>NC_090655.1:218654812-219028145 GCF_040937935.1 Hyperolius riggenbachi
ATCATAACTAGCTGCAATATCATGACAGGCTATACTGTGTGGGGGGAGTAAGGGGGGCGCTGGCTGGCTATACTGGGTGTGGGGAGGGAGGGGGGCTCTAGCTGGCTATACTGGGTGTGGGGAGTGAGGGGGGCTCTGGCTGGCTATACTGGGTATGGGGAGGGAGGGGGGCTCTGGCTGGCTATACTGTGTGTGGGGAGTGAGGGAGCTCTGGCTGGCTATACTGGGTGTGTGAGGGAGGGGGGCTCTGGTTGGCTGTACTGTGTGTGAGGAGGGAGGGGGGCTCTGGATGGCTATACTGTGTGTGGGGAGTGAGGGGGGCTCTGGCTGGCTATACTGGGTGTGGGGAGGGAGTGGGGCTCTGGCTGGCTATACTGGGTGTGGGGAGGGAAGGGGGCTCTGGCTGGCTATACTGGGTGTGGGGAGGGAAGGGGGCTCTGGCTGGCTATACTGTGTGTGGGGAGTGAGGGGGGGCTCTGGCTGGATATACTTGGTGTGAGGGGTGAGGAGGGAGGGGGCTCTGGCTGGCTATACTGGGTGTGGGGAGGAGGGGGGCCCTGGCTGGCTATACTGGGTGTGGGGAGGGAGGGGGGCCCTGGCTGGCTATACTGGGTGTGGGGAGGGAGGGGGGCTCTGGCTGGCTATACTGGGTGTGGGGAGGGAAGGAGGCTCTGGCTGGCTATACTGGGTGTGGGGAGGGAAGGGGGCTCTGGCTGGCTATACTGGGTGTGGGGAGTGAGGGGGGCTCTGGCTGGCTATACTGGGTGTGAGGGGTGGGGAGGGAGGGGGCTCTGGCTGGCTATACTGGGTGTGGGGAGGGAGGGGGGGCTCTGGCTGGCTATACTGTGTGGGGGGAGGGAGGGGGGCTCTGGCTGGCTATACTGTGTGTGGGGAGTGAGGGGGGGCTCTGGCTGGCTATACTGTTTGTGGGGAGTGAGGGGGGCTCTGGCTGGCTATACTGTTTGTGGGGAGGGAGGTGGGCTCTGGCTGGCTATACTGGGGTGTGAGGAGGGAGGGGGGTTCTGGCTGGCTATACTGGGTGTGGGGAGGGAGGGGGGCTCTGGCTGACTATGCTGTGCATGGGGAGGGAGGAGGGCTCTGGCTGGCTATACTGGGTGTGGGGAGGGAGGGGGGCTCTGGCTGGCTATACTGTGTGTGGAGAGTGAGGGGGGCTCTGGCTGGCTATACTGTTTGTGGGGAGGGAGGTGGGCTCTGGCTGGCTATACTGGGTGTGGGGAGGGAGGGGGGCTCTGGCTGGCTATACTGGGTGTTGAGAGGGAGAGGGGCTCTGGCTGACTATGCTGTGCATGGGGAGGGAGGGGGGATCTGACTGGCTATACTGTATGTGGGGAGGGGGGCTAATCATCTGGCTACCTATACTGGGTGGGATGGGGTGCATGTTTTTTGACACTTGCCCTGGGAGCGATTTCACCTAGAAATTTCCCTGAAAGAGAGTACATGAGAGAAAAAGGAAGAGTGTTTAATAGAGACACAAAAGTATTGCGTGAGAGAGGAGATAGACAGAAACGTAACGCGTAATATGCAAAAAAGGAAGATTGTGATATAGACAACAATATATTCTGTGAAAAAAATGTAAGAAAAATAGATACAGAACGATTCCATGAGAGAAGGAAAGACAGCGTAAGGCTGGGTTCACCTAAAAATCTGAACATTTTCACTCCAATCCAGTCCTGTCATTTTTGTATCAGTTTTCTATCAGTTTTACCTGACAGGATTGAAACAGTACACCTTTTATGTGTGAGACAAGCCATAGAAAACCAATACAAAACAGATGCAAAACTGATAGGACTGGACTGGACAAGAAGTTTACAGGTTTATGTGTGAACAAAGCCATATAAAACAGATGCCAACTATCAGAAACTGAAAGGACAGGAATGGATATGTGTGAATCCAGTCTGATAGAGACAGACAGAGAATGTGACAGAGGAGAGACACAGAAAAAGATTGCGTGATGGAGGTAAGAGACTAACAGAGACTAGCAGCTTAAAGAGAACCCGAGGTGTGTTTAAAGAATGTTATCTGCATACAGAGGCTGGATCTGCCTATACAGCCCAGCCTCTGTTGCTATCCCAGACCCCACTAAGGTCCCCCTGCACTCTGCAATCCCTCATAAATCACAGCCTTGCTGTGAGGCTGTGTTTACATCTGCAGTGTCAGTCTCAGCTGCTCCCCCGCCTCCTGCATAGCTCTGGTCCCTGCCCCATCCCTTCCCTCCAATCAGCAGGGAGGGAAGGGATGCAGGCGGGGACTGGAGTTCTGCAGGAGGCGGGGAGAGCAGCAGACTGACACTATAGAGATAAACACAGCCAGCTCTGACAAGCTGTTTGTCAGCAGCGTGGTTGTGATTTATGAGGGATTGCAGAGTGCAGGGGGACCTTAGGGGGGTTTGGGATAGCAACAGAGGCTGGGCTGTATAGGCAGATCCAGCCTGTGTATGCAGATAATATTCTTCAAACCCACCTCGGGTTCTCTTTAAGGATCACCATATTAACTGTAGCATTCATATCTATCTTTATGTTGCTTATAGATGTAATACATACATACATACATACATACATACATACATACATACAGTGGGGTTGCAAAAGTATTCGGCTCCCTTGAAGTTTTCCACATTTTGTCACTTTACTGCCACAAACATGAATCAATCTTATTAGAATTCCACGTGAAAGACCAATACAAAGTGGTGTACACGTAAGAAGTGGAACGAAAATCATATATGATTCAAAACATTTTTTACAAATCAATAACTGCAAAGTGGGGTGTGCGTAATTATTCAGCCCCCTGAGTCAATACTTTGTAGAACCACCTTTTGCTGCAATTACAGCTGCCAGTCTTTTAGGGTATGTCTCTACCAGCTTTGCACATCTAGAGACTGAAATCCTTGCCCATTCTTCTTTGCAAAACAGCTCCAGCTCAGTCAGATTAGATGGACAGCGTTCGTGAACTGCAGTTTTTAGATCTTGCCACAGATTCTCGATTGGATTTAGATCTGGACTTTGACTGGGCCATTCTAACACCTGGATATGTTTTAAGCCATTCCATTGTTGCCCTGGCTTTATGTTTAGGGTGGTTGTCCTGCTGGAAGGTGAACCTCCACCCCAGTCTCAAGTCTTTTGCAGACTCCAAGAAGTTTTCTTCCACGATTGCCCTGTATTTGGCTCCATCGATCTTCCCATCAACTCTGACCAGCTTCCCTGTCCCTGCTGAAGAGTAGCACCCCCAGAGCATGATGCTGCCACCACCATATTAGACAGTGGGGATGGTGTGTTCTAAATGATGTGCAGTGTTAGTTTTCTGCCACACATAGCGTTTTGCATTTTGGCCAAAAAGTTCCATTTTGGTCTCATCGGACCAGAGCACCTTCTTCCACATGTTTGCTGTGTCCCCACACATGGCTTGTGGCAAACTGAAAACGGGACTTCTTATGCTTTTCTGTTAACAATGGCTTTCTTCTTGTCACTCTTCCATAAGAGCCAACTTTGTGCAGTGCAGGACTAATAGTTGTCCTATGGACAGATTCCCCCACCTTAGTTGTAGATCTCTGCAGCTCGTCCAGAGTCACCATGGGCCTCTTGACTGCATTTCTGATCAGCGCTCTCCTTGTTCGGCCTGTGAGTTTAGGTGGACGGTCTTGTCTTGGTAGGTTTACAGTTGTGCCATACTCCTTCCATTTCTGAATGATCGCTTGAACAGTGCTCCATGGGATGTTTAAGGCTTTGGAAATCGTTTTGTAGCCTAAGCCTGCTTTAAATTTCTCAATAACTTTATCCCTGACCTGTCTGGTGTGTTCTTTGGACTTCATGGTGGTGTTGCTCCCAAGATTCTCTTAGACAACCTCTGAGGCTGTGACAGAGCAGCTGTATTTGTACTGACATTAGATTACACACAGAAGCACTCTATTTAGTCATTAGCACTGATCAGGCAATGTCTATGGGCAACTGACTGCACTCAGACCAAAGGGGGCTGAATAATAATGCACACCCCACTTTGCAGTTATTGATTTGTAAAAAAAAATGTTGGAATCATGTATGATTTTCGATCCACTTCTCATGTGAACACCACTTGGTCTTTCACGTGGAATTCCAATAAAACTGATTCATGTTTGTGGCAGTAATGTGACAAAATGTGGAAAACTTCAAGGGGGCTGAATACTTTTGCAAGCCACTGTACATACATACATATACACATATATATACAGTGATCTCCCCAGGCTCTTTAAGCTGCGTGCTCCACCCGGCTAGTTTTGGTGATCACCCGGCTGTCATCAGGAGGAGGTGACCTATGCTGAAAGCAGAGTTGCACACAGAAGCACAATCCCTGCATTCTCTCATCTCGCCCCACCCGGCTAATTTTTCATGCCACCCGGCTGGAAAAAATTCTGGGGAGAACACTGAGGTGTGTGTGTGTGTCATTCAATCTAACAATATTCTCAATAATATATTTATACTTTTATAACATCTATTTTATGTTTTAGTCCAGCAGATTAATTAGTTACCTCAGGATAGGCAATTTCCCTCACACACTGCTCTGTCTGAGAAACCTTCCTAACTCCTCCTAATTTACAACAGTTTAAGAAGGAAACTGCGCCAATTAGTGGATTCTTAATACAGTATGTCTTAGACAGTTCTGCACTGATTTCTAAAACCCTACCAACATTTTGTCTCAGATGCTCTTGATAAATGTCCCCCACTGATCCTTATTTATCATCAGTGCCATGTCTAGAAAGATGTGCAAAACATTTCCCACACTCAGTACATAAATATGGATTTTCACCAGTATGTAATTGTTCATGACTGGCAAGGTGTGATATCTGTGCAAAGCATGGCTTCTCACCAGTGTGAGATCTCTCAAGTATGACAAGGGTTCCATGCTCACTAAAATATTTCATACTCAGCACATGAATAGAGGCCCACACAAGTGTGAGATAGCTCATATCTTACACATTTGATTTATGTCCAAATCTTTCCCCACACTTAGTACATGAATATGGCTTCTCACCACTGTGAGATCTCTCATGTTTGCCAAGATGTGATTTCTGTAAAAAAGCATTTCCCACACTGAAGACATGAATAAGGCTTCTTACCAGTGTAAAGTCTCATGTAAGACAAATATGATTTCCAAACAAAACATTACCCACACTCAGCACATGAATAGGGCTTCTCATCAGTGTAAGTTCTCTCATTTTTGACAAAATGTGATTTACTTACAAAACATTTTCCACACGTGGAACAGGGAAAAGACCCTCCAGCAGGCCCCTCCGGGTTAGACAGGCGAGGGGAGTCTGAGAGGTTCCTGATGCCAGGACTCTGCCCTGCAAATAGAAAAACATCACTCCATGTTAGAGAAGGCATAAAATCACATGACAAGAACTTTGCCTTACATGGACATTTTACGTAGCTTGGAATCCAGTCAATCAAATGCATTTCCTGAAATGTGAGTATCTGCATACAA
This sequence comes from Hyperolius riggenbachi, assembly GCF_040937935.1. Taxonomy (NCBI): domain Eukaryota; kingdom Metazoa; phylum Chordata; class Amphibia; order Anura; family Hyperoliidae; genus Hyperolius; species Hyperolius riggenbachi. The sequence goes on from NC_090655.1 coordinate 218,660,288, forward strand.
TTTGCTTTACATTTGAATACAAGTCAGCATTACTTTGATCTCATTGACCATCCCTTCAACTAATGCATTGTCCATACATTGAAAAGCAGTAAATTGTACAGCTTGATGGCAGATTGAAAGTAATGTTCTACTCTTGTAACGACAGAAGTATTTGATCCCCTGCTGATTTTGCTAATACTCCCAGAGAAAAAGAAATGACCAGTCTTTAAAGGACAACTAAAGTGACAGGTATATGGAGGTTGCCATATGTATTTCCTTTTAAACAATACCAGTTGCCTGGCAGCCCTGTTGATCTATTTGGCTGCAGTAGTTTCCGAATCACACCAGAAACAAGTATGCAGCTAATCATGTCAGATTTTACAAAAATGTCAGAAACATCTGATCTGCTGCATGCTTGTTCAGGGTCTATGGCTAAAGGTATTAGAGGCAGAGGATCAGCCGGACAGCCAGGCAACTAGTATTGCTTAAAAGGAAATCAATATGGCAGCCTCCATATCCCTCTCACTTCAGTTGTGCTTTAATTGTATTGATAGATGTGTTGCTTCCTCTGCATCTCCTGTGTGCCCCCTTCAGTGCTTCCTCTGCACCTCCTGTGTGCACCCTTCATTGCTTCCTCTGCACCTCCTGTGTGCCCTATTCAGTGCTTCCACTACAACTCCTGTGTGCACTCTTCATTGCTTCCTCTGCACCTCCTGTGTGCCCTATTCAGTGCTTCCACTACAACTCCTGTGTGCACTCTTCATTGCTTCCTCTGCACCTCCTGTGTGCCCCCTTCATTGCTTCCTCTGCACCTCCTGTGTGCCCGTCAATGCTTTCTCTACACCTCCTGTGTGCCCCCTTCAGTGCTTTCTCTGCACTCCCTATATGCCCTCTTTATTGGTTACGCTACAGTTCCTGTGAGCCACCTTCAGTGCTTCCTTTGCCTTTGCCCTTTTCAGAGCCTTTTCTGCATCTCCTGTGGGGCCAATTCACAGCTTCCTCCACACCTCCTGTGTGCCCTCTTCAGTGCCTCCTCTGGACCTCCTGCGTGCCACCTTCAGTGTTTCCTTTGCACCTCCTGTGTGCCCCCTTTAATGTCTCCTGTGTGGATCATCCGTGTTCTCCTTCAGTGCCCTTTCCTTTAGTAAAAATGTCCCATATATTCTGCCACAGGAAGCTCTTAGGCTGTGTGCACATTTATATGAAGCAACAAGAGGACAGTGACAGCACATCGGATGTATAATGCACTGTGTTTAAAGAAGTTAATTCTGGCACCAGTTTTGGCAACACACTTAATAGCATTCATGCAGCGCCAAGGATGGGTGCAGGATACTAGCCACTCAGCTATTAGTAGCTTAGCAACTTATTACAGGCTGGTAGCACTAATTTAAACCACACATGGTAGATTTCAATTGGATGGGAAATATCTGTGATTATAGCTGCATGTAGTAATTTAATGAGTTGGAAAGTCATAACCTGATCAGTGTATTGGTTAAGGGCTCTACCTCTGACACAGGAGACCTGGGTTCAAATCTCGGCTCTTCCTGTTCAGTAAGCCAGAACCTATTTAGTAAAGAGTCCTTGGGCTAGACTCCCTAACACTGTATTGCCTACTGAGCACACCCTTGTGGCTGCAGCTCAAGCGCTTGGAGTCCGCCAGGAGAAAAGCGCAATATAAATGTTGTCTTTTTTGGTATTGTATTTCTGCTGTGAGATGCAACAGAATGCTTCTCACTCATCCATCACCTCCCCTCTCCACAGAACATACTCCAAAGTGATCAGGGGGTCTGTACTGTTATTATTAGTAAGCTGTGACCAAGCACAATCAAGAGCTATGGTTTTACATAACAAAAATCTAACCTGAGTGCATAGCATAGCCCCTAATATGGCCAGTCTGTGATCGCACAGTCATAAGGGCCTTTCTCCACACTTTTTCCCATGCGTCAGTTTTTCCTCATTAGCTGTCTTTCAGTATTGCATTGCTGTCAATTGTTTGTCTGCATGTGAAAAATGCATTCAAGTGTTAACTAGCCCATTGATTAACATTAATTCTCAGTTTTCCTGTGCACAGAATGCAATTGCACAGAAAAACTGACGAGTGGAGACAGGCCCTAACAGCAATAAAGATACACTTTGAATCTAGATTTAGTGCTGATTACTCACCTGTTCTGTCCTCTGTAAGAGTGTCCTCCTCTTTAATTGTCCTCATAATGACACCCTCCTCCACAGACTGCTGATCACTCCTCACATACCTCTCTTCTTCTTCCTCTTTAATTTTCCTCATCATGTCACCCTCCTCCATAGACTGCTGATCACTCATTATATACGTTTCTTCTTCTTCCTCTTTAATTTTCATCTTGCCACCTTTCTCCATAGACTGCTGATCACCCCTCACATATGTCTCTTCTTCTTCCCCTTTAACCACAGTGTTTACATGTATCAGTTCTCCACCCTAAGTGCGAAAAATTGAGAAATAGTTTAAATTGTAAATTCAGATATCAGCGTATGTAGGAGGAAACAATGAGGTATATTCACTAAACTATATATGTATAGAAATGCCATAAATAAATAATGTCACATGACCTTCCTAAACAGAGCCAGATTGAGACCATGCAGGACCTGAAGCAGAGCAATGAATTTAGTTCCTCAGTCTCCCTATTTATTGGTTGAAAGGGTGCCTAGGGAATTTGGATATCTCAGTCCAACAGGCAATGGGAGATCACAATTAATTATACTGCCATAAAGACAGTCTAGCTTATATCTGCAGACCACACTACCATTATCAGACAGCTATGTGGCCCCCAAATACCAGAATTAAGCTGTTGGGTACCCCTAATACCAAAATGTATTAGCACTGTGCTTTCAGGTACATGACTTAAGTAGCAACGCCCTTCTAAATACAAGAGTTAAGTAGCCATGGGTGTCAAGATTAAATAATTAAGTAGTCACCAGCCTTCAGATAAAACAATCATGTAATTGCAGACCTACAGATAAAAGGATCAATAGTCATATGTTGGCCTGGGGAGTTGGAAGATAAATCTTTCAGATCAGAATAATTTTTATTTCACCAAACTCAACTGGGCACATGCTGAGATAGAAGGGTAGCATAATTCACAATGTGGCAATTAACACAAGAAATGTACTGCTACTATGTACAATGTGCAGCAGCGCAGACGTTTACAGCATGGAAAATAAATAAAGACCTAAGGTGGGAGGGGGGAGTGCATGAAGAGAGTTCAGTGAGTTGACAGCTGAGGGGAAGAAGCTGTTCCCATGCCTTGAGGTTCTGGTGTAGATGCACCAAAACCTCCGACCTGCAGGGAACAGACTAGAAAAGCGATAGCCTGTTAGCGACCATCAGTGCTCTGAAACGCCATTTGGAGATGTAGAGGAGGTCCAGAGGGGGGGATGTAGGTTTTCCGATGATCCTCTATGCTGATCTGACAACTCTCTGCAGTTTGAGTCTGTCCCTGGCAGAGGAGCCCGCATACCAGACCAGGATGGAGGAGCAAAGGACAGATTAAATTTTGGCAGAGTAGAAGTTCATCAGAAGCTTATGGGCCATACCAAACTTCTTCAGATAGTGGAGGAAGAATAGCCTCTGCTGGGCTTTTCTATTGGTGGAGGTGTTGTTGGCCTTCCAACTCAGGTCTTTGGAGATTGGTGTGCCCACAAGGTGGACACAGGGAACTCTTAAAGGGAAGGTTCAGGGACTGTCTAAAAAAAATAAAAATCCGCATCCACTTACCTGGGGCTTCCTCCAGCCCGTGGCAGGCAGGAGGTGCCCTCGGCGCCGCTCCGCAGGCTGACGGTGGTCTCCGGTGGCCGACCCGACCTGGCCGGCGGCCAGGTCGGGCTCCTTCCGCGTCCCAAAATGTGCCTCACGGCGGCGCGCTGACGTCATCGGACGTCCTCCGGGCTTTACTGCGCAGGCTCAGAACTACTGAGCCTGCGCAGTAAAGCCCGGAGGACGTCCGATGACGTCAGCGCGCCGCCGTGAGGCGCATTTTGGAACGCGGAAGGAGCCCGACCTGGCCGCCGGCCTGGCCAGGTCGGGTCGGCCACCGGCAGCCTGCGGAGCGGCGCCGAGGGCACCTCCTGCCTGCCACGGGCTGGAGGAAGCCCCAGGTAAGTGGATGCGGATTTTTATTTTTTTTAGACAGTCCCTAACCCTTCCCTTTAAGTTCCTGTCAATGCAGATTGGAGGTGGAGCGGAGGCATGCTTCCTAAAATCAACAAATCATCTGAACATTTTTTGCAGTGTTGAGGACCAGCCCGTTCTCCCTACACCAGAGGCAGATTCTATCGACTCGGTGATTGTATGCCTGCTCATCATTTTGGGTGATGAGATCAACTATGGTGGTGTTGTCAGCAAATTTGATGACTTTGACAGAGTTTGCCATGGATCTGCAGTTGTTCATATATAAGGAGTACAGGATCTGTGACAGGACACATCCATGTGGGTCCCCTGTGTTTGTGATCATAGGTTGTGAGGAGATAGCACCTAGCTTGACGACCTGAGATCTGTTTGTGAGGAAGTCCGTGATCCACAGACATAGGGAAGAGTGGACTCCGAATGCGGCAAGGTTCTCTTTAAGTATTTGGAGGCTGATGGTTTTAAATATTGAGCTGAAGTCAGTCTATCCAGGTGATCGTTGACGAGCTCCAGGAAGATGTTAATGACGTCATCAGTGGATCTGTTCGCTCTATGCGCAAACTGGTACGGGTCCAGCAGGGCCTCTGTGGAGAGCATGAGGAGGAGGAGATCCATACTTTCAAAAGCTTTCATAACGACGGGTATAAGAGCGACCGGCCTGAAGTTGTTGAGGTCAGAGACTGCCTGCTTTTTAGGGACAGGGATGATGCTGGACCCCTTCAACCAAGAGGGAACTTTGTCTCTCTGAAGGGATTTGGCAAAGATGGAGGAGAGAATAGGAGCAAGCTGATGTGTTCAAGTTTTCAGGCAGGCTGGTGACACTCAGACACGGCTTGAGGCTTTCCTAGCATTTAGCCTTAAACACCTTAAACAGGAGATGCAGAACATCGAGTTTAACAGTACAACACAGATGTATATGGTGGTGCAACACAGTTCATCATCCTCATCATATGTTCACACTTCAATACAGTTCAATACAGATGCAGCTTGCCTGGCTGCTGATTCTCTACCTCTAAAGCCTCTTACACACAATTGATTAAAGTCGACTGAGGTGGCTGAAAATGACCTGAACCAGCAACCTGCAAGTGATCTACCCAGCGGATCAACTCACCCAAGCGATGGACGATCATTTTGTTAATGCCGCTCTCCCGCCACGTCGTGCACACGCTGCTCCGTTGCCTCTTCAAATAGCAACAGAACGCATCATCAGCTACATGGGTCATCACTATCCCTGATGGGTGACTTTACATGACTTTAGCACAACAGGCGCTCTGACTGAAGTCTGACTGCACTAATCACATGCTTGTTTTACATGTATGACTCTACAGATGCCAAAAAGATCAGCAGGACAGCCAGGCAACCGGTGTTGTTTAAAAAGAAATACATATGACAGCCTCCCCATCCCTCTCACTTCAGGCTGGTTTCTCAGTGGAGCGTTGCATTGTGTTGCTGTCACGATCTCTCCTCAGCCTGGTTCCAGCGGCGTGTAAGCGGGTTCCGGGAGTCACCGCATGCAGGTGATTGACTCTCGGCGTGCAGATAATGTCTCTTAAAGTTCTGCGGTCTCGTGTGGACAGGCTTCCTCCGTTGTTGCTAGGCGACATGGGCATGTTAGATGCTCAGTGTATGCTCTCTGGGACCATCGCTGAACCAGAAAGTGACTGACTATTGCACAGAGTCAATCACTAGTGGCAGGCTGCATGCTCCATTGGCTGGCTTATTGAGTGGCTCTTTCTCATTGGCTTTTGTGAGTATTTAAACCAGCATGGCACATCAGTTAGTTGCCTGTGATAGCAAGAGTAGGCACAACTTGTCTCCTGTGCACGCGGGGGCTTGGCTTTAGGTGAAGAGCTTGGTGTCGGATTGAGGCATAATGGGCTCAATTCTGGTAGTGTTTAGTAAATAATTACCTCATGGAATTGGGTTTACCTCATGAGGGAAATCAACTTTTGAATTCTGGTAGTTTAAGTAAAGTTTTACCTCATGTAATTTCATGAGGTAATTCATGCGGTAATTTTCTACTAAAAAATGTGTGGTATTTAGTAGTGAAATACCTCACACTTGAATTCTGAAGTAAAATAAGGTGCGTGTTTGCATGTCTTTTACCTCACATAATTAGACCTACCTCTACCACATGATAAATGCAGTGTTGTGACAGAATTGTGATATCAGTCACATAACATGGAGCCTTTTCAGCTTGTTCTGTGTTCAGGGCCCCCGTATTTTGCTGAAATAAATAAAAGTGATCTGACCAAAAATCCCCCCCCCCCCCCCCAGCCCCAGCTTCCATTTTGTTTTAAAAAAGAAAAAGTGCTCCAAACCCTGTACAATCCTTCATCTGCCACCCCCCCAAGCCCCCCCCCCCTCAACATTGCCATTCCCCAACCTCTGGTTGGGAAAAAAAAGTAAAAATGCTCCAACCCATAGCCTCTATTTTTAGAAAAAATTAAGTAAAACTCAAACAACGATTTCTCCCCCCCTTCTCCTCTGGTTAAAAGTGCTCCGAGCCCCCCCCCCCCCCAGCAGCCTCTAAAAGTAAAAGTGTTGTAACCCCCCCTCCAGACCCCCAGCCTCTAAAAGTAAAAATACTCACACCCCCAGTCTTTAAAAGTGCTGACCCCTCCCCCAGCCTCTAAAAGTGCTCCGCCCCCCCCTTCTCCCCAGCCTCTAAAAGTGCTCCTACCACCCCCCCCCCTCCCCCCAGCCTCTAAAAGTGCTCCTACCCCCCCCCCCCCCCCCCCAGCCTCTAAAGGTAAATGAGCTGGATTTTTTTTTTGTAATGGATGCCTATAAATTTACTTTTCATAGGTTGCTACATAATCAAATACACCTTTCCTCCTCAAAAAAAAAAAAAAAAAACACCTTCCAAAGACTATACTAACTTATGGAAGACAATTAAAGACTATTACTTATTTGCTGCAGGCTTAGGCCTCGTTCACATCTGCTGCGCTGAAAAACGTGTGAAAGCGCGTGGTAAAAAACGCATGCACTTGTGCGCGCTTTAGTGCGCATTCCTGTGCGTTGCGCTGCGCTTATTTAAAGCACGTTTTGCTTGTTGTACCAGCAGCAGTTGTCAATAAAACTTTGTTTTTATATGTAAATGTATTTTTTTCTCCAATTAGGGGTAAAAACCGCATGCGCTTCTACGCGCTTCTATGCGCTAAAAAAGCGTACCCATTCACTTGCATTGATGTGCACTTTCCAGCTCAACGCACAGAAATGCATGCAACCCTACGTTTCTGTAACACTGCTCAGCGCAGCGCATAGATGTGAACCAGCTACATTTAGTTACATGGGAAAGTAAATACCTTGCTGATCGCACAGGGCAGTGCGCTGTAAAAAGCACACAGAAACGGCCCTGATGTGAACGAGGCCTTACCACTGAAATACCTCGTGTTTTACCTCACTCTATGTATTTACCTCATGTTCTGAAATGGAGAAAAATCTTTCAGAATTGATAAAAGAAGAGGAAAATACCTCATGAGGTATTTTACCTACCAAAAAATATTTACCTCACAGAGCTACCAGAATTGAGCCCAATGACTGAAGGAAGGCAAGAGATCTGCTAGTCCTTAGATTTGCGTTATATCATGCACATGACGCAACACAATGCAAGTAAAAAGAACATTTGTGGTGGCCTGCGATGTGATTCAGACGGAGATGAAAATTAAATTTTAGGCGACTTTAACCACTTCAGCCTTCAATCGTTTTCACTTTATGCATCCGAGCAATGTTCACCTCCCATTCATTAGCCTATAACTTATCACAATGAACTGATCTATATCTTGTTTTTTTCCACTACAAGAATTGAATGTGTGCATTAAACACCAAGTGAACACCTGACATATCTGGCTAAGCAAATTTGGCCTAATTGGCTATTCATGAGGCAATACTCATGCAAATATGCATTCGCTCTCGCATGCCAACTTATGCAGGGTCAAAAACCAATGCCGCAAAGCGGTCGCCCTGCGGGAATGAGTTCAAGCTGCAATAGCACTATCCAGTAAATATAATAAACAGAGCGCTCAACAGATCTCATATAGTACTAAATACACCTTAGGAAAATATACCTAAATCTCATATAATCTGGTGAGCGTATAGGTTTACTGCTGTAGGAGATCTGGACACCAACTGTGTAAACTGGCTACAAAAGGGAAACAATGAACTGTTGAACTCTGTGATTGTTTTTGGGTGCAGTAGGAGGATCACCATGATAGGCTTATGGAGGAAATGAACTATTGAACTTTTTGTATGTTTTATGTGCAGCAATAAGCTGACAACACTAGATGTATTTTTTTCAAGGTGTATTTTAGCACTATATGAGATTTAGGTATATTTTCCTAAGGTGTATTTAGTACTATATGAGATCTGTTGAGCGCTCTGTTTATTATATTTACTGTTTTTCAAGTGTTAACACACACGTATATGCAGCTAGCGACCCAGAGACTGTTTTAGTAGAAGGCTATTAGGTTTGGTGAGGAGCGCATGGTTAGTGGTTTATTTTAATAGCACTATCCAGGAGCGCCACGGGGAGGCTTCCCAATGCCCTCATACAACCAGCTGAGAAAATAATTGGGAAACCCCTCCCCCCTCTGGAGCTCATCCACAACTCTAGGTTGTGCTCTAGAGCAGCAAAGATTGCCAATGACCCATCACACCCAGGTCATCGCTTCTTCCGACGACTCCCATCGGGTCGGAGGTTCCGGGCTATCCCCACCAAGACATCAAGGCACAGGGACACTTTCTTCCCCGCAGCGGTGAGGTTATTGAACTCCCTATAAATCCCATGGTGCCCCCCTCACACTTGTACTTAGCCGCCTCTACCTATGGCCCAAAAGTGTTTACAGTACTGGGATCATTCTGAGTGTGTTGTGTTGTTCTTGCTGTGATACTGCCTAACGGTTTTTCCTTGCATTGTATATTTCTGCTGTAACTTAATGTTCTGCATTTTTTATTCTTCTTTATGCTATGTCTCTACTGTGTTATTTTTTGTGAGCTGCCCTGTGATGCTAAAACCAATTCCGGGCATGACCCAGTCATGCTTGGCGAAATAAACGATTCTGATTCTGATCTGATGATGTGTGGGAAGGATGATAAATGGAATAGTTAGAATGATCACCTATGGTGTATAAGATCTAATCATTGGGGTGATATGATAGTGAGCAAGGAATGAATCATAGCTATGCTTAATTTAATTTTTCAATTTTTCACTTTTTAATATTTTTTAGGAAACATTTTATGTAAAGATATATGCCTCAGGAATAAATAGTAAGGAAAAGTGTTTTGGCATAATATTTATACACATTTTTTCCCCTGGATGTTATATGCAGCAATGTCCAGTTGTTCTGATTGTTTTACTTCTTTTTATTTTCTTGTATGAGGTAGGGAGAGCAATTTACATTATATTAAAGGATACCACAACTGAAATGTGACATAATGAGATAGACATGTGTATGTACAGTGCCTAGCACACAGATAACTATGCTGTGTTCCTTTTTTTCTTTCTCTGCCTGAAAGAGGTAAATATCAGGTATGTAAGTGGCTGACTCAGTCCTGACTCAGACAGGAAGTGACTACAGTGTGACCCTCACTAATAAGAAATTCCCCTTTTTTACCTCTTTCTTGCTCTCAGAAGCCATTTTCTGCTAGGAAAGTGTTTTATAGTTGAAATTTCTTATCAGTGAGGGTCACACTGTAGTCACTTCCTGTCTGAGTCAGGACTGAGTCAGCCACCTACATACCTGATATTCAACTCTTTCAGGCAGAGAAAGAAAAAAAGGAACACAGCATAGTTATCTGTGTGCTAGGCACTGTACATACACGTCTATCTCGTTATGTCACATTTCAGTTGTGGTATCCTTTAAAGACTTAAAGACTTGAGGGACGGACTGATCCCTGGGATCTCAGCTGGAGGTACCTCGTGCCTCATTTCCCAGGTTGAATGGTGCATGCTATCTGGATCATGCTCTCTAGGTGTTTCTTTTTTGTTTTTCCTTTTTCTTTAGTAGTGTGTGTTAACAGGATTATATATGAAAATCATCCTATTGTATTTGATGTGTTATTTGACTCGCTATTTTTGTATTTGACTATCTGTTTAATATAGCTTTTAATAAGAAAAAAAAGAATATTTATACAAATTTATCATTGTGTTTTAATATTGTAAACGGAATCTCCCTCTGCTATGCTGGGACATAGAATGGCATAGAGAAGGGGGCAGAATAAACTATTCCATACTAGTGCGATGTGCACTCGTACCAATCAGGTAAAGGAGAATGGGAGCCAATAGAAACTGTGGTGCGCATGGTATGCCGGGAGCATGACGCGGGAAGTGTCACAAAGTAAGCCCCAATAGAAGCACCCAGGTGCACGTGACATCATGGAGCCTGTCCAATGGGAGCGCATTAGCGCTGAGGATGGGAAGGTGGCCAGAAAGGCACAGTACGTGAACATAAAAACATCCTGGTAAGCGTCCAACCTCCGTGCCCCTGATGAGTTACAAGTGATCAACGAAATCGATTGGGCGGAGGTGGACGTACCAGGACAAGCAAACCGGCCCTCTGAGCGGTGATAACCAGCGCAGGAAACGCATTAGACGGCAGTGGGAGTCAGCCTATACATCATGCCCAGCTTGGCAATGGGGGAGAACCCGTGAAAAAAACTCTGTGCGCAAAGTGACATCTTGGACATGTGAGTGTGATTTTATAATAAAAAGTGATTTTAAGGTTACAGTATCACGCTATGTGAGTTTTTTTCTCTGAGGTCTTGCAAACAAAGGAAAACGATATTGAGCAGTATTTACACCAGGATGCTGAGGCACCTAGGCTTCCTGGAATCGTGCATGATTGGCCAGTCTAGCAGTGGCCAATACGTCCGGTGAGTCTTTTCACTAGTGGGCGTCTATGGTGGAGGTGCTGCTGATATTGATGCAAGACACATGAATAATATGTTGAAGATTTAGAAGTAGACTGTATTGAAGGTTGTGCGCTGAACATATTATGTATTATCTACGTCCAGAAGGCTTAAATGGTTAAAGGATACCTTAGCGGTAAGTTAATAAAAAATAAAATAAAAAAAAAGACACTTAAAGGGAAGGTTCACGCTGCACATAAAAAAAAAACTGCACTCACCTGGGGCTTCTTCCAGCTCCTGGCAGTCGATCTGTGCCCTCGTAGCAGCTCATCTCCCTCCCGGCGTCCAGTGGTGAAGAAGCTGCCCTCACCCAGTCGGCTTCCAGGTCGGCTTCTGTGCGCACCACGGCGCCCCATGGTGTAGGGATGTCATCGGGTCTCTACTGCGCAGGCGCAGAACTACTGTGCCTGCGCAGTAGAGACCCAATGACGTCACGTACACCGGTCGGCTTCTTCACCGCTGGACGCCGGGAGGGAGAGGAGCTACTCGACTGCCAGGAGCTGGAGGAAGCCCCAGGTGAGTGCAGTTTTTTTTATGTGCAGCGCGGATCTTCCCTTTAATGTGTGTATGGGGAGTTGTGCGGTTGCTTACCGCTCCTCCAATGTCCCGGCGTCTCCTTCCGTTCTCCAGTACCTATGCCCATAATCTTCTTCCTTGTCGGCACAGCCGGCGCCCTCCGACCCGGACAAACTATGCTGCACCTGTGCAGTATGTCCACTTGGGCGCCTATGACGTCGGCACGTTCGCACAGTCAAAGGGCACCCAAGCAGTAAAACATTGTTTTCCTATTTTTTATTACTTATACAATTATCATATCAGCTTTTGTACACAAGTAATACTGTCTGTTTACAAATTACAAGTTCCCAAAGTTCAGTTTATCTGCTCTGAAAACTGCCATTGCATTTTATTGCATAGCTGCTGTATTTATATATTAATATCTCTCTAGTGATCACTTTTCAGCTCTCTGCTTCTACAGCAGAGTGCAGTTCATTTTCAGCACAGCTAGGAATGTATACTAATGTAGTTGATAGATGAATGTAAACAAAATATGTTAACTGAAGATGAAAGTGCATTTTAAGTGTTCTGCTACAATTTTTTTTTCGTGGTAGTAGATTTTACGCTGTAAATAATCTTTTAGAGCAAAGAAGAAATGCTGAGTTTCATATCACGATAGGCACAGAGCTACTGGCTAGCAAGATGGAGCTCTATTGTATTGGTCAGTTTAAAAAACAAACAAACACACAAAAAAAAACGATTAAAGAATAAGGTTTTATGTCTTTCACACACTTTTGCATTGACCATCAACGCAGGGGGCCACATGCAGTGCAGCTTCTGCGTGGCCAGTTCCGTTCAGTTACAATGAATTAGATCACTCAGCACAACGCACTGAAATGCATGCCTTTTCCCGGTGTAGGTAGTATTCTCTTTAGTATAGGTAGTCAGATATCGTCCCAGTATAAATAGCTGATGACCCCCTTCTAATAGGTAGCCAGATCCCCTTCAGTATAGGTAGCCAGATGTCCACCTGGCATAGGTAGTTAGATGCATCCACCCCCCCCCCCTCCCTCCTCAGTATAGGTTGCCGGATCACCCTCCAGTATAGGTAGGTAGCTAGATGTCCCCCCAGTTGGAAATAGCCAGATGTCCCCCCAGTATAGGTAGCTGCATTACCTTCCAGTTTAGGTAGCCAGGTGTCCCACCAATATAGGTAGCTGCATTATCCTCCAGTATAGGTAGCTGCATCACCTTCCAGTATAGGTAGCCAGATGTCCCCCACTATAGATAGCTGCATCACCCTCCTGTATGAGTAGCCAGATGTCCACAGTATAGATAGCTGCATCACCCTCCAGTATAGGTAGCCAGATGTCCCCCCAGTATAGGTAGCTGCATCACCCTCCAGTACAGGTAGCCAGATGTCCCCCAGTATAGATAGCGACATCACCCTCCAGTATAGGTAACCAGATGTCTGCCCAGTATAGGTGGCTGCATCACCCTCCAGTATAAGTAGCCAGATGTCCCCCAGTATAGACAGCTGCATCACCCTCCAGTATAGGTAACCAGATGTCCCTCAAGTAAAGATAGCTGCATCACGCTCCAGTATAGGTAGCTGCATCACCCTCCAGTATAGGTAGCAAGATGTCCCCCCAGTAAAGATAACTGCATCACCCTCCAGTATAGGTAGCCAGATGTCCCCCAGTATAGACAGCTGCATCACCCTCCAGTATAGGTAGCCAGATGTCCCTCAAGTAAAGATAGCTGCATCACCCTCCAGTATAGGTAGCAAGATGTCCCTCAAGTAAAGACAGCTACATCACCCTCCAGTATAGGTAGCAAAATGTCCCCCAGTAAAGATAGCTGCATCACCCTTCAGTATAGGTAGCTGCATCACACTCCAGTATACGTAGCCAGATGTCCCCCCAGTATAGGTAGCTGCATCACTCTCCAGTGTAGTTAGCCTGATGTCCCCTTAGTATATGCAGGTGCATCACCCCCCAGTATAGGTAGCTAGATGTCCCCTAAGTATAGGGGGACATATAAAAGTCTCTTGTACGGCAGTTACTTCAAGGAGGGTGATCAAAATACTGACAGGTGTACCATGACCTCCTCTATTATAATTAAAAAAGAAAAGTATGTCCATCCTGACCTTTGCTCGAACAAGAATCATACAAAAATCCTAAAATTACCTCTTTGTCTCTTCTCCACTTCCTGCTGTTACATCACTTCCTTTCTTTGATTTAATTTCTTCCGGTCTTTGGCTTCATTACTTCTTGTTTGTGCGTTTCAACTGGGAAAGATGTAATCGCCATCTTGTGGTGAATATGCGAACTGCAGCCTCTGCTTATGGAATCTCCTGCACTCATTATCATACCTCCCAACTTTTTGAGATCAGAAAGGACACTTAACCCACACCTTTTGCCACGATACTGCCACACCCCCTAAACACGCACCCAGCACACAGCTATCAAGCATACAATAAAAATTTAAATAAGAAAAATAAGTGTTTTATATTTCACACCACACTGCTCCACTATATCCTAGTTCATTTGCTTCAAACTAACGTTCAAATTAGAAATATCAATTGAAAGGAAGGGAGTTTAACGTCAAACTCATTTTTTATTAGTAATTTACAAGAATCTGTACCTGGATCCAGAAAGAAGAACAAATGAGGATGAAAGAGGGGGGGGGGGGGGGGCAGAGTGATTGGGTTACCAAAGAGCAGCAGTTGTCAGCTATAATTTATGTCCAATGGCAGAGCAAGCAGCCTGCAGTCTATAGGGATGCTGGGGCTGCCTCAAACACTCTCTCATTTACATTTCAGCCAGCCGTGGTTCTTGCTGAGCAAGGTCTGATGACAGTGGGACCTTCACTAAGTTCAGTCAGGATAGCAGTGAGGCATGAACTGCAGCCTATGGAGACTCCAGGCTGAGGCTGTGCAGAAGGAGAGAACAGCCACCAGCCCCACATCCATACCTCCCAACTTTTTGAGATGAGAAAAAGGGACACTTAAGCCACGCCCCTGCCACACCCCTGGTCATGCCCCCTAGTCACGCATACCATAAAGATTTCATAAGAAAAATATGTTGTTCTATAATTCAAACCACACTGATCCTTTCTATATTGGTTAATTTTCCTTCATAGTAACATTTCAAAATGAGTAATATATCAATTTAAAGGATGGGAATAAAGTTTAGAGTCAATCAAACACCTTTTTGGTATAGAAATATATATATTTATATAGAAAGAGGGACAAAGTCCTGAAAGAGGGACAACTGAGGGGGAAAGAGGGACAGAGGGACAGGGCTCCCGAAAAGGGACTGTCCCTCCGAAAGAGGGACAGTTGGGAGATATGCACATCTCTCAACTCTGTCAGCAGGAAGAGCTGTGGGCTGTGTCATCAAGACTGACACAGTTCCAACAGTGTCAACAACAGGGACACCATGAACACAATAAAAATACATAGTTCTGTTCCACCCCTCAGTATTGCATCGCACAAATTCCACCAAACAAGAAACACAGGGTTTTATATGAACAGTTTCTCTATTTATTCTTCAATCACAATAGCTTCAAAGTTACGGACAAGACGTATGGATACAATTAAAGAGTTCCAATTCTCATCAGAGACTGCCTGACACGTGTTTCACGGCCAAAAGCCGCTTCCTCAGAGGCACACTGTATACAAACATCTGTTAAGACATACAATATGCACCATATAACTCGCATACATACCATTGGAGATCTATGCGTATGTCAGGGTATATTTCAGATTGCGGTTACACAGATTTTTTTGGTCCACAGTTGGTAAGATAATTAGAAAAATATTTTATTGGCCGATATACCCTGACATACGCATAGATCTCCAATGGTATGTATGTGACTTATTTGGTGCATATTGTATGTCTTAAAAGATGTTTGTATACAGTGTGCCTCTGAGGAAGCGGCTTCTGGCCGTGAAACACGTGTCAGTGAGTCTCTGATGAG
This sequence comes from Hyperolius riggenbachi, assembly GCF_040937935.1. Classification (NCBI taxonomy): domain Eukaryota; kingdom Metazoa; phylum Chordata; class Amphibia; order Anura; family Hyperoliidae; genus Hyperolius; species Hyperolius riggenbachi. The sequence continues at coordinate 218,675,811 of NC_090655.1, forward strand.
AATTGGAACTCTGTAATTGTATACATACGTCTTGTCCGCAACTTTGAAGATATTGTGATTGAAGAATAAATAGAGAAACTGTTGATATAAAACCCTGTGTTTTTTGTTTGGTGGAATTAGAGTGTCAACAGGGAGCTTTGCTTACTTACAGCTCTATCCAGCCAGCTAGGGCAGGGTGCAGGGTTTTTGCTGTCAAGGCGCTGTCAGCTCTATCAGGCTGAATCGGAACATAAAGAGGGCTGCCACGTGACGCAGGACACAGCCTCTCAAATCGTGAAAGTACTCCCAAATCGTGACTGTTGGGCCGTATGCATCTATTATTATTATTATTATCTGTCACTGCACAACATCCACATCTACAGATGCAGCCCATCCTACCTAATAATACACAAGTGTCCCTGCGTCCCATGTCCGTGTGTCTGTGATTTTGTGCTACTGCGCATGCCCTGCACTGACACAGCCGTTGGGACAGGGCGCAGGGGACAGGAGGCGGGCCGGCCGAGCGGGAAGGCATGTGTGCACGCACGGCAGGTGAACGTGTGTGCGGCAACAGACCTAAAGCCCGTTTTTCAACGGGCTAAGGTCACTAGTACTATAATAAACACAATAAAAAAATTATCTCTCCTTGGAGTCCTATTTTCTGGTCAAGAGTCATTTTCCAGAGATACAGACGACTGATAAACACTGTAAGGTTACTGGCAGGACCGGATTTGTACTTTTTACCGCCCAAGACCCACTATCATCAGCTGCCCCCTGACCAAAAGCATCTTTAGCTGTCCCACAGCAGGGATTCGATTGTAAGGTCCACTGAGGACAGTTAGTGACACTATTGCAGGGATTAGCTGGTGACAGCAGAAAAGGCAGAAGTGTCAGAAGTTGGAGAGCAGCATGAAGCGTATCAAAAGAAAGGAAGGCAATGGCAGCATAGGCAATTTAACACTTGCTTATACAGTGACAGCCTGAGCCCCCCCCTCCCCAGTTGGATGAATACATGCAACAGGTGTACCAGCGCTGGAACCTGGACACCAAGGGAGGGTAGGGAAGGCTCTGCAGCCTTTTTCAGCTGAAAGAAGTCTGAACTGGGGTAACTCTTACAGATACAGTGACCATGAGTGCCCAAATGTCAAATTCAGCCCTTAAATGACAGATGCAGCAATGATTATCCCATTTAAATAGTGTTCTCATTAATAAAAGGGTACCCTTATGCCTCCCATTATGCAAACTACTGTGCTCCTTTATAATATGTGTGGTCTTCAAGGTACCCTTTGCAATTGCATCTTTCAGTCTCCTTTTTAGTTAATGCAGCCCCGATTGTCCCTTTTAAAATTTAGCCTTATAAGCCTTAGTGGCACAAACTACATAGCCTCCGTTGCCTCATGCCCACCTACAAAACAAGGACCCCCATAAGTATTTGTGTCCATTGTGCCCATTCACATTTTTAAATAAGTGCTCCCATTAACATTGTTGTCTAGCGGTGATAAAAGAAAACAGACCGTAGTCGACCAGTCACGCTGCAGTTCTGCTTTCTCAAACTATTCAGCCACCTTCAGATGTGGCTGCAATGGTATCCCTCCACTGCGGTGGAAGGATACTGAAGATGGAGAAGCAGGACTATTTTGTCCTGTGAATACAGGGGAGTGAGGCTGTATTGTCTCACATAAGTGTCATGAAAATGACACAGAACCTCTGAAGGGCTCTCCTGGAACCCCCATTGAGAACCCATGCCCTACAGGATCCAGAGCCTTTCCTGAGTGAGTGAGGAGAGTATTTGCCTTTTTCTCCCCAGGTCACTTCAGTGTCACTTTAAATGGGCACTATGGTGAAATGATAGCTTTTCAGTTAAATAAATAATATCTTCCAGAGGTCAGATTGTACAAATAACATAATGGCTTGTATATCAGGAGAGAGACACATTACATATGATAGATTTGTGCATGATGTCAGGAGTTGACTTGCTGACCCTGCTGAAAGGCTGCTTAATCATATGTGGGGGAGGACAGCTGAAAAAGCAGCTTTGGATGTTTTTTTTCCTCCCCTCCATGGGTGATGTACAAATAGTGGCATATTCCAACACTCAGAGCTCCTGTGCACCACTGACAAGGTTTGTTTTAGGAGCTCTGTGAGGCCCCCTGCAGTCTCTGCTGTGGTCAGCTCAAGAGGTGGCAGTATCTTGAAAGAAAGATGACAGACCTGTAAGCTTAAAGGAAACCTTAAAGGGGAACTGAAGTAAGAGATATACGGAGGATGCCATATTTATTTCCTTTTAATCAATACCAGTTGCCTGGCAGCCCTGCTGGTCTATTTCTCTGCAATAGTATCTGAATAACACCAGAAACAAGTAAGCAGCTAGTCTAGTCAGATCTGACTTTAAAGTCTGAAACACCTGATCTGCTGCATGCTTGTTCAGGGGCTATGGCTAATAGTAGTAGAGGCAGAGGATCAGCAGGGCTGCCAGGCAACTGGTATTGATTAAAAGGGAATAAATATGGCAGCCTCCGTATACCTCTTACGTCAGTTCCCCTTTAACTGAGAGGGATATGGATATTTCCTTTTTAACAATACCAGTTACTTGTCAGTCCTGCTGATCTCTAGTTGCAGTAGTGTGTGAATCACACACCTGAAACAAACATGCAGCTAATCCAGTCTGACTTCAGTCAGAGCACCTGAACTGCATGCTTGTTGAGGGGCTGTTGCTAAAAGTATTAGACACACAGGATCAGCAGGAGTCAGGCAACTGGTAGTGTTTTAAAAGGAAAAATCTGTATCCTTCTCAGTTTAGGTTCACTTGTGTGTAAGCGGTTTGAAGGGATTCTAAGAGGCGCTATACAAGATTTTATAGCACAGAATAATCTAAGTTCAGCTCATCAGCATGGTTTTACTAAAGATAGGTCTTTTCTAACCAACATGCTCAGTTTTTATGAAGTGCACACTTAGATCTTGAGAAAGCCATAGATGTAATGTACTTGGACTTTGCAGAGGCTTTTAACATGTTTTCTGTAATAAAAACGAAATGGCTTTTAATTGTATGCGTACATTTCTATTTTAGATATCCACTATTATTTAAAGAGGAACTGTAACCAAGCATTGAACTTCATCCTAGTCAGTAGCTGACTCCCCTTTTCCCACAAGAAAGCTTTACCTTTCCTCTAACAGATCATCAGGGGGGTCTTTATTGCGGATATTGTGGTGAAACCCCTCCCACAGTGTGATGTCATGACCATGGTCCTGCCAGTTTGCTGTCTGTAAACCTCATTGCATTGTGGGAAATAATGGCTTTATCCAACTGCCGGGCAAGCACTATCTCCCTCTATGCATAGAACTCTAAGTAAATTAACATTTCGTAAAGATCACCTGGCAGAACTAGAGATGTCACAACCAGTGATAAATTTCAGAATGGGAGAGGAAAGATTTTACAATGGACAAACACTGACTAAATAATCTATAAACACATTGGGGTTGAGTCACTAAACCGTGCTATGACAAATAGCACGCCTTATCAGAGATAACACACCTTATTAGATTAGTATAGCTAGCGCTACAAACCCACAGGGGCTCAGGGCAGGATGAGTGCCATTGCCAATTAGCAGGCATACGTTCATAGCGCTCACTATGCTACTCTGATAAGGCATGTTAACTTTGCTAAGTCGTGTTATCTTTGATAAGTCATGCTATCTCTGATAAGGCATGCTATTTGTCATAGCACGGTTTAGTGAATCAACCCCATATTGTAAAAAATAAGCAATTTTATTCATTATGTAATTTCGACTTCAGTTCCTCTTAGTGGTAACTCAGAGTCAGGCTCGGGACGGAAATCCGCAGCTTAGAGTGGTAATCCCATGCCTGAGTGAGTTATATGCAGGAGCTGCTGCAGATCTCTCTGTAGCAGGTTTTGTTTTCTTGTTTTTAGAGTCCAAAAGCTTGTAAACAAATTGTATGGCTTTTAGACCCTAAATCCAGAAATAATCATAAAGCCAGGGAGGTTAACCACTTTGTCCTCCTTGACGTATAAAAACGTCAAGGAGGACAGGCGCACTCCCGGCCGCGGATTCGGTAGCCACGGAATCAATGTATCGGGCTATGGAGCCCGATCACTGATTCCTCTCCCCCGCTGAAAAAGCGACAGCTTCTCTCGGAAGCTTCGTTTTTTCTGAAGCTATGTCCCTCTTACCGTACATTGTACGCTTAGAGTGACGTCATGTAAACAAACTCAAGATTGCCATCTTGTGGCCAAAAAGTAAAACTACAAGTAAAAGTTAAAAAACATTACAATACACAAATATTTCCCCAAATAAAACAAACACTTTTATATCCCACCCTCCCAAAAATGCCCACATAAAATGTTTAATAAAAAACAAAAAAAAACATTACTATAAAAAAAAAACACAAATATTTACCTAAGGGTCTAAACTTTTTAAATATCTATATAAAGATGAAATATTTCTCTCTTTCTTTTTATAAGCTTGTAAATAGTGATGAATGGAAAACGGAAAAAATGCTCTTTTATTTCCAAATAAAATATTGTCGCGATACATTGTGATAGGGACATAATTTAAACGGTGAAATAACCGTGACAAATGGGCAATTACAATACGTGGGTTTTAATTATGGAGGCATGTATTATTTTAAATCTATAATGGCCGAAAACTGACAAATAATGTTTTTCATTTTTTTTCTTATGCTTACTGTTAAAATGCATTTACAGTAAGGTAGCTCTTAGCAAAATGTACCCCCCAAAGAAAGCCTAATTGGTGGCGGAAAAAACAAGATATAGATCAGTTCATTGTGATAAGTAGTGATAAAGTTATAGGCTAATGAATAGGATGTGAACATTGTTCGGATGCATAAAGTGAAAACGACTGAGAGCTTAAGTGGTTAAAGGATAAGTCAGGCAAGCAATTCAATCTATCTTTACTTACCTGGGGCGTATTCCTGCTCCTGGAAGTCATGTGTGTCCCTTACCGCAGTTCCAGTCTTCTCCGGTGTCCCACTGGCAACCTCTAAGGATCGCCAATCCCTGATGGGCTGGCATATCCTGGGCGTGCACCCGCCCAGTGTGAGAACGTCCCCACGTCACCAGAAGTGTATTGCACCTGCTGTAGTACTGTGCAGGTGCAGTATGCTCCCAATGATGTGGGTGTGTTCACGTACAAGCACTCGCAGGTGAAGACGTCTATGACGCATCGGGGCTGGCAATCCTCAGAGGCAGCGAGTGCGACACTAAAGACCGGTACTGCGGCGAGGGACACAAGTGACTTCTAGGGGCTGGAAGAAGCCCCAGGTAAGTAAAGATAGATTGAATTGCTTGCCTCACTTATCCTTTAAGGTCTGAGGAAGAGTCAATCTAGACCCCAAACAAGCTGGTGTTGTTGCCAAACATACAGCATTCTACAACAGCTCCAAATAAGGCCTGTGCTCTTTGTAAACATCTTAAAGTGGAAGGCACAAGTAATTGATCAAGTATCGCTTTGGATTGTTATTCCAGAGTTTGGTGCAATTTTATGATTGTAGAAGATTTCCGTTAATAAAAGAAAAAAATTTTTTTTTGCTGTAACATTTGATAGTTTCCTACATTTTTTTGTATAATATATCCTCAACTGCATACAGAAATTTCCAGGGGTCTAGTGGAACACCGTGAAGGATATCAATATAGATCGTCCCATATTTGTCATAAGAATCATCCAAACTATTCCCATTAATAAAGTAAGTACGTACGTACACACACACACACACACACACACACACACACACACACACACACACACACACACACACACACACACACACACACACACACACACACACACACACACACACACACACACACACACACACACACACACACACACACACACACACACACACACACACACACACACACACACACACACACACGGCTCAATTCAATCCATCTATACCACACTCAGTTCTAATCACAGGAGAGATACTTGGAGACTCGTCAGATTTCCATTGTAATAGGTTTATTTTGTAACATAACACAGAATCATTTCCAGCAACCGCTTCCCACATTTGTCTATAGCATCTGGTTGTGACAAGTAACAATAACCTGCCCCCCTCTCCACCCCAGAATTCCTGCATTGTGCCTCAGTACCAACACACCTGTATCCAATCATCTCCTTCAAATTTACATTTGGGGTACATCACTGCAGCATTGAGATATATCTGTATTATTTGTGCTGGAGTATAATATGACCTGGGAATACATCTGACAAATAACATTATTTCTTAAATTAGTTACATAAATAAATGAGATCCCTGGAAGATCCCATCCCAGTCACAGTGATCCAATCTCTCTGAATATCAGTCCTGTGTGTGTCCTGCTTAATATTGCTATAAGATAAATCCCGCTCTTCTTATATTACTGGACTTGTCAGTTTCCAGATTAGCGGAACTACCTTTATGTGAAAGTCTAACTGCCCTCCAGCGGTCTGGATCTTGGCTACATGTGGCTACTGTGACACTGGCCTCTGTGAAATGAAGATAATGATTCTGGCCTGCGTCTATAACAATAACATTAAGTATTCTCATTTAATACAGAGTATATACCCATAATAAACAGTCACTGATAGAATTGTCATATCTATAGCAATCACATCTAGTAACATTTCAAAGTAAAATAGAAGTTAGAATTGGCCATCAGAATGTAAGCCTGCCCTCATCCAATCTTACCAAGCCTGTGATTCACAGCCATGCAATTATACACAAAAATCACAGATGCATCCTCTACCTTAATGAACAGGTTTTTTTTTTAATAGTATTCTCTGAGCTTGTGATAGGCCAAGTGATCTGATCCAGACCATAATGCATTGCAATAGGCTGAGCAATCTGATCCAGACCATAATGCATTGCAATAGGCTGAGCAATCTGATCCAGACCATAATGAATTGCAATAGACCGAGCCTTCTGCTCCAGACCATAATGCATTGCAATAGGCCGAGCCTTCTGATTCAAACCATAATGCATTGCAATAGGCCAAGCCCTCTGATTCAGACCATAATGCTTTGCAGCTCAGATGTTCACAGCCAACCCATTGCTCTAAACATTTGCAACGAACTGTTTTTCAACCTTGAATAGGAGTCCGCTCGCATATTTTCACTAGAAGCATTAGCAAGTTTTAGACACACACGATAGAGTGTGCATATAGTAATATAAATCTGTTAAGCTTTGTGGATTCAGCTGAAATCCCCTCATATTTCCTGAATATAAATGTCTAAAATAGTAATTTGTGCCGGTGAATCCCTGGCCAAATGTCCTGGTGCACTTGCACCCTCACTCTGCTGATGCGCCCTATGGGAACCCTTGTATATAGACCTTCAGCTGCATTCATTTGTTTGATGTGTGTGTGTGGTGGACCTTGATTGAGCAGTCTAGGTGTATGCAAGCGGGCTGACACACAAAAGCAAACCTGCCAGCCTTGTCTTTTTTGCAATACATTCCTGCACTTTTGGTCAACATGCTAACCCCACACACCTGTGGTATTATACCATAAACAAACGTCTATGCGATTAAGTTCAGGTTTGCAGGGCTAGCTACACTCCACCAATTGGGCACCACAAAGGTACAGCAGCTTGTGCATTTTGCACATATGTAACTCAATATGTGTGTGTGTGGGGGGGGGGGGGATAAGCAAAGACACCCGCCTGGAGCTTTTTAAAGGCATTTGTTTGTGATACAGGTGTTTTTAATGTACCTCACATACAATTGTATATATAGTCCTAGTGACTCTCTTAAAAAAATGTGTCTATGATAGGGCTGAAAGATAAATCGAATTTAAACCGAAATCGTGATCACCAACATCACAATTTTGGAATCGTCAAAGTGACAATTATCGTGATCACATAAGTTCCACATGGGGAAGTTTGAAGAAATGGCTGCAAACCTTCCCCAAAGTCCCGGTGCGTGCGGCCCGCAGCTTTGGACATACCTACCGCTCGAGTCCAACGCTCTCCGTCCTCTATCATCGTCTGCCGGCTCTGGTGCTTGGCAAAACTGTGTTACTCTGTCACATGACCTACAGGAAGTATTCCGTGGATTAGAGCCTGCAGGAGGCGAAGTGGATAGACTGGCATCGCTGGACTCGTGCTTGAAGCTATGTCCACAACTGATGCAGCTTGGGGGACAGAGGAGGCACAGAGAGACACAGACAGTGCGGGCACAGAGGAAGACACAGAGAGAAACAGAGCGGGCACAGAGACACAAAGGGGGCAAGAGCGAGACTCAGAGGAGGCATAAAGAGGCAAAGGGGGCACAAATAGATACAGGGGGACAGAGGGGGAACAAAGCTTGATTTGAAGGAAATCGTGAATAGAATCGAAATCGCAATTTCAGACAGAAATCGCTCAATTCAATTTTTTCCTAAAATCGTTCAGGCCTAGTCTATAACCAAGACACCATTTCCTGTACATTTGTGGGACTGTGAATCAATACATGATTCTCGTGTTGCATTTATACTTTTCCCTGTACATATATCAGCATTGTTTGTCATTTTCCTGAATATAAAACAGAGAGACAGAGAGGGGGAAATCTCCTTTCCTCAGTTCAGTCTGGATGAATGGGAGCTTCTATATTTCCCACATCTGCGCTCACAGTAGGTAAAGTCCCACCTGCCTGGAATACTGAGCTATTTATTCATGCAAAATCCAGCACTGATTACATATAAATCACCAGAAGTTGTTCCTATAAACAGGAATGTACAGTATGAGGATTCAACTGGGATATGAGAGAGTGCAGGAGAGAAAGGAACCTCATGCTTACTTAATTCATTTTTTTTTTCTAGTTGGACTTGGACAAAAGGTTTTTTTTTTTTTTTCAACCAAACGAAGTATGTAACTATGTCAGATAAAACAAGTATCATGATAAAATGGCATCAAAAGGCTGTCGTGTGAAACCAGGATACAAACAATTCTTCTGAATTACAATATATCACTCACAGCAAGTGTGCTATGTTGAGTCAACAGGACAATAACTACTGGGCAGCACGGTGGCATAAAAGCTAGCACTCACGCCTTGCAGCATTGGCTCACCGGTTTGAATCCTAGCCAGAGCACTATCTGCAAGGAGTTTGAATGTTCTTCCTGTGTCTGTGTGGGTTTCCTCTGGGCACATTGTTTTCCTCCCAAACTCCAAAAACATGCATATAAGTTAATTGTCTTCCCCCTAAAATGACCCTAGACTATGATACATGCACTACACAATACATACATAGACATATAACTATAGTAGAGATTAGATTGTGAGCTCCTCTGAGGAACAGTTAAAGAAAAAGGCAATCTACTCTGTACAGTGCTGCAGAAGATGGCAGGACTATATAAATATTAAATTATAATAATACTGCCTGCCATATTGATAAGGATGAGAAATACAAACGTTAAAGCCGTATTAAACGGACATAATATTCTATAAAAATGTGTTTTTCTACTTTTTATAACCCATACAGCTATCATATTTGCTATTGTGCACAAATATTCTTATTCATTTAGAAATGACAAGTTCCCAAAGTACAGCTTATTTGCTCTGAAAGCAGCCATTGCATTTTATTCATTGCTACAGTATTTATATATTGTAATGTACCCAGTGAATTCTTCTGAGCTGTCTGCTGATCAGCACAGGAGGGGTTTCACAGCTGCCAGGGAATGTTTATATTCCTCTCTTGCTACAATTAAGTAAACACAAGATAATGTTACCACCTGTTCGGATTCAGATCTCACTGCAGGGAGCTTTCTATTGAAAAAAGTAAAGGCAGCCATACATCAGTAGATTATGGGCAGATTCGACACAGACAAATTTATCACTTATCGAATCTGATTAGAAAGAGATTTGCATCTCTGTCAAACTGCCCATATACTGCAGGTCGATTCCCGTCCTATTTCAGTATGAAATATTCAGGGAATCGGCCGCCGCTACCCCCAATGTATAAATGTGCCCCCTGTGTGTGTGCATTTATACATTACCTGTCCTGTGTCAGCCTCCGTGTGGTGTCCGTCGGCCCTATGGGTGGCTCTGCCCAATACACGCTGGCGACGGCAGAGCCAACCACAGGACGGATGGACACAACGCAGAGGCTGACACTTGCCAGGTAATGTATAAATGCACACACGAGGGGACACATTTATACATAAGGGGGCAGCAGCGGGGGGTTTGTCACTCGTTCAAAGCCAGCCACTGTACCACCACACACCTGATCAACCAACTTCGGCCTGACATCTAGCATCAGGCGCAAACGAGTAACGTGACCAATTTTGGCCTGAAATTGGGTGCATCGTCGGTCGGGCCTGCACTTGGCAGCGCCTATTTCCAACTTATTTGATAAAAATAATCCAATAGGTTGGTCGATCGGCCACCAAAGTCACCTAATGTATGGGCACCTTTGGCCCTGCATTTAACTGTTTGAATGCTGTTCTGCTAAAAAAAACTAAAAAACTAAAATAAAAAAAAATAAAAAAAAAATGGTAGTATATAATAAGCTGAAAATAATCTTTTAGAGCAAAGAAGAAATAGTCATTTCCTGCAGCCCATAACACAACATAACAGGCATATTATTTGCTGCCAAGAGTTGTTTTTACTCAGGAATCCCCACCCTGTGTCCTCCATAAATAGGTCTCTGATGTGATCCAAATGTAATTAATGCTGCAACTATTTCCCACACTCAGCTCTTCGCCAGAGTAAATTATCTTATACAGTATATGACAAGAAGAGATTTCTGTCAGAAAGATTTCCCACACTCAGCACAAAAATATAGACTCTCTCCTGGGAGCTACTTCTTTTACATACTGTATATAATTCCATTGCACACGTTTTAGAACAACACTATCAAATTTGAAAGCAAACCTGAAGTGAAGATAAGCTTAACAGATAATAAATTGTCCATGCAGTAACATACAGTTACAGGTTATAGTATAGTAGTTATAGTATATAGACTTTCTCTCATTCTTATTTTTACTTTATGGGGTTAAATTGTGACTGAATTCTGCACAGCAGCCATATCAGTGTGCCATAAAATCAGGTTCATTCATCTCCCAACAGAAACAAATTATCTTTCCATTACTCGTTATAAGTTAGATAAAGGTGTTTGGCTTTTATTTATAATTTCGGACAGCCATGGCTGATCAGTGACTGCAAATCCAGCATCATTTGCAAAGATAAAGCATTTGTGTTATTAACAGACATCCATGGCTACAATTACTAGGTTATGCCTAATGATGTGGATCCAGGGATCCATCTGGAGTCAGGAAGGAATTTTTCCCTTTTGGGGCTAATTGGACCATGCCTTGTGGGGTTTTTGTTGCCTTCCTCTGTGTCAACAGGGGTATGTGGGGGACGGGCTGGAGTTGTGCTTTATACTGGTTGAACTCGATGGACGTATGTCTTTTTTCAACCAAGATAACTATGTAACTATGTAACTCTTGCAATGCAAAAGCTAGAAAGTGAACACAGAGTTGTAACTAAGCTTGTGACTACCGTATATACTCGAATACAAGTCGACCTCGTGTAAAAGTCAACTCCAATAATCAACTCTCTTAAGCTGGAATTTTGGAATTCGCTATGATTGGTTGGCGGGGGGAGGGAACGGGTAGGGAAATGAAAAAAAAAAGTAATATTTATTAGAAAAAAAACAACAATTATATTAAAATAAACAAACATGCCGACAGGGTAAAGACCCCACCAACAGAGAGCTCTGTTGGTGGCCAGAAAGGTGTACAGCCTATTTAGCAAAACATAGCCTGGTCACTAGGGGGTGTAAGCCTACGGTCCTCAAGTGGTTAATGGCCGCACTTCGGGTTCAGGAGGGGTTAATGCCTGCACATATTATTGCACATTAACCCCTCCTGTCCCTTAAGTGCAGCCAATACCTCCTCCAGGCCCCCAAGGACTGCAATTATTCACCCCCTTTATGCAGCCCAGCCCAGTATTTCCCCCCTACCCCTCTCCTTGTTAATTGCTGTGGCCAGGACTTTCAGACATGTGTTTTCTTGGCATTTCCTTTCCTCAAAGTATCACTTACCACTGGGTAAATTGCTGCAAATGGGAATGTCACAATTAGTACACACAAGACTCAGTGTGATCAGTGTTGCCTGTGACTCTTGTATAAGTCGATCCCTCTACTTTTATGAAGTGAATCAGACCTAAATTTCTAGACGTATAATCGAGTATATACAGGGACTTTAACGCTTTACAAACCAATGCACCAAGTAGCACGAAAGAGTACTTATCATTATGTGTAAAAATAAATCTATGAGCATCTTGCAAGTAATTAAAAAAACAACTTATGGACACTTACGGCTAAGACATTTTCTACACTCAGTGTAATAATACTAGATGTTGCACTCTACCCTCCCTACTGGCTAAGATGGGAAGATGGAGAACAGTATGCTGTGGCCAGTTCAGGTTCATTGAAGGTGAAGCTATAAATCACTGATCCTTGTTTATCACCAGTGTGAGTTCTCTGATGTCTTGCAAGATCCGATGTACGTGCAAAACATTTTCCACACTCAGTACAGGAATACGGCTTCACTCCAGTATGTATTCGGTCATGAATGACAAGCTGTGATTTGTGCACAAAACATTTTCCACACTTTGTACATATATAGGGCTTCTCACCGGTGTGAGCTCTTTCATGTTGGCCAAGGCTTCCTTTATCTCTAAAACATTTCCCACACTGAGTACACGAAAAGGGCTTCTCACCAGTGTGCAATCTCTCATGAATGACAAGCTGTGCTTTCCATCCAAAACATTTCCCACACTGAATACATGAAAATGGCATCTCACCAGTATGTGATCGCTTATGACTGAGAAGCTGTGATATCTGTGCAAAAGATTTCCCACACTCGGCACATGAATGGGGCTTCTCTCCAGTATGAGTTCTCATATGTATGTCAAAAGCTGATTTATATACAAAACATTTCCCACACTCAGCACATGAATATAGATTCTCACCAGTGTGTAATCCATCATGTCTGACAAGCTGTGATTTGTGTACGAAGCATTTCCCACACTTTGTGCACAAATAGGGCTTCTCACCAGTGTGAGTTCTTTCATGTTGGACAAGGCTTCCTTTATCTCTAAAACATTTCTCACACTTAGTACACGAAAAAGGCTTCTCGCCAGTGTGCAATCTCTCATGAATGACAAGCTGATCTTTCCATACAAAACATTTCCCACACACAGTACATGAATATGGTGTCTCACCAGTGTGAGTTCTCTCATGTTTGACAAAGTATACTTTATCTCTAAAACATTTCCCACAATAAGCACATGAATAGGGCTTCTCAATATTGTGAGATCTCTCATGTTTGTCAAGATGTGCTTTCTTTAAAAAACATTTCCCACATTCAGGACATGAAAAGGGCTTCTCGCCGGTGTGAATTTTCTCATGGCTGACGAGACTTGATTTCCAAACAAAACATTTCCCACACTTAGCACATGTGTAAGGTTTCTCACCAGTGTGAGTTCTCTCATGTTTGACAAGATCTGATTTCTGTACAAAACATTTCCCACATTCATCACATGTATACGGCTTCTCACCAGTGTGAGATCTCTCATGTGTGACAAGCACTGATTTTCCTACAAAACATTTCCCACACTCAGCACACGAATATGGCTTCTCACCAGTGTGAGATCTCTGATGTCTGAAAAGATGAGATTTCAGACTAAAACATTTCCCACACTCAGCACATGAATAGGGCTTTTCGCCAGTGTGAAATCTCTCATGAACGGAAAGAATTGATTTCCGAGTAAAACATTTCCCACACGTGGAGCAGGAATAAGGCCCTACAGTAGTGGAAGAGCTTTGCTGGGTATGAGGCCACTCAGGGTTATACAGATGAGGGGAGTCTGGGGGAATATTTGGGGTAACCAGGACATCTGCAGAAGTCTCTAGTCCAATGACATCATCCGCTGTACAGTCTGTGGATCCAGAGAGATGAGTCCCTGAGAGGTTCCTGATGCTAGGACTCTGCGCTGTAAATAGAGAAACATCATCACTTCCTGTTAGAGAACTCTAAAGGAACACTTATCATTAGGGATGGTCAGTGAGCTGCTGATAATTCCAAGTTGATGCAAAGTGTATGCAAATTTATGTAGCTTGGAAATGGAGCAGATGCAGCAGCTGAACAACTGCATATAATTAGCATACAATTTGCACCACCTAAGAGTTACGGTATGTTTGTGGAGCAATATGGTTTCATTTACACCTTCTTATCATTGTATACTTGTGTCACTCATATGCCCCTTGTAAATGTACCATTTCTCTTTCTCATTCCTAATTGTGTAAATAAAGATATTGTGATTGTCACAGATGAACTGGGAAAAATGCAATCACAATTGGCTTTCTGCATGGATTGTGATTCACGTTACAATCCAGATTGTATGTGTAGGGGCAGAAGCCTTCTGGTCTGTCTATTCACGTTAGATACAATATTCTATTCTCAAATGACAGTGTGTTTTTAATTACCTGGAACAAAAGAGCATTACCCCCAGTCAGGCAGCTCACACAGAAGTGTGAACACTAGGCTGAAAATGAGCATTTTCACAGCCAGGGAAGCCCTAAAGCACAGCAGGAGCCAGACAAAGAGGAGACATAGCCTGGCATATTCCTTAACTGTATTTTATTATTTTTGCCTTTTAAAGACATACTGTACTTGTGACCTATATGAGAAGTATACAGTTTGATTGCTAGTAACCTGATGAACATTTTCAAATTTCTTTCAGGGGGCTGATATACACAGCAACCCCATTAATAAACTTCTCATGAAGGGAACATCAAACCCTATCCATGTCAGGTATTAATGTGATCCGTATTCTTTTGAGGTTTTAGAATTTGCTATTAATATTTGTGTGCGATGAATATTGTCTGAGATATAGACCAGTCCTATATTTGGGATTGAATTTTCCCCTCAAATGTTAGTGGCCACCCAGTTTCAAGCCCAGGGATACAGCCTGAGTTTCACTCTCAGAGCATGGGTTCAGCTGCAGTTCTCCATTTTGTGTACCATCACTGAAAATAGCACAGAATCCAAAGCTGGCTTCCATTTTGCTTGGACTTCCACAAAGGGGAGACTTCTTTCAAAATCCTTAAAGGATACATCCAAGCAAATAAAAAAAAAAAAAAAAAAAAAAAAAAAAAGAAGATCTACTTACCTGGGGCTTCCTCTAGCAGCTTATCTGTACCTTGCCGCAGCTCCGGTGTCCCGGAATCCCCAGCGCTGGAGAAGCAGACCTCTCCAGGTCGGCATCTACTGTGCTTGTGCAGGTGCAGTACATCTGCGCCTGCGGAGAATGCTCCAGGCCACATGCGCACGATTGGTGCAGCCGCGCTCTTGCACAGTAGATGTCGACATGGCGAGGTCGGCATCTCCAATGGAGGGGATCCCGGGACACCGGAGCTGCAGCAAGGGACAGATAGGCTGCCAGGGGCTGGGGGATGACTCAGGTAAGTAGATCTGTTTTTTTTTTTTCATTTTTGCTTGGACGTATTCTTTAAAATGGACCCAAATTAAAAATACAAGATTTCAGAAATAAAATCTATTTTCTAATTTATAATAATAAATAGCAGCCTTTTTTCAGCTGCATGATGACAAATATAAAATATTTTACATTTATTGGAGGAACCCCTCCCTTCCTTTTATATTGCCGGGACAGAATCCGGCAGACTGGTGGAGTAGGAGGTGTCCAACAAAGGAGGAATTGCTAATGGCTGCCCCAGTATAATCCTAGTTATGAAAAGAGAAGGGTGAAAAGCATGCACTGAAATGCTCATAGGCTTGAAGGAGTGTTTATTTATCTTTGTATGTGTCAGAGTGGTGCAACTAATTCTTTTGAATTAAAAAAATGTTTAGTTTGGGTCCGCTTTAAGTAATTATTTACTTTGTTTTTCCCTTTTATTTTATACTGTGGCTACTGTCTTCACAATTGTTACATTTAATAATTTTCTGTATATGAATTATTTATATTACCTTTAAAATAAAACAACTTAGGGTGATTTTTACAACTATATACCTGATTTGAGTACTGCAGAACGAATCCTATTGCTTCTGAAAATTTGCTACCTTAAGTATTGTATTGTTTCAGTAATAATAGATTGTTAACTTTTTTCTTAGCTCACACTAGCTAACGGGTCCCTCTTTTCCCAAATAAAAGTGGCAAAAAACTGGTGTCAGCCTTGCATCTAAAACCTTGTTTAGTAAAGTGTTTGTGTCGCTCCCACGTTCCCTTCTGGCTTGTCTGTTTGCCCAATTCCAGCAATTTCAGAGCATCGATTGCATCCACGAGATTGGATGGTCTGTGGGCCGGAGCAGATTGGGAGGCATTGAGCGGTTCAGCCAGTAGGGGGGAGTGTGACAGTGATGCTACAAAACACTAAATTATAGAAGCTGCGAGCAGTGGCATAGGGATTACCACAGCAGCCACTATGGGGCCAGTAGGCACAAGAAAAAGTATCCATATGGGCAATATGGATACTTTTTCCTAATCTCTGATGTGGGCGCATAGGAGGATATCACACACATTAGAGATTGCAGGACTGGGTAACAGCACTTCGTTTACCTTGGATGTTTACATGGTGATACAATATTTCTTTGAACAGCCCTGTTATTACTGTCTTGGTAGATGGATTATTCTATAAATGCGCTGATACTTTAAATCTACGTGATGTACATGGTCCATTACCCATTCCCTCTCTTATATATTTATGCATGGACTATTGATTTATATATGTGACATGTGGAGCTGCTTACCCTTCTAGAATTTTTATATAATTTCACACTGCCCCCCTTCCCATAGGATAGATTCCTTACCTTTGTGAATTGTACCCAGCTGCAAGTGCAAACTGCATGTCCTGGGAGAAAATACACCAATGGTGTTGGGGAGCAGCCAAGCCTCCAAGCTCTGCCACATGTCAGCTGGGAAATGAGGCCTGCTGTACATGAGCAAAAATGCCTCTGATGTTACCATGAAAATATCGTCCAATATACAGTCATGGCACATTGAAACAATGGCGCTGACTTTAGTGGTTAAAAGCAAAGCCCCCACATGCCAGAATCACCAAATTTGCAGAGTATTCTAAGGAAATCAGTGGGAATAAGGAAAACAAAATAATTCGAAAGCACCAGGTAGTTTTTGAAAAAATTGATTTGTAAGTTAGGATAGGAAAAAGGTTTTTAAACGTGGTTAAAAGAACAGATAATGTATCTACCTATTCATTGTAAAAATGTACATATATCAGCAGTAAGAGCAGTGAATTTCATGCTGGGGTTTCCAGGTGACCAGTACACAGAGCGTAATACTGACCATCTGGAAACCCGGTGGACATGGCAACGCTTTTGCTAGGGATTGCTGCACAGCCACAATTTAGCTGTATAAGGATCCCTAGCAAATACACCTATTATTAGCACTGATAAAAGTAAAATTAAAAAATAGGATGTGGGGAACCCCCCTGAAACCTCGGTAATGCCTAGTCAACCATACAGGATGGTATATCCAGAATGCAGAGCCTGGACATTGTGTGGGGCTCCTCAACCTGAGCTATACCAGCCTGTTAGTTCCATTACATGGGGGGGGGGGGGGCTTGTCCAATCCATGGATAAGGGGCTTATCCTCACCTGTGGTGCCCAAGAGCAGCAGAGACAACTACCCCCATGCATGTGAGAGTAGGCTCCGGGAGGAGGGGTCTTTTAATATTCGCAATTAACCATAAATACTCACCTTTTGTTAATACCACGTCAATATTCTCGGGAATATCCCACACCAAAATTCTCTCGTTATGCTGAATGGAGTGAGGAACAGAGGCTCTACATGTCAAGCACTGTTAAAACAGCGCAGGTAATTTGGGTGCCGCCGGCACCACCATAGGCCATAATAGGAATTACGGCTATAGCGGCGAACAGTAAGTAGCTTTGGTGCCAGCAGAAGATGGAGCTTAAGTTACTTTTAAAACACGGTAATTCAGCCGCCAGAAATAGCTGGAAGCCGAATTACATCATTCCCTACCATCCAGATGGACCTGGAGGGGGAATAGTAATTCCTAGAAACGCCGCTAGGACTTGTGCAGAAGCAGGGTAAGCCGTATAATGGCTTTATCCTGCGTCCAAGTCTCCCAGCGGCATATTCATAGGTACGCCTACATGTTGCCGCCAGCACTAAGTATAGCTGAGTGGGGGTGAGCTTACCACAGTGCAGGGGTTGCCAGGGGTGTCGGGCCAGGGTACTGTGGGTAGCGGCGGGGTGGATGCTACGTGTTTTGGCTGGAGGGGGGTGCCAGTTGCAGTCACAGGGTTGTGGCTTCCTATACTAAAGTATGCAAGCCCTGGCAGAGCATCCCCATTGGTCTTTTAACAGACCAATGGGAACACTCCTACCCAGAGAGACACTAACAAGCATAAACATCTCATACAACATAAAATGTCAGTGTGCTGCATTATCACACCATAAAAGCAGAGCTCTGCATAATACATTGATGAGCAAAAACAGATTTTTGTAATGCACTTCCATACACTGAATTGTGCATGAGACACATGGATGGCCAGCTTGGAGCTTGACGTGGATGACATGACTGCCACCCAAACATCTGACACTAACTAGCAGAAACATAAGGCCAATGCAGCAGCACCTGAGATTGTGTCGGTTGTGTTGCCAGCATCTGTTTAGGTTATCTGAGGCAACACGAATTGGCAATTTTCTGGCATCAATCTGGGACATCAGTTATGGGGGGCTGGTAGTTGTTATTAACCCTCAGGGCCGGGCAGAGGCGAGAGAGGCTCCAGCCTCAAAGTGCAGCGTAGGAGGGGGGCGCACAACTCACTCAGCTATCATTCCCCTATTGTGTTTGAGCAAAAGTGTTTGAGTTCCCAGTCCTTCAGGCTGGGAACATACTAAGCAGAAACACTAGTGTTGCGTAAAATGCAGCGTTAACACGTATAACCATGCCTGTGGAGTTGGTACAAAAATCCTCCGACTCCTCAGTTTAGGATTCCACCGACTCCTCGACTCCGACTCCTCTAATTTGCATACTACAATCTTGTTGATTGAAAGTATGTAACATGAAATTCGTCTCTTAACTGCCAAAGCTTAGGAATTTTAAAAGACAACTGAAGTAAGAAGGATATGTAGACTGCCATATTTATTCCCTTTAGTCATAGACTAAAACTAGTCCTTGGTAAGAGTACTTGTAAAAGGTACAGACCGGAACAAAGAACATCTATCAGGCCCTAGGCAATGTAACTGTGGGTACATGTAAGAGTGATGTGCAGGTACTCTGCAGGGGAATAAGGAGATTCTTCCTCTAAGATACATTCTTTATGCACAATCTGAACCAGGTTTATCGGTGATAGACAACACCTCTGTGTTCAATGTGCACAACATTCTCAGTGGATTCCCTGAAGCTCTGTGGGGAGTGCATATGTAGAGTATAGTACTACTGTGCAACAAAGTAAAACTGGGACAGAAGACAATTTTTTTTATACATCCCTGGGGCTTCCTCCAGCCCCCTTCAGGCTAATAAGTCCCTCGCTGTCCTCCTCCGCCACCTGGATTTTCTGCTATGAGTCCAGGTACTTGAGCCAGTCTGGTGTAGTGCGCATGCACACACTCCGCCGCCAGGAGCATACTATACCTGTGCAGCACTATTGTGCAGCTGCAGAATGCTCCTGGCTGTGGGGGCGGCACGCGGGCAGACTGCACTGATTGGCTGAATTACTGGGACTCATAGCAAAAGATTCAAGTGGCAAAGGAGGACAGTAAGAGATTCCTGTGTACACATCATATATACTGTATAGTCACAATCAGATATGCAAATCTGACTTTAAAAATACGGGGACTGCTTTATTGAAGGCAGCAGCACAAGTAACTAATTTTGATTGGTTTATTTCATTTTTGTGGACTAAGCACAGCTATTACTGTATATATCAATTATTTATGATGACTATTATCTGAGAAATAGAACATTTTATCATATTTTCTATTTTGATTACAGTTTATATTCATTAGGAGTCAGAGTCGGTGCATTTTTTCCCGACTCCGACTCCAGGCACCCAAAATTGCTCCAACCCCGACTCCACAGCCCTGCGTATAACGTCTGGTTTGGAATTTTTGGGTGCTGCCGGCTGCATCTACAAGATCTGCACTGGGAGTTCAGAGAGCTCGGTCCCCAGCTGCAATAAGAGGGACATAGGCGCTATCTGGTTGGGCACTCACTGACAGCCACATTGAAACCAGGTGAGACCTGATTTTAGCAAGAATCTGAGAGCGCCCCTTCTCTTCTTATGTCTTCCTATTGTGTTTGAAGCCTTTAAGTCTAATAGCAACCAGTGTGTGATGACTGGGGTGGGAGAGATGAAGGGGTGCACTTTGGTGTCTCAGCTTGGCTGCTGGAGGACCTTGTCCCGGCTCTGCTAACCCTCCTTACATTGGTCTGTTATTTGACCAATGAGGAGCCCCCAGCGGCACTTTCAAAGATGCTTTGTCAGGGCTTGCTATGCTTAACATAGCAAGTGCTGTTGGTGGTGTACCGCTGATATTTTTTGCTCGTTGGAGATCTTCAATAAGCATAATGAGAGGATATTGGTTCAGGACATTTCCAAAGATATTGGCAAACCAAAAATAAGTATTTATGGTTATTTAAGAATATTAAAAGGACATTATTCATTGTTTGGTGTTTATTTAACTTTTAACTCCTTGTGGAAGTGGGTAAAGGGCACTTTAGTACCTCTACACATTGCACCTGGGGGGGAAGGCCTATTGAGATCCCCTTGTTAAAGGCGACCCCCAGATGCTACCATGATCCCCCAAGGGCCTACACTCATAGGCTCGAAGGCATGGGGGATACCCCCACTCTCCTCCTGGGTGCCATAGGTGAGGATGGCCTGTCGTCCATTGTATGGAAAGTGATCTTGGGGAGACCCACACTATAATTTTGTCAGTGCAAACAATAGGTATATTTGCTAAGAATCCTTAAAGAAGAAGTGACACCCATGCTAACCTAGAAACAACACATTTATAACACATTTATCTACATAGTAGATAAATACTAGTTCTACATGCATAACAAATGTATTGTACTTTCCACGTTATGATTCCTGTGAATTTTATAAAGGAAAAAACAGAAAATCCTATTCTAGACAGTTTCCATCTTGGTTAACTTTGACCTCCTGACATCATTTCCTCCCTCACTTTTTTTCCTCCTCTTGCTAATTGTGTATTCGTTACCCGCCCTCCTCCCAGAGTCTTCAGACTGCGATCTATACTGGGAAGGAATATATTATAGATAAAAAGACCCCCTCCCCCCAGCATGCAACTGTTTGCCAATGGCAATTAAAGGGCCAGTGCTCCTAAGGTATGTGATAACTCAAAACCATAACAGCAGAAAAAGTTTTGAATGCAGGATTAGCATTTTTATCACTTAATACATTCAGACCAGTTGCTGTTGAAATGTGATTTTTATGGTAACAATCCCATTTTAAAGTAGATCATCAATTTTTTTTTCTTTAAAGTTTCACTTTCCTGGGATTTCTATTGGCCCCCTGCGACGTCCTGTCCCACTCCACTACTCAAAGATCTCCGGTCCCCCGCCATGGCTGACTTTCATTACCACCCACTTACAACTTGATAGCAACTGCACCTTCACCTTTACGGCCCTGGCCGCGTGTCTTCATTTGTGCACCCATGGCCGGGAGCGTCCTGCTCAGGCCCAGTATAAGGAAACCTCATACTGCACTTGCACAGGATGCTCCCGGTGATGTAAATGGGAGTGAAGGACATGAGCAGCCACGCAGTTGCTGTCGACTTGTAAGATGACAGAAGACCGGAGGATCCTTGAGGACCAGTGCGGGCACAGGACACCTGCAGGGGGCCGGTAGTAGCCCTAGGTAAGTGAAACAGTAGTAATAAGGATGTACTGATGTCCCTGGTGAAAGCATTCCCACTTCTACTCCCTTGTGTCCCCTTCAGTGCTTCCTCTGCACTTCTCATGTGCCCCCTTTGGTGCTTCCTCTGCACCTCCTGTGTGTGCCCTGCAGTGCTTCTTCTGCACCTCCTGTGTGTGCCATGCAGTGCTTCTTCTGCACCTCCTGTGTGCCCTCTTCAGTGCTTCCTCTGCAACTCCTATGTATCCCCTACAGCGCTTTTTCTGCGTGTCCTCTTCAGTGCTTTTTCTGCAACTCCTGTGTGTGCCCCCTTCGGTGCTGCCTTTGCACCTCCTGTGTATCCTCTGCACTGCTTCCTCTACGCCTCCTGTGTGGCCACTTCACAGCTTCCTCTGCACCTCCTGTGTGCCCCCTCCAGTGCTTACTCTGCACCTCCTGTGTGCCCCCTTCAGTACTTTCTCTGCACCTCCTGTGTGACCCCTTCAGTACTTTCTCTGCACCTCCTGTGTGACCCCTTCAATACTTTCCCTACACCTCCTAAGTGCCCCCTTCAGTGCTTCCTCTGCACCTCCTGTGTGCCCCCTTCAGTACTTTCCCTGCACCTCCTGTGTGCCCCCTTCAGTACTTTCCCTGCAACTCCTGTGTGCCCCCTTCAGTACTTTCCCTGCAACTCCTGTGTGGCCCCTTCAGTACTTTCCCTACACCTCCTTTGTGACCACTTCAGTGCTCCCTCTGCAATTCCTGTATGCCCCATTCAGTGCTTCCTTTGTAACTCCTGTATGTCCCCTTTTATGTCTCCTGTGTGGCTCATCTGTGTTCTGCTTTGGAGCTTATTTATTAAATATTTAATAGATTAATAGGGTTTCATTCATATTTCGTTGGGTGCCCATTCACTTGAAGCAACAGGATGACAGTGACAGTTCATCTGATGTACAATGTGCTGCATCTAAAGCAATTCATAAGGGAGCCGGTTTTGGCAACTCAACTAATAGCAGTCATATGGTGCTAGGTAGGCGAGGCTGGGGCAGGATACTAGCCAATCGTTTAGTAGTAGCTTATCCACTTATTACAGGATAGTACAACTAATTTAATCCACACATGGTAGATTTCTATTGGTTGGAACATGTCTGTGATTATAGCTACATGAGGCAATTTAGTGACTCTCAGATTTGGAAAGTTCTTATCTGATCAGCATTGCATTTCTGCTGTGAGATGTATCAGAATACTTCTTACTCATGCATCACCTCTCCTCTCCACAGAACAGGGTACTCCAAAGCCAGCAGGGAGTCTGTACTGTTACGATTTGTAAGCTGTGGCCAAAAACAAGTTAGCAAAAATCTAACTTTAGTGTGCAGCATAACCCCCAATATGGCCAGTCTGTGAGCAGTGACAGTCTTAACAACAATAAAGATACACTTTTATTCTAGATACACTGCCGTTTACTCACCTGCCCTGCCCTCTGTAAGAGTGTCCTCCTCTTTACTTGTCCCCATCATGTCACCATGATCCATAGACTGCTCATCACCCCACTCATACATCTCATCTTCTTCTTCTTTAATTGTCCTCATTATGTAACCCTGATCCATAGAAAGCTGATCACTCTTCACATACATCTCTTCTTCTTCCTCTTTAATTGTCCTCATTATGTAACCCTGATCCATAGACTGCTGATCACTCTTCACATACGTCTCTTCTTCTTCCTCTTTAAATGTCCTCATTATGTAACCTTGATCCAGAGACTGCTGATCACTCCCCACATATGTTTCTTCTTCTTCCGCTTTAATAGTCTTCATCATGTAACCCTGATCCATAGTCTGCTGATCACTCCTCACATACATCTCTTCTTCCTCTTTACTTGTCCTCATCATGCCACCCTCCTCCACAGATTGCTGATCACTTCTCAGACACGTCTCTTCGTCTTCCTTTTTAATTGACCTAATTTTGCCACCCTCCTCAGAGTGCTGATCACTCCTCACATAAGTCTCTTTTTCTTCCTCTTTAATTGTCTCCATCATGTCACCCTCCTCCTCAGACTGCTGATCACCCCTCCCATACGTCTCTTCTTTAATTGTCCCCATCATGTCACCCCCCTCTATAGACAGCTGATCACTCCTCGTATATGTCTCTTCTTCCTCTTTATTAGTCCTCATCTTGTTACCCTCCTCAATAGATTGCTGTTCACTCCTCACATATGTTTCTTCCTCTTTAACCACGGTGTTTACATGCATCAGTTCTCCACTGTAAGTGCAAAAACAAAAACAAAAAAAAAAAAAAACAACAGATCATTTAAATTATGAACACAGATTATTGCATATGCAGAAGGAAAAAATAGGGTATACACAATAAACTATATACAGTGTTCTCCCCAGCGCCTACTAGCCGGGCACGCCGCCCGGGTAAGATCAGCGGCCGCCCAGGTGGCTTAATTAGCCATGTGTCCGTCCAGAGACATTTGATTATATGCATGCGTGCACGCCTGTTAGGTCACGGGTAGCTGAAGGCTCTCTTTCTTTCCCTCCCTCCTACCCATTGGTGCCTCCCTCCAGCCAGTAAAAACAGAGAGGAAGCCCAGTGCTCCCCGCCCCTCACAACTCCATCCAGCCAGTAGAAGCAGCAGCCGTCACACCAGGGAGGAGAAAACATCTTTGCTCTACACACAGAATGCACGGGCAATGTGCACGGCAGAGTGACGTTACACAGTGACAGCTCAGTCACTGATACAAGTCACTCCAGCACACCTGTACTGCTGAGGACCTGACAGCTCAGTCACTGATACAAGTCACTCCAGCACACCTGTACTGCTGAGGACCTCTAACTCTTTCAGGCTCACTGTTCACCAGGCAGCCAGGTAATTAACTTACAAAAAAAAACAAAACAAACATGGAGCAGTGTAAAGCACTTCTCCGTATTTCAAAGAGAGGTCACTTAATGTGGGAAGTTAATGGGGAGAAGTGTGTATCCACACATAGAATGAGTCAAGAATATAAAAAAGTGCCAACTTCTACATTGTTCTCTAAAACTGACAGTCACTGGTGGGAGGGGAGGGCTTCTTCTAGCAGTCTTATCTGGTCCCTTTCTGTGGTTACACTACCCTCCAGGCTGCTGCTGTCCCCTCCAAAAGATCTCCAACCACAGCTGGTCGCAGGCTACTGTGCATGCAAGGTCTCAGCTGTGCACCTCTCTCATTTATGCTCCTGTAGTCTGGAGCATTCTGCGTTTGTGTATTTTAATTATGCATGAACTGCGCAAGCACAGAATCATCCTGGCCACTGGAGCACGATTGAGAGAGGTGCAGACGTGCCAGCAGCCAGAGTGCATAAAAAAATTCCATAATTATCCATGAACTAACTAATTAACATCTTATTGACCGCCCCTACTCCTCTATATTTAAAGGACTTCTGAGGTGACCAGCTTAATCTATCTTTATTTACCTGGGGCTTCTTCCAGCCGCTAGAAGTCGTCTGGGTCCCTCGTCGATGCTCTGGTCCGCCTCGGTGTACTGCGTAAATACGGCGCTTCTGCTCATGCGAGCGTCATCTGGTGCATACTGAGAAGAATGTGGAGGCTAACATATTTATTTTGTTTTAAACTACAGTGGAGGAAATAATTATTTGACCCCTCACTGATTTTGTAAGTTTGTCCAATGACAAAGAAATGAAAAGTCTCAGAACAGTATCATTTCAATGGTAGGTTTATTTTTACAGTGGCAGATAGCACATCAAAAGGAAAATCGAAAAAATAACCTTAAATAAAAGATAGCAACTGATTTGCATTTCATTGAGTGAAATAAGTTTTTGAACCCCTACCAACCATTAAGAGTTCTGGCTCCCACAGAGTGGTTAGACACTTCTACTCAATTACTCACCCTCATTAAGGACACCTGTCTTAACTAGTCACCTGTATAAAAGACACCTGTCCACAGAATCAATCAATCAATCAAGCAGACTCCGAACTCTCCAACATGGGAAAGACCAAAGAGCTGTCCAAGGATGTCAGAGACAAAATTGTAGACCTGCACAAGGCTGGAATGGGCTACAAAACCATTAGCAAGAAGCTGGGAGAGAAGGGGACAACTGTTGGTGCGATTGTTCGAAAATGGAAGGAGCACAAAATGACCATCAATCGACCTCGCTCTGGTGCTCCACGCAAGATCTCACCTCGTGGGGTGTCAATGGTTCTGAGAAAGGTGAAAAAGCATCCTAGAACTACACGGGAGGAGTTAGTGAATGACCTCAAATTAGCAGGGACCACAGACACCAAGAAAACCATTGGAAACACATTACACCGCAATGGATTAAAATCCTGCAGGGCTCGCAAGGTCCCCCTGCTCAAGAAGGCACATGTGCAGGCCCGTCTGAAGTTTGCCAATGAACACCTGAATGATTCTGTGAGTGACTGGGAGAAGGTGCTGTGGTCTGATAAGACCAAAATAGAGCTCTTTGGCATTAACTCAACTCGCTGTGTTTGGAGGAAGAAAAATGCTGCCTAGGCTATGACCCCCAAAACACTGTCCCCACCGTCAAGCATGGGGGTGGAAACATTTTGCTTTGAGGTTTGTATTTCTGCTAAGGGCACAGGACAACTTAATCGCATTAACGGGAAAATGGACGGAGCCATGTATCGTGAAATCCTGAACGACAACCTCCTTCCCTCTGCCAGGAGACTGAAAATGGGTCATGGATGGGTGTTCCAGCACGACAATGACCCAAAACATACAGCAAAGGCAACAAAGGAGTGGCTCAAGAAGAAGCACATTAAGGTCATGGAGTGGCCTAGTCAGTCTCCGGACCTTAACCACCCTGGCGTTCTGATTAAATCGCCAGGGTGGCTGCGGGAGGGTTTTTTTTAAATAAAAAAAAAACTATTTCATGCAGCCAACTGAAAGTTGGCTGCATGAAAGCCCACTAGAGGGCGCTCCGGAGGCGTTCTTCCGATCGCCTCCGGCGCCCATAATAAACAAGGAAGGCCGCAATGAGCGGCCTTCCTTGTTTTGCTTATATCGTCGCCATAGCGACGAGCGGAGTGACGTCATCGACGTCAGCCGACGTCCTGACGTCAGCCGCCTCCGATCCAGCCCTTAGCGCTGGCCGGAACTTTTTGTTCCGGCTGCGCAGGGCTCAGGCGGCTAGGGGGGCCCTCTTTCGCCGCTGCTCGCGGCGAATCGCCGCAGAGCGGCGGCGATCAGGCAGCACACGCGGCTGGCAAAGTGCCGGCTGCGTGTGCTGCTTTTTATTTCATTAAAATCGGCCCAGCAGGGCCTGAGCGGCAGCCGCTGGCGGTGTTGGACGAGCTGAGCTCGTCCAGACCGCTCAGCTGGTTAATCCAATAGAAAACCTATGGAGGGAGCTCAAGCTCAGAGTTGCACAGAGACAGCCTCGAAACCTTAGGGATTTAGAGATGATCTGCAAAGAGGAGTAGACCAACATTCCTCCTAAAATGTGTGCAAACTTGGTCATCAATTACAAGAAACGTTTGACCTCTGTGCTTGCAAACAAGGGTTTTTCCACTAAGTATTAAGTCTTTTATTGTTAGAGGGTTCAAAAACTTATTTCACTCAATGAAATGCAAATCAGTTGCTATCTTTTATTTAAGGTTATTTTTTCGATTTTCCTTTTGATGTGCTATCTGCCACTGTTAAAATAAACCTACCATTGAAATGATACTGTTCTGAGACTTTTAATTTCTTTGTCATTGGACAAACTTACAAAATCAGTGAGGGGTCAAATAATTATTTCCTCCACTGTATACCAGTTGACTGGCAGCCCTGCTGATCAATTTGGCTGCAGTAGTGTCTGAACAACACCAGGAACAAGCATGCAGCTAATCTTGTCAGATCTGATGTCAAATACACCTGATCTGCATTAAGGTCTCTTTCACAGTGCGACGTTAAAGTCGCACGTTAGAAAATGTTTTAACGCACAGCAACACTAATCTGTGCAACATTCACAGTGCACACGTTGCGTTTGTGTGTAATGTGTAGCATTATTAGAAAGTGCTGCATGCTGTGCGTTATACACGTTATTAGCTGCGTTAGACTGTTTGCACATCCTCAGTACTAACTTGGAAGCATACTCTTCATTGCTTGTATGCGACGATAACAGGACATTAAAGGATACTGCAGCCGAAAGCTACATGCTAGCTTTATAGTGAAGCCGCTGGAGCGCACACGCAGGAGGCGGGGGAGTGTCCGTACTTCTGGCATCATGATGCGATGCCAGAAGCGAAGATTACAGGACATTCTGCACATGTGCGGCGCAGTATGTCCGGGTCAGGGGTCAGGAGAGTCGGCCAGTACCGGGAGCTGTGGCTGACGAGCGGGACCCGACGGCAGGGAGCGAAGGGAGCGGTGAGTATGTCCTTTCTTTACCTACACAATGCAGGTTTTATCTCTCTGCAGCCTTTCGGCTGCAGTATCATTTAAGTTACGTTGTAACTTTTTTGGGACGTTGTGTTGTAAGCTTGCAGTACGACTTTAACATTGCATCAAACGGCAACGTCCCACTATGAAAGTAGCCTAAAGTTTTTTAAGGGAGCAGAAGACTGGAGCACACTGTGACAAGTAGCTATAAACTAATATAAATCCTTCTTTTAAAGAGACTCCGTAACAAAAATTGCATCCTGTTTTTTATCATCCTACATGTTCCAAAAGCTATTCTAATGTGTTCTGGCTAACTGCAGCACTTTCTACTATCACTGTCTCTGTAATAAATCAATGTATCTTTCCCCTGTCAGACTTGTCGGCCTGTGTCTGGAAGGCTGCCAAGTTCTTCAGTGTTGTGGTTCTGCTATGAACTCACTCTTCCTGGCCCCTCTATGCACACTGCCTGTGTGTTATTTAGATAAGAGAGAAGCTGCTCTAATCAGCTGGATAAATCGTCCTCTGAGCTGGCTGGGCTTTCACATACTGAGGAATTACAAACAAGGGCAAAGCTGTTTGCAAGAAGAAAAGAGCAGCCTGAAACTTCAGTGCATGGGGGAAAGAAACACACAAATGATCTCTTGAGATTCAAAAGGAATGCTGTATACAGCCTGCTTATGTATGGATGTATTTTCTATGTGTGGACATACTGTACATCAACCTACTTCCTGTTTTGGTGGCCATTTTGTTTGTTTACAAACAAACTTTTTAAAACTGTTTTTAACCACTTTTAATGCGGCGAGGAGCGGCGAAATTGTGACAGAGGGTAATAGGAGATGTCCCCTAACGCACTGGTATGTTTACTTTTGAGCGATTTTAACAATACAGATTCTCTTTAATACTCAACATGGAGGTGGGGGAAGGGAGCAATACTGCAGTGTTGACACGCCTACAGTGAGAAAGAAATGGCATTACTGGGGTGAGGGGACATTACATACTGGAGGATAATGGCAATGCTGGGGACACTAGAAGAACATGACTATACTGGGAAAGAAATTTCATTACTGGGATGGAAGCGCTGGAGACTTGGGTACAGCCTGCGCTGTCATAGGTCATAATGTGAATTATAGCTATAGTGGTGCTCAGTCAGTAATTTTGGTTCTGTCAGAAGACGGAGCACAAATTACAATAAAAACACTGTAATTCGTATGCCAACAATAGCTGGAAGCCGAATCTTTCCCCACAATCCACAGTGACCTGGAGGGGGAATAGTAATTCATGCCACCGGAGCTTCTGCAGGAGCAGGGTATGCCATTTTTCGGCTTTACCCTGCGCCCAAATCTCCCGGCGGCTTAATTATTTGTATGCATTGGGGTAGGGGACATTACATACTGAAGGATAATGGATATGCTGGGGGACACGGGGAGGATGGCTATACTGGGAAAGAAATGGCATTACTGCAGTGGAGGGCATTACATATGGGAGAATAATGACACTGGTGGGGGACACAGGAAGAATATGGCTTTAATGGGGTGGGGGAAGTTACACATTCTAGGATAATGACACTGGTGGGGGACACAGGAAGAATATGGCTTTAATGGGGGGGGGGGGGGGTGGCATTAGTGGGGTGGGGGAAGTTACACATTCTAGGATAATGGCACTGCTGTGGGAACATGGCTATACTAGAAAATGAAAGTGACAAGTATACTGTGACCTCCTCTATAGCAGAGTATGTCCAACCCGACCTCTGCTGTGCTCAATATATAACAAGAATCACACAAATTACCTCTTCCAGTAACGACTCCTCTCCACTTTCTGCAACTTCTTATCCGGCGTTACATCACATCCTGTCTTTGGCTCCATTTCCTGTCTTTGGTTTCAATACTTCCTGTCTTTAACTCCATTCCTTCTCTCTCTGTGTTACTCCTAGCCGTCTTGTATTTGTGGTGAGTAGGAGAACTGCAGCCTCTGTTTGTGTAATATCCATCCCTCATGCAATATTATTATCATCATCTGTGATTACACAGCATCCCCATCCAGAGAGATGCATCTAATAATAATAATAATAATTATTATTATTGTTAGATTCTTATTTCTAGTCAAGAGTCATTTTCATATATCTCAAACACTAGTGAACTAAATTATCGACTTGTACAGTAAATACCTCAATAAATGTAAATTATAAAGAACAGAGATATGTTGCAAAAATGCACTGCTTTAATTGCTCAAAATGAGCTAATCAATTATAAACATAATGTGCCTATTCAAAACACCCCTTTCCCAGTGCTACCCTCTTAAAAAAACAGACAGAAGTCCATATTGCACAACCCCGCCCCTAGCAGCCAAAAACTATAATCGCATAGTTATTGGCTGCTAGGGGCTGGGTTGTGCAATATGGACTTATGATGTCTGGTTTTAATAGGGGGTAGCACTGGGAAAGGGGTGTTTTGAATAGGCACATTATGTTTATAATTGATTAGCTCATTTCGAGCAATTAAAGGGGAACTGAAGTAAGAGGTATACAGAGGCTGCCATATTTATTTCCTTTTAATCAATACCAGTTGCCAATGCCTGGCAGCCCTGCTGGTCTATTTCTCTGCAGTAGTATCTGAAAAACACCAGAAACAAGCATGCAGCTAGTCTTGTCAGATCTGACTTTAAAGTCTGAAACACCTGATCTGCTGAATGCTTGTTCAGGGGCTATGGCTAATAGTATTAGAGGCAGAGGATCAGCAGGGCTGCCAGGCAACTGGTATTGATTAAAAGGAACTAAATATGGCAGCCTCCGTATACCTCTTACTTCAGTTCCCCTTTAAAGCAGTGCACTTTTTTGCAATATATACCATTTGTATTCATTTTTCTTATATGTATTTGGTGCGCATTCACACACACTTGCTGCTGATTATTTTTATATAAAGAGTAGAGTATACAGAAAAATAAGTGATGTTCGGTATTTTGAAGAAAACTTGTAAGGGGAAAAAGTTCCCCTGGGGTGTACTTACCTCGAGAGGGAAGCCTCTGGATCCTAATGAGGCATCCCCATCTCCCACAGCAGGGGGGCATCCAGCATTGGCAGCCCCCCAAAAAGAACATCCCATGACTGATGTGTGCAGTGGCTGGTTTGCTCAGGCGCCTCTGTAGTAGAGTGAACCTGATTGGACTCGGCTATTTCCGTCAAACCGGTAGCCTGCTAGTCCACCTGCACGCACCTTCGACAAGTGCCGACATGGACATTTTTTGTCTATGAAAGAGAACTGCAGACCTAGGTGTGGGTGCTGGTGCAGGATTCCCAGGCAACCTAAATCCAGTAATCGAAGGAGCAATTACATCTGGCCAAAAGGGTTAACGATCGTTATGGGGCCTGCGAGTACATATTTTTTTCTGCCCTATGCCTTGGCAGAGGTGACCTTGCAGGCCCTGAAACGATTGTGGGCCCTTTCGGGCAGATTAAGTGTATGTGTGTGATTGGACAATAAACTTCTGCATTAAGTTCCAGCAAGTCTATGTGCGGACTCCTCCTTCGATTAAAGCACATTTTTGGGGAAGCCAATGCTGGATCCTCTCTGCTGTGGGTAACGAGGGAAACCTCGTTAGGATCCAGAGGATTCCCTATCCCGAGGTAAGTACTCCCCAGGGGCATTTTTTTACTGCAGGTACACTTTAAGACCAACCTGGTGCTGGTCTTAAAATACCACTACCACTGCTGTAACATCACATGGTAACTTACAAAGGAGACAGCCAATAGGACAAGTCCCCTTGTCCTACTACTCACTCCATTTGATCCCATGCACTGCTGAGCAGGATATCACAAAGCAAAAATAAATAAATACATAAATAAAAAATTGAGATGCAGGAGCAGAGGCCTGCTTAAAGGGCTAATGAAGTGAGAGGGATATGGAAGCTGCCAAATTCATTTCCTTTTAAGCAATACCAGTTGCCTGGCTATCCTGCTGATTCTCTGCTTCTAGTACTTTAAGGCTACTTACACAATAAGACGTTGCATTAGGTACTACGTTAAGGTCGCATAACGTGCACCTAACACAACGTATGGTGGTGCGGGAGAGGACGTTAGAGTGAGCTGCGTTAGGCGGCTCTATCCGCATAAGGTCTACCAGAGTGGCGCTGATTGGCCGGCGGGACCTCGTGATGCGGAGTGAGACACTCCGCATCACGTGGTCCCGCCGGCCAATCAGCAGCCGCCAGTGCATATTAAGTAGCCATGTGCACGGCTACGTAGCGGCCTCTCCCCGCCTCCTCTCGCCCCCCACTGAGCATGTGCAAACAGTCTTACGCGTCTTAAGCCGCTCAAAATGCACAGTACGCTGCACTTTGCCCGAACGTGCAGCGTTACTGTGTAACGCAACGTGGGCAGTGTGAACAGCCTCATTGACTTTGTAGTGCTGTGCGGTGGGCTGCGTTACAGGCTGCACTAACGTGCGCCTGTAACGTCCTGGTGTGTAAGTAGCCTTAGCCATAGACCCTGAACAAGCATGCAGCAGATCAGGTGTTTCTGACATTATTGTCAGATCTGACAAGATTAGCTGCATGCTTGTTTCTGGTGTTATTTATTCACCACTGCAGCCAAATAGATCAGCAGGGCTGTCAAGCAACTGGTGTTGTGTAAAAGGAAATAAATATGGCAGCCTCCGTATCCCTCTCACCTGAGTCCGGATACGGAATGGATTTTTTCCTTTTAAAATAATACCAGTTGCCTGACTCTCCTGCTGATCCTGTGTCTCTTGAGGTGCGTACACACATGCGACTATAGTCGTTTGTAACGATCGTTCCCCGATCTTTACCAACGACGATCGTTACAAAAAACGAACCACCGACTATTAAGGCAAACGACGAACGAGCCAAATCGCTACAAAAGAAAGTTCTGTCTCGGCGGATTTTAACCAACGACGATCGTTTACAAAAGTAGTACATCGTTGGAAACGATCGTTCGTACTAGGCTTGACATGCGCATTTCACTATTTCTTCGTGAAACTTCTCATTTTTATGCGCAGGCGCAATAGTTGCTTTTTTTGATGTAACGTTCGTTCTAACGATCAGATCGTTACACACCTTTTAAAACTAACTTTACTTAGGTCGTTCTTTCATCAATTAAAAGTTCGTTCGTCGTTCTCAACGAACGATCGTTGTCGCATGTGTGTACGTAGCATAATACTTTCAGCCACAGCCTCTCAACAAGCTTGCAGATCAGGTGCTCTGACTGAAGTCATACTGGATTAGCTGCTTGCTTGTTTCAGGTGTGTGATTCAGCCACTACTGCAGCCAAAGAGATCAGCAGGACTGCCAGGCAACTGGTATTGTTTAAAAGGAAACATCCATATCCCTCTCAGTTAAGGGTCCACTTAATGGTGGCCATACATGGTACAATTTCATACAATGTTACCATTTCAATGTAATATAAGGGAACTGCCTAAATTATCCTTTCAGGGCTCTCTCACACCAAGACGTTGCATTTTAGGGGACGTTAAGGTCGCATAACGTGCCCCTAACTCAACGCATGGTGGTTGGACGCTACATAGAGACACATTATGCATCTCTTGGTGCGCCGTTTTCGTTCGATACTGGTGCGTCAAAAGACTGTGGAGACCACGTGATCGGAACCCTCCGCATCACGTGGTCCCGCCAGCCAATCGTCGCACAAATCGGTCGCTCCAGGAAGTAAACACGTGACGTCACACAGTGCAGTGAATATTAATTAGCCATGTGGCTAGGCACAGTAGCGGACTCTCCACTCCTCCTCCAACATTACTGAGCATGTGCAAACAGTCTAACGCGGCTAAAACCGCGTATAACGCACAGCATGCTGCACTTTCATTGAACGTGCAGCGTTACACTGTAACGCAACGTGTCACTGTGAACAGCCCATTGATTTTTCATTACTGTGAGTTGGGCTGCGTTACAGGCTGCTCTAACATGCGCCTGTAACGTCCCACTGTGAAAGCAGCCTCAGTATATTCACTTAATTTACCCTTATACTACATAAAATGGTAAGATTGTATGAAAAAATTGTACCATGTATGGCCACCATAAGACTATATTTTCACACCCACACCTAAGCCCACCTGCAGCCCCGCTACCCACACCTGACCTGCAATCCCCTTTCTGGTGAGTGATACCCGAACCCGACCCGCAACACTCTGGACCTGCAACCCACTTTCTGTGCGGGCTTCCTCCCATGTTCCAAAAACATACAGATAAGTTAATTGGCTTCCCCTAAACCGTCCCTAGACTACGATACATACACTACACGATATAGACATATGACTATGGTACGGATTAGATTGTGAGCCCCTCTGAGGGACAGTTAAGTGACAAGACATTATAATCTGTACAGCGCTGCGGAAGATGTCAGCACTATATAAATAATAATATATATTTTTTGAACCAGTCATTTTTCATATATGTGTATAGTATATTCTGTGTTTGAGTGCGATGTTTCTTTATTCCCTATTAGCCATATTATTATTATTACTAATTTATAAAGCACCAACATATTCCGTGGCGTTGTACAAAGTAAGAAACAAACATGGGGTACATAATAATACAGACAGTAATGTACACCAATACAAGATACGCAATTAGTGACAAAATACAAAAATGATACAGATTACAGAATACAAAATACAGAATTGGTAATGACAGTGATAAAAGTAACATGATAAATAAAATGTATAATGATTTCCAAGACACAAAAGGGGGAGAGAGCCCTGCCCTTGCGAGCTTACAATCTAAACGATATTGCACTTATACTTAGCCCTACCATCGCTTGTTTTATTTCTTATTGCTGCTTCAGGATCTGCTGCTTTTGTAATATTCTGATTATTTATTATACAGTATAAACTCGTTATAATAAACTCTGATATAGTAAACATTGGGTATAGTAAACTACCTCTCCAGGTCCCGGCCAATCTCCATTATAAATCTATAAGAGCAATGCCTTGTATAGTAAACTCTGATATAATAAAACTTCTGTTATAGTAAACATGTTTTTTGGCCCCTACGTGAGGCTGACTCTGGATATAGTAAACAGAGGGTGGTGCATACATCATGTCAGTGTGAAACAGGCACGGGCTGAAACTCGGCTTCGGGTGATCCGGATAGTTACTATCCGGATTTCACCCAGTAATGCTGTGCGGGGGGGGGGGGGGGGGAGGGGGGGGTCAAGCTTACCTATCTGACGTCTTCTTTGCTCGTCCCTCGGCGCCTCCCATGATGCGTTCCACGCGGCATCACGTGACTACAAACACTTCCTCCTCCAACCCGGAAGAAGGAAGTGTTTGTAATCACGTGACGGCGGATTAGAACGCATCGTGGGAGGCGCCGAGGGACGAGCAAAGAAGACGTCAGATAGGTAAACTTGAAGCCCTACCCCCCCCCCCCCTCCCCCCCCGCCCAGCATTACTAGGTGTAATACAGATAGTAACTTTCCGAATCACCCGAAGCCGATTTTGAGCCCATGCCGGGTGTGAAATCCATGGTCAGCTGCTCTATTCAGGCTGGTTGGAAGTGAGTTGATGCCTGATAACATTTGTAAGAAGAATGGCACTGGCAATGGATATACAGTACTGTACAAACAAGCAGCCTGGGTAAAATGAGGAATAATGTGAATGTAAACAAGAGGATGCAGCGTTACCACTTCCACTTTGCAATCACCGATACAACTATCGTCACAGTCCTTCCACTGTATTGTACACGCTCCCAGGTATCTCGTCCCTTGTTAGCGATGGCGCTCCTGGTAGTGTGTGGAATGCAGTACAGGCTTTCACTTGTAGTGCAGTTCAGAGTGGGCCTACTTCCTGTAAGACTAAGGAAAGGGGACAGTAGAGTGCTAAGGCCCACCCACAGAGGTATCAGAGCAACTCGCATTACAGATGCAAGTGGATTATTATGATTGGCTGCATTTTGAAGATAGGCTTCATGATTGGCCTAAGTGTGAGCAGAAAGTTTGCAGGACACGCGCTGCAATTCCCGCTCGCGGAGATATCGGATCCAATCACAGGAAGCGAATGGCTGCCTCTATTCAGTGACGGCTGCAATTTCTAAGGAGCCCTGGATACTGTATTAGTGATTTCTCCAGCCTGGCTATGCAGCCCTAAGGTATACTTTAACTTGTAGTCCACCAAATGTGCAAGTGCTTGTATTTTACCTCCAGTGGGAGGACAGAGTTGCTCCTTTGCAGCAGAGAATGTACCAGGGCATGCTGGGCTATTTCTAGGACAATTTCTGATATAGTAAACCACTTTTCCTTGTCCCTTGGAGTTTACTATAACGAGATTATATTGTATTGTTGTTTCTGGATTGGGATTGACCCTAACAAGCATATGTATTATTGTAGTGTATTTACCATCCCAATCACCTGCTGGTGATTTTTTATTGCTTTTACTGTTGTGTAACGTTATTTCTCAATAAAGAATACCTATCACTATCTTGTACTAGTTTGGTGCTGTTGTGGGTCCTTTTTTCTTTCTATATATTGCTGTTTTGCCCATAGTACATTCTGGTCTTATGAGAGATATACTCAATGTGTGCTCATAGTTCAGAGGCACAGGTTTGGGCGTATGCCGTCTATTATTTGATCTGATCTACAAGTGTATGGTGCTAGTCCACTTATCTTTATGATAAATATGAATAGCTTTGTTTCTGCCTCACAGAATGATACAGTATTTGGAGATTGTTTCTTCTTTGGTTGGAGGGGAAGGTAGGGGTTGGTGGGAAGCAAGATCGACTCTTTAGTTCTCATACTGCATATAAGTCAGGGTGTCAGTGATTGAAAGTAGCCATGCTCCCAAGGAAGCCTCATTTCCCTACGACACTCACTCATATGTCGCCTCCTGTGCGCACAGACTTCCCAGGCCAATCTGCATTGTGACTGCATTGTGACTGCACAGCCAGATGCTTCACCCAGAAATTAATCTCCATTTATGTCAGTTACAGTGCAGTGAACTGAGCATCAGCTCCAGTCTTCCGCATAAGTCTGTATAGAGCTTTGCTTCCATTGCATACAGTTAGGGCCATAAATATTTGGACAGACAGAACTTTTTTCTCATTTTGGCTCTGATTACCACAATGAATCTTAAATTAAACAACTCAGATGCAGTTGAAGTGCAGACTTTCAGCTTTTTTTTCAAGATAATTTTAATTAAAAATTTTCAACAACAAAACGAAACAAAAAAAAATGCTAACAATGCGTCACACAAGCACAAGCACCAGTCCAGGTACTGTACAAACATAATACAAAACATAGCAACAATGTACTATAAATTGTAGTCAGTTACCAGAGGGTAGCATAATGGCTGTTACATACAAAATGACAATTGTCGTGAGGTCATTAGCGTAGATATCTGACAATAATGAATCTACCATATTATGACTTAATTACATTTGCAGATCCTGAACAATAGCAATATTTATATCCGGGCTCAGAATTGTTGTTTCAGATGTGTCTAACCATATTCCCCAAATTTTGTCAAATTTATTGGGCTGATAACGTGATTGTTAACTTATACGAAGGCAGAGCCCCATTAACCAAATTCTTCCAATCGTCCAGAGGTGGGATGCAAGGCAGTTTCCACTTCAGTATTAAAGGTTTCCTAGCATAGAAGGATTCGTACTGTATGAGCATCTGTCTGTGCTTTCCACAGATGCTCTCAAGGATCCCCAGCACACAGGGTTTAAATAATAGTTCTACAGGCAGCTTCAGGGTGACTCTTAGAAAATTCCAGTATTTATTTACTAGTGGCCATGACCAGACACGGTGAATAAAATCTGTGCCCGATGTGCTACATTTAAAGCATCTATCGTTGTGTAGATTACTCATTTTGGCAAGCTTAAAGTCAATGGGAGCTGTAGTAAAAAACAAAACAAAAAACAGCCAGATACTTACCTAAGGAGACGGAATGTTCTGGGTCCTGTAGAGACTTTCTGCTCCTCTCACGGATCTCTCGTTCCAGCACTGGCTCCCCGGTAACAGTATTCTACCAAACTGGTCAAATACTGCTTTCCGCCACCAAAAAAATCTTCGGAAGTCTTTGGGAGCCCGAGTGCTCCCAAAGACGGGTAGCTTCATACTGCGCCTGCACGAGCATCCTCTCTCACACACTCACGCAGATCTAATATGGAGCCGCCTGTCTTCTGGTGCACTCGGGCTCCTGAAGACTTCCAAAGTCCCCCGGGGTGGGGAATTTAAACGGGGGAGCTGCCGCTGCAACGAGTGGACATAGAGAGGAGAGGGAATGCTCTATAGGACACCGAGCCTTCCCTGTCCTAAGGTAAGTATCTGGCTAATTTTTTTTAAAGTTCCCATTGACTTTAAGAGAAAAAAGATATGTTTGGTGAAACCACTTGAGATCAATGAGCTTGTCCTGGGAAGCAATCGCCACTGTAGTTAATTCCTCCTCAAACTCTATCCAATTTTCATGTGTGACATTTGAGTCATCCCAAAGCCACCTGTAATGGAGAGAATCCAACTTTGGCTTAACCCTGTTGGTCACAGACTTTCAGCTTTAATTCAGTGGGGTGAACAAAATGATTGCACAAAAATCGTGAGCATTCATTTTAGGGGCTCAAAAGCATTTGGACAAATTAAATAACTGCAGGGCTGTGGAGTCGGTACAAATATCATACAACTCCTCAGTTTATGAAACAACCAATTCCAGGTACCCAAAATTACTCCAACGCCTCAAATTTTACTCCTTAGTCTAATTTTACAAAGGCTATGGATTTAGTACAAAAATCATCCGACTCCTCAGTTAATTAAAATCACAGACTGCAGTATCCAAAATGCTCCGACTCCTCGACTCTGACTCCACAGCCCTGTATAACTGGAATTAAAATGTTAATTTCTAATAGGGTTAGGTGCCACCGGGGGGGGGGTTGGGGTCTTAGGGTCAGGTACTACCTGAGGGTTTCTTAGATATAGGCGTCTCCAGGGGGATCTTACGGTTAGGCACCATCACGGGGGTATAAGGGTTAGGCACCACCAGGGGAGGGGGGGTTAAGGGTTAGGCATCAGGAGGATTTCTGTGTGAAAATAGGGTTAGGTTTAGCCATAGTAAAATAGCTGTAAATATGACCAATATTTTACTATGGAAATCCAGTAGTAGAATATTGCTAATTTTAGTGAGATTCTACAAGCGGCAAACCCTGTGCCCTTTTTACCAGGCGCCTTTTTCATGTATGCTCTCTGAATACCTCAGAATTAATTTGGCTGCTTCTGTCCTATGTCACATCATCAATAAACACTAGTGTCCCAGTTTTACTGGCAGCCATGCTCACCCAAGCCATAGCACTGCCTGCACCGTGTTTTACAGATGATGTGGTATGCTTTGGATAATGAGCTGTTCCACGCCTTCTCCATACTTTTTCTTTGCCATCATTCCGGTAGAGGTTGCCCTTAGTTTCACTTGTCCAAAGAATGTTTTTCCAGAACTGTGTTGGCTTTTTTAGATGTTCTTTACCGAAGTTCTATTATTACCCCAGCATCTCATTACATTCAGAGCACAAATGTAAAAGGTATGGCATGAACAGACTGACTGTGGATGCAGGTTTTATAACCCTACAATGAAAGGCAACTTGTATTAAGTGCAGGAAAAATTCACTGATGGACAAATTGCTAATCCACCATGAAAAGGTACAGGAAGCTTTCCATTTACTGGGAATATGTAGCAGTTTGCTTTATTATACCAGCAGGCAGCTATGAGGTAGCCCTGTAGTGTGGGTTAAGTTAGGCTTCAAAGCAGGTGCGTCGTTAGGGCAAGAGAATAGGGCACTTCCTTGAATCTCCGCCCATGGTGCCCCGGTCGTTGGGGCACAGAGTGTTTCTGCCGATTTCGGCGCAGGTGGGGCATGACTTCTATCCTCCCTCCCCCCCTCAAGGCCCCCCTCTTGTGACCGTGCTCATTCAAACGACGGACGATACAGTTAGACACTCACTTGGCTCCATCTGGCATTAGAGCGCCAGCAATCAGGCTCACGCTGTCTCCTCTGCAATGCCGCGCACATTGAATCAGGAAGAAGTGTGAGAGGAATTGCAGAGGAGACAACGCAGACCTGGTGGCTGATGCTCTAACGTCTGATGGAGCCTGGTGAGTGTCAAGCTGTATCTTCCACAGCACGAAGCAAGACAGTGACAAGGAGGGGGGGGGGGGCGGTCCTGAGGTCAATTGCCCTCCCTCCTATCCCACCAGTATGGGGCCACCCCACCAGGCACCAGGGTGGGCCACCCTTACACCCCACCAGCCAGCAGTGTGGGCCACCAGGGTGGGGTGGCAAGGTGTCCCACACTAAGGGTGCTGAGTGAGCTTTGGCTTCTTGCTGCTCTCTATGTGATGGGTGCTAGGTGAGCATTAAAAGTTTCAAAAAATGAAGCTGTGCTCAAACCAGGAAAGCTTTTACTCCCTGGATCTGTGTCCTTAAGGTGAAGCTCCAAAAACTTATAGGCAAAGTGTGTACACACACACACACACACACACACACACACACACACACACACACACACACACTATTGTATATAAAAATAAGCAACTTTGTATTCGTTTTTAACCTCTTTCATCACTACACCATAGTTACCAAAATAAAACACTTGTAAAAAAAAAAAAGACATAATTAAAAAAAATACATAAACAGCTACCTTAGGGACTTTTTAATATGTATGTCATGAGGGTATATTACTGTTACTGTTATTTTTGCAAATAATGGCTTTTAATTATTGATATAGTAAAAAAAAAACTAATCGGAAAAAATACACCTTTATTTACAGATAAAATATTCTCGCCATACATTGTA
The DNA here is from genome assembly GCF_040937935.1 of Hyperolius riggenbachi. NCBI lineage: Eukaryota > Metazoa > Chordata > Amphibia > Anura > Hyperoliidae > Hyperolius > Hyperolius riggenbachi. The sequence goes on from NC_090655.1 coordinate 218,716,836, forward strand.
CAAGGGACATAATTCAAATATTGTAATAACTGGGAGAAATGGGCAAATAAAATGTGTGGGTTTCATCTACACACATTTTGGTTTAAAATTATAATGGCTAAAAGCTATGACTTTTCCCCATTTTTTTTTCTTCTTATTCTTTTTAAAATGCATACAAAATAAAATAATTCTTAGAAAAAAAGTACACCCCAAAGAAATGCTTTGTGGTAAAAAACAAACAATATATAGATCTTTTATGTGATAAGCAACAATAAAGTTATTGGGAGGAGCATGATGTGAAAATTGCTCTGGTTTTCAAGGGGATAAAACCTGTGGTTGGGAAGTGGTTAATATAAAGAAATGCACCAAACACTGAAATAACAATCCAAAGCGATACTTCAGCAATTACATGTGCATTCCACTTTAAGGCTGGTTTCACAGTGGAACGTTAAAGTCCCACGTTACAGCAGCCAGTAACGCAGCCTAACTCACAGCACTGTAAAATCAATGTGCTGTTCACAGTGCACACCTTGCGTTAGGGTATAACGCTGCACGTTAAATGAAAGTGCAGCATGCTGTACGTTATACCCCTATAGAGCTGCGTTAGATTGTTTGCACATGCTCAGTGACTAGCCACATGGCTAATTAATATTCACTTCACTGTGGTGACTCGTGGTGGGACTCGTAGTGTTGTCCGGATCATGAACGAATCGTTCATTTGATCCGGATCTTTTTTGTGAGTCGAATCATCCGGATCATCACAATGAAAGATTCGGTTCACAGTAGATGTCTGTCTGGAAGAAACAGGAACATACAGAATGTACAGTGCAGGGAAAGTCCTGTCCTTCTAGTCATTTCACCCAGTCTGCTTCCCTTGTAAAATGATTCAAATGATTCGGTTCAAAGATCCGGATCTTTTCAATAATCCGATTCGAATGATCCGAATCCTTAAAAAGATCCGGATTTCCCATCACTATCCTGGAGCGGCTGCTTTGAGAGCTGCATAACGCGGCTCAATCTGACGTCCAACTTCAACACCACCATGCGTTGCGTTAGGGGCACTTTATGCGACCTTAACGTCCCCTAAAATGCAACGTCTTGGTGTGAAAGTAGCCTAAGACCTTGAACAAGCAAGCAGCAGGCGTTTCTGACATTACTGTCAGATCTGACAAGAATAGGTGCATGCATGTTTCAGGTATTCATGTCAGATCTGACAAGAAAGTACCCACTCCATAACCCTGCCAGTTGGAGTCAAGGAGTCAGTCATTTTTGGGTAATTTTGGGGTACCTGGAATCGGAGATTTCATAAACTGAGAAGTCAAGAGTCGCATGATTTTTGTACCGACTCCACTCCACAGCCCTGGACACAGCTGCAATATACTATAGAAAACACTATACTATACACTGCAATAAATGATAGAAAACAATATACTATAGAAAATAGAAAGAAGTGTGGGCTGGCACTAGTATGCAGCAGGGATGGACCAACCAGTGCAGGGAACACCAGTAGTGTGTTCTCAAGTAGATGAAGTCATGTGGAAATTAGAAAACAGCAAGGTACCGCTTCCTAAAAGCACTTTAATCCAGCTTGGCAGACAGTGGTTTTTGCAAGATCAAACTTGCTTCTTCAGAGGCAAAACATGTACTATGTACTAAACATGGAAAACATGTAATATAGAAAACACTTAAACTAGGAAGTCTGCATTATATTGGGGCACCATAGTTGCAAAGTAATGATGCATATTATTGCAAGCATACTGCAAAATGTTGCATTGTATATCTAAGATAACACTGCAAAAAATTGCATCATGGTAATGCAAGCATTATACAGAAAGTGGCGGGATTACGCTTAGTGCATGAGAACACCACATATGTGATTCATACATCAAAACTGCCTTCCTAGTACCCACGTGGAAAATCCAAAACATTTCCTTGTCTGTCCAACAGTAATCAAGCAGTTCAGGGTGACCCAAAACCACTAGGAAAGTATAGGGGACTAAAAGAGACCCGAAAACGCACTCCTGCTTAAAAGCAATGCTTGGTGCAATTTGTCTTCTTAAAACAGAAGGTACTTGTAATAATTCAGCTTTAAGTGAACAACTGTGGTTACCCACAATGCACCGCTACTGAATATGCTAAGCCTGGCTTCAGGGGCATAAAGAGATCATTTGCATACTCAGTAGCGGTGCATTGTGGGTTGTAAACACGGATGTTCACTTAAAGTTAAATTATCGCAAGTACCTTCTGTTTTAAGAAGGCCAATCACATTTGACTGTCCAATCATTTATATCTGTCTCACCCTTCTCAGTGGACAGGTAATATGCTTAATAATGATGGTCAAGTACATGCAAATAACTTGGAGTTGATGCAAATGAATGCAAATGTATGCAGATTGAAAATGAACCAATCAAATCCTGCTGAGGTAAAATTCGTTAGTTATTTGCATCTACATGATCATCACTAATGCTCAATAGGTTGGATTGTAAAGGTATCAAAACTACCATTACATAAACCTTGAAAGTGTTTAAAAAAAATGAGTCACTCTTCCATCCTCTATGTAATTTATACTGAACCAAGATATTATTGGCTACTGTACTCCATGCTGCTCTCATCCTCCCTAATTCCAGCTAGGATGGGAAGATGGAGAGCAGCATGCTGTGGCCAGTTCAGGTTCACTGAGGGCAAAGCTGTGTTTCACTTATTTTTACTTATCATCAGTGTGACTTCTCTCATGTTTCGAAAGTTGAGATTTCTGTGCAAAACATTTCACACACTCACCACATGAATATGGCTTCTTACCAGTGTGAGTTCTCTCATGTTTGGCAAGGTTTCCTTTGTCGCCAAAACATTTCCCACACTCAGTACATGAAAAGGGCTTCACACCGGTGTGTAATCTCTCATGAATGACAAGCTGTGCTTTCTGTAAAAAGCGTTTCCCACACTCAGTACACGAATATGGCATCTCACCAGTGTGAGTGCTCTCATGTCTGACAAAGCATCTTTTATCTCCAAAACATTTCCCACACTCAGCACATGAATAGGGCTTCTTACCAGTGTGAGATCTCACATGTTTGACAAGGTATTCTTTAACACTAAAACATTTCCCACATTCAGTACATGAAAAGGGCTTCTCACCAGTGTGAGTTCTCTCATGCCTGACAAGACTTGAGTAACTTCCAAAAGCTTTTTCGCACTTTTTACATTCATATGGCTTCTCATCAGTGTGAGATCTCTCATGATTGACAAAGTTTCCTTCATCTCTAAAACCTTTCCCACAGTCAGGAAAAAAATAGGGCTTCTCGCCAATGTGACTTCTCTGATGCATGACAAAACTTGATATCCAAGCAAAACCTTTCCCACACACATCACATGAATAGGGCTTCTTAATGGTGTGACATCTCTCATGTTTGACAAGCTCTGATTTCTGTACAAAACATTTCCCACACTCAGCACATTTATGGGGCTTCTGACGAGTGTGAGTTATCTCATGTGCGATAAGAACTGATTTAGATGCAAAACATTTCCCACACTCTGCACATGAATAGGGCTTTTCACCTGTATGAGATCTCTCATGTATGACAAGCTGTGATTTATATGCAAAACATGTCCCACACTCAGCACATGAATATGGCTTCTCACCAGTGTGATATCTCTCATGTGTGACAAGCCCTGATTTCCATCTATAACATTTCCCACAAAAGGAACAAGAATAAGACCCTGCAGTCTGCTGGGTAGGAGGCCCTTCAGGGTTAGACAGGTGAGGGGAGTCTGGTGGAATATTTGGGGTAACCAGGATATCTGCAGGAGACTCTTGTCTAGTGACATCATCAACCGCTGTACAGTCTGTGGATGCAGAGAGACAAGTCTCTGAGAGGTTCCTGATGCCAGGACTCCATGCTGCAAATAGAGAAACATCATAACTTCCTGTTAGAGAATTCTGAAGGGAGGAACAATTATCATTAGGGTTGGTCAGTGAGCTGCTGATAATGCAATAATGCAAAGATGCAAAGTATGTGCAAACGTATGCAGACCGCAAAGCAGAAGCTGAATAACTTTGCATATAATTAGCATACAATTTGCACCAACTTAGAGTGATTGGCATGTCACTGTTAGCTTATCAGCCTGATAGAGGACTGCAGAAGGTTGTGCTCATTACAGGTGCAAATCACATGACAATAACTTTGCCTTGCATGCAAATATTATGTAGCTTGGATTTCAGCCAATCAAATGCATTTCCTGGCAAATATTATTAGCTACATATAATTTGCATTACATTTGCATGCAACTTGGAGTTATTTGCATCTTACTTGACCATTCCTATACCTAAAGCATTAGCCATACATAGGAACGCAGTAAATTGCACAGCATGATGAGACAATGGAAGAAAAGTTTTACTTGTGTGACAACAGACCTATATGTAGTTACAGCAATAAATATGGGTTATATTTGTAGAGAAATGTGGTTTCATTTACACATTCTTATTGCCATTGCATGTTCATGTCACTCATATGCCCCTTGAAAATGTAGCTCTTTCTCTCTCTTGTCACTAATTGTGCAATTAAAGTTAATAGGCTTGATTCACAAAGCGGTGCTAACAGTTAGCACCCTGGTGAAAAGCCCCTTATCACGCCTAAACTCAGTTTAGGCATGATAAGTTTAGGTGTGATAAGTTTAGGCATGATAAGTTTAGGCATTATAAGTTTAGGCACCAACTGGGTTAGCACCGCAGTGCACAGCTGATCAAAAGTTTTGCGCTAGCAAAGTCTGGTGCACTTCGCATAGAGTTTAATGGCGCTGCTTTGCACGCGGGACTTTGCGCGCGATCTAAACTTATCATGTCTAAACTTATCACGCCTAAACTGGCTTTTCACCAGCGTGGTGCAATGGTTATCACGCCTAAAGTCTTTTACTGGGTTAGCAGCGCTTTGTGAATTGAGCCTAATGTGACATTACAAAACACTAAATTAGAAAAGCTGTGAGAAGTGGTGCAGGAATTACTATAGCAGTCATAGTGACTGCTATGGAGCCCGTAGGGACTATTTTTTTCACCTGCCAACTCCCTGTGCATTGATATGGCTGAAAAATTAATGTGTAGTTCTCGCTGTACATGGATCCATCTCCTCCTCCTATACACGGACTGTACAGAGCACCAGAGGGGGAGAAGAGAGAGGGGAGGGGATGTCACCCGCTGCCTGAGACTGAGGAGGCGGCAGTGGACTCTGAGCCTTTGCAATGGCATTGTCCTATGAGACCAGGGACCAAAAGGGACATCACCCACAAGCTGCAGGTAGGCCTTAGCCAACACCACACTAGACTACCAGGGACCAATTTGGGAATACTAGGAGGAGGAGGACCAGGACCACCACTAGACTGCCAGGTAATTGGTACAGGGCAAAAGGGCACTGTTCATTTAACCCACCCTCCCTTTCAGGAGCTTCTAAAATGTAACTGTTTGTGGTCAAATGTTACCTGCATCCAGGGCCCCCTTCTATTATGTCCCTTCTCATTGCCACTTGAATATTGCGGGCTGACACAATGCATGCTGGGAGATATACATAGTGAACAGTAAACATATCAACTACAGGAAGACATAGTACATTGGTGTTCTATATCTCCCAACGTGCACTGCCCAGCCGGACTCATTATTCATGTGGCAATGGAGAGCAGAGGAGGCAGCACGGAAGGGGCCCTGGGCTGATGGGGCTCGGATCAGTCCCCCACAGGTAACCATTTCCTACACCCCACAGGCACCCACATTTTAAAGGCTCCCATAGAGTGAGTACTATTTTAAAAATTCTACAGTCAAGGTAGCCATACAGACGGCCCCCCAATATGGCAGGGTGATCAATCCCTCTCACATCAGAATCTGATGAATTACTGCCACACACTGCCCAGTAATTCTCCATAATTTCATAATTAAACCGATAGACAATCCATCAAGTGTTCAATTAGGTACAGTCCTATAGCCGCTTTATAGGATTCCGCTCCTGCCCCGCCCCCAATCAACAGAGACTTCCTGTCTGGTCTGATTGAAATTTGATTGATTTTAACCTAAAACTGATAAAAAATATTGATTGTTTAGACACATGGGGGCGATAGAGTCCTAGCAAATTCTATCAGAGTGATCGAATCTGCTGGGAATCAAATGGAAAAATCAAAATGTATGTTCACCTTTAGAATCTTTAGACAACGACACCTTTGAGAAGCACATTAGGGTTCATAAGAATATAACTTTACAGAGCTGTTAGGCATAAAGTGCATTAAAAATGTAAATTATTGTTATGACTACTATGATAGTTAAAACATTGATGTATTATTATTGTTTTTTTAAAGCAATGCGGAATTTGCTCCATCTCATCACACCTGACAGACAGTAGCCGTCAGACAACACAGCAAGGGGTGGGAGTCGAATGAGAGGAGCCACCGGGGGACCCTGTGCCATGTAAATACCAGCCTCACCTGACAGCAGCAGGACAGTGGGTCCAGGGCTGGTTCTAGACGTTTCAGCGCTTTATTTTCATAGATGGATTTTCTTTGATGATTTTTTGAATATTTTGAGGGTTTTCTATGTCACGTACTGCTTGCCCTATTAAGGGCAGTAGGAAAAAAGGGCGCCGGCTGAGGGTGGTCGAAAAGGGTGCCGCCATAGACTCTAATGCAATTATCGTTAATACGGTGAAAAAAGCAGAAGGGTGCTGCAATAAATATCGTTAACAAAATTAGAACATTCAAGTTTTTGAAGTATGATTTTAGAAGCTTGCAATGTTATGGTTTTTATCATATTGTTTTGTTTGTAAGAATAGAAGAGGAGGCACTCCTTCCACAGTTCAGTTGGATGTGCCCAGGCCGTCTGGACACAACCCGGATACAAATGTAGCAGAAGATTAGGCCGGCACCATCCATATTTTAGAATGCTCTTTTATTGAAATTGCATCATAGTAGACTGTCACACAAAGTGCAACGTTTCGAGGTGTGTCTCTTTATCAAGCATGTGACAGACTGAAAGTACAAATGCATACACAGGTATTTATACAACCCAACCATCAAATCAACCAATCACGGGTCAGGAATACACCAACCAATCACAGGTCCTCTATATGCAGGTGGACCTGATGAAAAACTTTGTATAATTTAAACGGACCAATGGGATTGGAAGCACTCACCTGTGGCTGCTCCATTCCCCCCCCCCCCCCCGCCACAAACCCTGACAAACCGCCCTGGAGGGTCACGTGGTTTCGGTGGCTTCCGCACTCCAATGTGATGACTGCGCCCGCCTCGGTGGGCATAGCCAGGCTGCAAATGGCTGTAAGTACTCCAGGATGGTTTGTCAGTGTTGGGGGGGGGGGTTGGGTGCAGCCACAGATGAGTGCTTCCATTGCCATTGGCCCGTTCAAATTATACTAAGTTTCCCATCAGGTCCGCCTGCATATAGAGGACCTGTGATTGGTTGGTGTATTTCTGACCTATGATTGGTTGTTTTGATGGTTGGGATGTATAAATACTTGTGTATGAATTTGTACTTTCACTCTGTCACATGCTTGATAAAGAGACCTATTTTGAAACGTCGCACTTTGTGTGACTGTCTACTATGATGCAATTTCAATAAAAGAGCATTGTAAAATACGGATGGTGCTGGCCTAATCTTCTGCTACAATTGTTTGTATGTACAGATTTTACGTTATCAAAGATATTATCGTTTCTATGAGTAAAAGGGTGTCTCTGCAGAGGGAGTGGTTAGGGTTAGACACAACCGGGGAGGTGGTTAGTTTTAGGCAACACCAAGGGGGGTGGTTAGGCACCACCGGGGGGGGGGGGGAGGTGTTAGGGTTAGGCACCACCGGGTGGGTGGTAGGATTGGGTTACGCTGTATTGTTCAATTACGTAATGATTTTTAACGTGAATATCTTTTTGTTATTATTTCCACTCTGTTTTTACAATGGTATTTATCATTATCCAAGTTTGACAACGATGTTTATCGCTATCAGATTTCGTTATCCACTGGCGTAATTTCGTTATCCAGCCGGGCCCTTTTTTCACGGCGCCCTTTTCTTATGCATGCGATACTCAGAATATTATTGTAACATTGTATTGATACTGGCACCAAGAGAGCCCTAATTACATTGAGTACCAGGGGAGATATTTATGTTTTTATGTTTTATTTACGCTGGATAAGTCCATAATAAATGATTGTTCATTCTCACAAACACTGAGTTTCTGATTATGTTTATGATTGATTCCTAATCCCAAAATGGGAATTTTTTTTATTATGTTGTATTATAGCTATATGTGGCAATTTAAGTCCTTGCCTGATCAGCATTGTATTACTGCTGCGAGATGCATCAGAATGCTTCTCACTCATCCATCACCTCCCCTCTCCACAGAACAGAACATACTCCAAAGCCAGCAGGGTGTCTGTTCTGGTATAGTTAGTAAGCTGTTACCAAATACAATCAAGAGCTATGGTTTTATGCTGGGAATACACGGTTTGTTTTTGAGCCATTTACATGGCTTGATAGATAATTTCCGACATGTCCGATCTCCCACCCGATCGTTTCGACGCTCGATTACGCACTGAACACAATGGAGAAAGATAAGAAAAAAAACGAGCGGAAGATAAGAGAATTGCCTGCGGAATCGAGTGGGAAAATGATCAATCGGGAGAATCAAGCGGCAAAATCGAGCCATGTATGCCCAGCATTAGAGAACGAAAATCTAACTTCAGTGCATAGCATAACCCCTAATATGGGCAGTCTGGGAACAGTGACACAGTCATGACAACAATAAAGATACACATTTATTCTAGATTGACTGCTGATTACTAACCTGTCCTGCCCTCTGTAAGAGAGTCCTCCTCTTTACTTGTCATCACTTCACCCTCCTCTATAGACCGCTTATCACACCTTACATACGTCTTCTCCTCTTCCTCTTTAATTGTCCGCGTGTCACCCTCCTCCGCAGGCAGCTCATCACCACTCACATCTGTCTCCTCTTCTTCCTCCTCTTTAATCGTTTCCATCACGTCACCCTCCTCCACAGACAGGTGATCACTCCTCACATACGTCTCTTCTTCTTCCTTTTTAATTTCTCTCATCATGTCACTCTCCTTCACAGACTGCTGACCACCCCTCACATATTTCTCTTCCTCTTCTTCTTTGACTGACCGCATCATGTTACCCTCCTTGGAAAACTGTTGATCACGCCTCACATATGCCTCTTCTTCTTCCTCCTTAATTGACCTCATCATATCACCCTCCTCCATAGACTGCTGATCACCCCTCACATAAGACTCTTCATCTTTAATTGTCCTTATGTCACTCTTCTCCATAAATTGCTGATCACCTCTCACATATGTATCCTCTTCTTCCTCTTTAATCTTCCTCGTCATGTCACCCTCCTCCACAGACTGCTGATCATACCTCACATATTCATCTTCTTAATTGTCTTTATCATGTCAACCTCCTACATAGGCTGCTGATGTCATTCCTCATGTATGCCCCTTCTTTTTCTTTAACACCAGTGTTTACATGTATCAGTTCTCCACCTTAAGTGCAAAAATGAGAAAATTTAAATTGTGAACTCAGATAACAATTTATGAAGAAGGAAACAATGGGGTATATTCACTAAACTATACATTTATATATGTAACAAACACCATAAATAATGTCACATGACCCTCCAAAAATCCCCCTAACTGAAACCAGATTAAGACCATACAGGGCCCAAAACAGAGCAATAAATGTAATCCCCTGGCATCCTTGGCTGAAAGGGTGCTCAGGGAATTCTGAAGTCTAACAGGCAATGTGAGATTGTAATTCATTATATTGCCATAAAGACAGTCTAGCTATTATCTGCAGGCCACACTACCATTATCAAAAAGCTATGTGGTCCCCAGATACCAGAATTAAGCAGCTGGGTACCCCAGATACCAGAATTAAGCAGCTGGGTACCCCAGATACCATAATATATTTGCAATGTGCCCCCAAGTACATAAGTTCTATGCTCTACTAGATACAGGAGGTAGGTAGCAATGTAGAACATTTAAGTAGAGCATTTGCAGTGAACTGCACCGCAAAAATGGACATTACATTATAAATAAGGCAACTTTAAGGTCACGCATGTGCAAATACTTTACTGTGTACGGTCACTGACTAACATGGTGTGTGTCAATATGCAGAAGTGTACATGTAATAGGTTGTAATAGATGCATTACACATGTCAATGAGTGTGCTGGTAGCAATGCAGTGTCGTTTTTGTGTTATTATAACAGATTCTGCTACATCACATTGCAACTGATGCAGTGTGAACACCTTGGGAATGTATCACCACACTGCCTTGCAACATGCACCATAGTGATTATTGCAATGCTGCACATGTATCAGTGTGTAACTAGCATTACATGTTAATTTAACCACAAAACTACTACTACACTCTGCAGCAGGGGTAGAGAACCTATGGCTCGGGCGCCAGATGTGGCTCTTTTGATAGCTACATCTGGCTCACATACAAATCAGTAGGGGACGATTCACTTCGCTACACTGCTCAAGCAGCGCAGCTTAGTGTGGCAGCACAAGTAACATTTTTAAAGTAGGCATGCTACTGCTGTAGCATGCACTACTAACTTTCTCGTGCTACCCCCAAAACTAATGGCTGCTCCAATTATCCCACTCTGGGCCCTGTCAGGTCCAGTGACTTTGTAGGATGAGATCCTCACACTTTGATTGGCACAATAGGTTGCCTGTCACTTGAAGGGCAGTCGATTGGGCCAAAGTGCGGGGATCTCGTCCTACAAAAGGAATCAACCCCCAAGTCATCTAGCCAATTGTACAAGCTGTTAGTCGGTATTTCTTTTGTCTTGCTCTCTGGGAAATTGCTGATGTTGCCGAAACCCAAGAGAAGCTGAAGACTTGTCTGACACTTCCGCTGCCCAGCAGATCAACTGTACATACATCACCATGGCAACAGGTGAGCCCAACTGTCCCATTTTGAAGAATATTGTATGGCTCTCACGGAATTACATTTTAAAATATGTGGCGTTTATGGCTCTCTCAGCCAAAAAAGTTCCTGACCCCTGCTCTACTGTATCAGCCAGTGTAAACGAAAATGAATACTATAGGCTTGATTCACAAAAGAGTGCTGACTGTTAGCACGGGCGTTTTCGCGCAAATGTTTGCGTTAGCGCGCGATCGCGAATTTTCATGCGCAATTAAACATTTTCGAGTTTTGCGTTAAATCATCGTTTTCGTGTGAAAATTCACATTTGCGCGTGAAAACGATAAAGATTTCGGTTGAAAATTCGCGTTTGCACACGAAACCGTTTAATTGCACGCAAAAAATCGCGATCGTGCGCAAACACTATAATTCGCGCGAAAACGCCCGTGCTAACAGTTAGCACTCTTTTGTGAATCAAGCCCTATGAGGTTTTATTTATGTCCTTCACACACTTGTACGTTGGCCAGCAATGCGGGGGCCACATGATATGCTGCTACTGCATTGCTGGAAGCTACAGTTAAACTGAATGGGACCAGGCAGCACAATGTACTGAAATGCATGCAGTAGTGCATCGCCAGGACACTCAGCTACGCAGCGCTTCAGTGTAGACATCAGAAAGAGCCACAAAGGAACTTTGAAATGTTTTTGCGTAAAATGCATTGAGTTGCTGAAACAGCAATAAATGTAGTAAGGGTATGCGGACCCCATCGTTTTTTGTTTGCCCTGTGTTCAGCCCTGGGTGGGAGCATATGAAGAGAGTGCAGTTCAGACCTCTGAACACACAAGGCTATAGCACCAGGGCTGTGGAGTCGAAGCAATTTTGGATGCCTGGAGTCAAAGTCAGAGGTTTCAATAAACTAAGGAGTCGGATGATTTTTGTACCAAATTCATAGCCTTGGAAAGAATTAAGGAAAGGTGAGGGGAAAGGCTGCGCATCCCTAAACACATGCTGCTCCCTTGGAAAGAATTAGACTAAGAAGTTGGATTCGAAGCAATTTTGGGTACCTGAAGTCAGAGTCGGTGAGGAGGAGGAGTCGGATGATTTTTGTACCGACTTCACAGCCCTGCATAGCACACACCTACACCAATACACTTCTTTACACTCAAATGAGCTTGTGAAATATATCTTAATTATGAAGAAAATACTTTTGACAATGTAGCATAATACAGATTACACAATATGTGAATGCATTATAATAACCATATTTTTACCTTCATAACTAAATTCTGTTTAGATGAAGAAATGCAGAAAAAGAAAATATACTAAATCTGGTGCATCCTTTAGTTAGCCAGATTCCTGTCTTCCAGTATACTGTAGGTAGCAGGTGTCCCACTCAGCCAGTATAGGTATCCAGTTTCCCTCACAGTATAGGTATCCAAGCCAGTTCACCCCTTTACCCAGGTAGGTAGCTAGATGTCCCCCAGTATATGTAGCCAGTTTCCTCCACAATAAAAGTAGAAATATGTTCCCACAGTATAAGTAGCAAGACTTGCCCAGTATATGTAGAAAGACACCCCAACTCCTGCCAGTATAGGTAGCAAGATGTTCCCTAAACCACTTCAGGATGAGAGCAATTTTCACATATCAGCGCTGCTCCCATTCATTCTCCAATAACTTTATTAATACTTATCACACCTAAATTATCTGTAACAATAAACAGTGCTAACTATAAGTTAAACCCACACATTTTATTTGCTTATCCATCCTGTTTATTAACATTTATATTATGTTCCTAGTACAATGCATGGTGACAATATTGTATTTGGAAATAAAGGTGTCTTTTTTTCAGTTTTTTTTTTTGCTTTCTCATTGTACACTATTGAAGATTACAAGACCTTATGTGTAAAACTAATAGTAATATCCCTCATGGCATACATATTTAAAAAAGCTAAGTTCCTAAGGTAACAATATATGATTTTTCTTTTATATTCTGTGACTTTGTTTTCATTTTCCAAGTCTTTTATTTTGGTAAAAATATGCAAACATTTTAATTGCTTTTGATTCAGTTTGTGACTAAAAAGATTGCAAAAGACATGGGCCTCAACCCTAAAACTCTCTAAACTTTATTCTACTATTCTACTATCTATCACGGTTAAAATGTTTCCACATTTGCATGTATATAGCTGTCTGTTCCATTAGCTAGCATGCTAACAGGATTGAAGCCCAATGATGGCTTTACAGATGAAAGCTTGCTATCGCTTATTCTTTTAAGTTAGCCAATAAATGGTATCATCCTGATACAAAACGTCTTTATTTTACTGATGGCTAATACGGTACAACACCCTACTGCTACTTCCAGTATATATAGTCAGAAGTCACACCCCAATATAGGTAGCCACATGTGCCCCCCAGTACAGGTAGTCAGGTGACCCTCCAGTATAAGCAGCCAGATGCCCCCCCCCCCCATACAGGTAGCTATATGTCTCGTCAGTAAAGGGTAGCCAGATCACCCCACCCCATATGGATAGTCAGATCACCTTTTATTATAGTTAGCCAGATGATCTCCCCAGTATAGGTAGCCAGACAAACCCTCCCTTATAGGTTTGCCAGATAACCCTCCAGTATAGTTAGCCAGATGTCCACCCAGTATAAGTAGCCATCTTCAGCTTTCTCTTCTCAGTACCACTTAGTGTGCGGACTTCATGCTAGGACCACAAAGTGCCCCAGAGAAGTATAAAAGTTAGTTTTCAGCTGCCTGGGCACTATAATCATAGCAGTCCTGTCCCGCCACCTTCCTCCTCTCCAGCTGAAGAGTGAGGAGCAGGAGGTGGAGCTACCAAGAGACAAAAAACACAGAGACAACCAGGAGCACCAGTGTAATGTAGCAAGTGTGATATATGGACAAGATATATAATACAGAAAGACTTACAAAACCAGGCTGCAAGCCAAGCAATCACAGTACAAGGTGTGGAAAAGACCAATCTACACTCAGGATTTTGCTATCTTCTAAAGGTTGCTCTACAAGACTTCTCAATATGTGGGAAAATATCCCAGGGGATCCCTAGAGCTGGGAGAGGATGTGTAGGTAGGGTGGAGGCACACCAGAGAAGAGAAAAGAACTTCTGAAGCGCTCCAAGCCATTATAGTTCTTATCTGAAGATACTGATTTGTTTTCCAAATATTTCATTTTTATTGAGTATAAGAAAATGTATACCAGAATCATACAAAATACAGCATTATAGTATGAGAGCTGAACATATCACATTAAAACCAAAGAAATACTTGCATAAATGACATTACTACTAGCATGGGGCAACATTGCATACTGGAGGATAATGGCAATGCTAGAGAACACATGAGAGGGGGGCTATCACTATCCAGGATGGGCATGTTGTCTTGTCTCTGTGATGTGTGTGAACTGAATCATTACTAGGGAGGGGAGATGACAACCATAATAGGGGTGACCACTATCAAACTGGCAACAAGTCACATCAGTTATATAAAAGTATCTTGTATGTCCACCCTGACCTTTGTTTGAACAAAAATTACCTCTTCCAATAACGTCTCCTCGCCAATTCCTACAACTTCTCCTCTTACTGTACACAATTTCCTGCCTTTGGTTTCATTACTTCCTGTCTTTGGCTCCATTACTTCTTGTCTGTGCATTCCTACTAGGAGAGATGTGCTCGCCATCTTGTGGTGAATAGGCTAACTGCAGCCTCTGTTTGTGGAATCACCTGCACTCAATCATTTATTGATTATTTCATTATTATTATTATTAATTCTCTGCCATGGGAGTTTGTCAGCATACATACCTCACAACTTTTGTAGTCCAAGGCCCTTTTAAATGGCTCATTTGCAGCTTGACGTGGATGACATGACTGCCAACCTAAACATCATTACCAGGGGCGTTGCTAGGGTCCTAGGAGATCCATGGCACCCATGGGGCACCAAGGAAAGAGAACCAGCGGCGCGTGCAGCGGCACATTGAGGGCATGGCCATTCAGAAAGTGGGCGTGTTCGTGGGTGGGGCCAAATGTACATGAACTTAGCAGCATACTAATTTAAAGATAAAGGGCCTGCCCAGCAAAATGTTGGATGGAGCCCTCTATGCTTTAAGTAGATAGTTTACCATTAGTATAGGCATGGAGAAAAGATGCATACACACATTTAATTTTGATCGATCAATCACTGACCAATTTTACTACCTCCATGTAGTATGAGAGCCAACAGATTTTAAACACTATGAACAGAGCTGAACTCTCATAATACCTAGAAGTAGTAAAATTGGCTAATCAAAATTGTATGTGTGTACAAGGCTTTACAGATAATATTGTACATACAATACAGCTGGTTTACAATCAGTAAAGGCACAAAGTAAAGCCTGGTACACACCATGCAATTTCCTGTCAGATAGATAGGTCGAATAGATAATTTCCGACAGGTCCGACCTGATTTCCGATAGTTTTTCTGACCAATTTCCATAGAAGTGATCAGAAAATCAATCAGAAATCCGAGCGGTTCTGTCGGAAAATATCTGTCGACCCATCTATATGATGGGAAATTGCATGGTGTGTACCAGGCATAACAGCTTATAATGTACATACTAGAGGTAGCAGAGATCAGCACACACTGCAGATTTACTATCAGTACAAGCACAGAATAACAGCTTATACTGTACATATTGGGGTTAGAAATGAACAGCACACACTACAGCAAGTTAAGTATAGGCACAGAGTAACAGCTAATGCTGTACATACAAAAGGTAGCAGGGAGTACAGGCACAGAGTAACAGCTTATACTACACTGTACATACTGTAGTACTGTAGGCAGCAGAGATCAGCACACACTGCAGCTAATTTACTATCAGTATAGGCACAGAGTAACAGCTTATACTGTACATACTGGAGGTAGCAGGGATCAGAACACACTGCAGCTAATTTACTACCAGTGCATGCACAGGGTAACAACATATACTGTACATACTGAACGCAGCAGAGATCAGCACACACTGCAGCTATTTTACTATCAATACAGGCACAGAGTAACAGCTTATACTGTACATACTGGACGTAGCAGAGATTAACACACACTGCAGCTAGTTTACTATCAGTACAGTAACAGCATATGCTATACATACTGAAGGTAGCAGGGATCAGCCCACACTTTGGCAAGTTCACAATCAGTACAGGCACAGAGTAACAGAGTATACTGTACATACTAGAGGTAGCAGAGATCAGCACACACTGCAGCTAGTTTACTATCCGTACAGGCACAGAGTAACAGCTTACGCTGTACATACTGAAGGTAGCGGAGATCAGCCCACATTTCAAAGAGTTTATTATCAGTACAGGCACAGATAATAAGCTTTAGCAGGGGCTATATCACTACTTTTCATGAGGTAAATCAGGTTCAGAAAGGTAAATACTTACCCGCCTTGATTACCTTAATTAATCAGCTATTCTAGTGGCAGGCTGGTAGTGGTCGGACGATGCTATTGGCAGGCTGGTAGTGATCGGTCAATGCTATTGGCAGGCTGATAGTGATCGGCTGATGCTGGTGGCAGGCTGATCGTGATCAGTAGATTCTAGTAAAAGGTAAATAGTGATTAATAGATTTTAATGGTAATCAAATAATGATAGGCAGGCAGTAGGAAACAAATGACAGTAGTAAGTAAATGCTGACAAGTAGTGGGTGACAGACACCCAGTAGGTGCTAGGAGCTAGGGAGCATTGGAAGCATAGTAACATAGGGTGCCAAGTTCCAGTGGGAAGGGGGGGGGGGGCAGGCTAGGACTTAGGGTACACTATAGCACAGATTAGATTGTGATCTCCTCTGAGGACAGAGAGTGACCTGACTGTCATTTTTAAAGTGCTGCAGCAGATCTCAGTGCTATATAAATACATAATAATAATATGGTAGGACATTACACTTTGACTATGGTAGGATTAGATTGTGAGCTCCTCTGAGAACAGCCAGTGACATGCCTATGTACTCTGTAATGTGCTGAAGAAGATGTCAGTGCTATATAAATACATAATAATAATTTGGCAGGACATTAGACTATGACTATGGTAGGATTAGAGTGTGAGCTCCTCTGAGGACAGTCAGTGACATGACTATGTACTCTATGAAGTGCTGCAGAAGATGTCTGTGCTATATGAATACATAACAATAATACTATGGTAGTACATTAGAGTATGACTATGGCAGGATTAGATTGGGAGCTCCTCTTACAGCCAGTGACATGACTATGTGCTATGTACAGTGCTAAATAAATACATTATAATAATATGGAAGGACATTAGACTATGGCTTTGGTAGGGATAATATATTGGGGCTCCTCTGAGGACATTGAGCGGCATGACTATGTACTCTATTAAAGAGACACTGAAGCGAAAAAAAATGATGATATTATGATTTGTATGTGTAGTACAGCTAAGAAATAAAACATTAAGATCAGATACATCAGTGTAATTGTTTCCAGTACAGGAAGAGTTGAGAAACTCCAGTTGTTATCTCTATGCAAACAAGCCATTAAGGTCTCCGACTAAGTTAGTCGTGGAGAGGGCTGTTATCTGACTTTTATTATCTCAACTGTTCCTGGACTATTTACTTTTTCTCTGCCAGAGGAGAGGTCATTACTTCACAGACTGCTCTGAAAGAATCATTTTGAATGCTGATTGTTGTGTAATCTGCACATATTATAGAATAATGCAATGTTAGAAAAAACACTATATACCTGAAAATAAAAGTATGAGAATATTTTCTTTGCTGCTAATCTTCTAGTAATTATTCATAGTACACAACCAATTCATTATATCATATTTTTTTTTCGCTTCAGTGTCTCTTTAAGTGCTGCAGGAGATGTCAGTGCAGAGGACAGGGCACATAGACACACACACACACAGACACACACACACACAGACACACACACACACAGACACACACACACACACACACACACACACACACACACACACACACACACACACACACACACACACACACACACACACACACACACGAGAGGGGCACAAACAGAAAGACGCACACAGGACAGAGCACAGCCACAGAGAGAGACAAACACACACAGAAAGGAGCATATTAAAAGTTAACTTTCCATATCTCTCTCTCTCTCTCTCTCACTCACTCTTTCAGCACAACATACACAAGAGAAGGGAGGGGGAGGGCAGAGGGAGAGAGACACTAGAAAGGAAACAAGCCAGCCAGAGTACATTACCTCCTCCCCCTGATTAGCTGCTGCATGCTCCGTGTGGCTGGCTCTGGCTGTGAGTGTGTTCTCTGTTTTCCTCCCCCTCGTCATTCTTCAGCTTGCTCCACGATCCTCCAGTCTTCAGTGTGTGCTGGCTGGGAAGTGCAGGTGTCCCGCCCACCGATTCAGCTCTCATCAGGAAACACTGCTGCTTCTCCCCATCAAGCCCAGGAAGACCGCGCTCAGTTCAAAACAGCAGGGAGGCGGAGCTTCAGTGGCCAATGTTGGAGGTGACAGGGAGAAGGGGTGGAGCAGCAGGGTTGGTGCTGGCCAATGCTGTAAGGGGAGAAGAGAGCGTCAGCGTCTTAGCAACAGACGCTGCTGCTTCCTTTCGGGGGACTGAAGTGCCCCGCATCACATGGCAGAGGTTCGTGGCACAGTGGGCGGAGATCCGTAGCACGTGCTTCGGATCTTTAGCCCTAGCGACACCTCTGAATTCATTACACTAATGCAGAAGCACCTGAGATTGGGGCCGCTGTTTTGGCAGCATCTGCCCGGGGTAAATGAAGCAGCACAAATTGGCATCTTTCTGGCATTAATCTGTGACATCACCAGTGGCAGGCTGGTAGCTGTTACTAATCCACTTCTCATTCATCTATTAAAAAGTGAGGTGATTGACATAATCTGGGGATAGTCACCATCAATTATTTGTAGTCACACCGCCAGCAGCACTGAAGGCTCTTCAGACAGATCACGGGATGCCAGGCAAGAAAGAACTTGAATTGCATGCTGTGCCAATTATGGGAAGATGTCAAGCCCATTCACCCAAAACTGTATGGGGTCACCACTGCCCAGACATGCCACATCATCATCACAACTAACAACAAAGGAACCTAGATAATTGCATGTCGATCATTTTAGCCATTGTCTGTGGATATGGCCCGGTGATTCATGTGTATCAGATGGTCACAGTAGATCTATCCAGGCATCCATAAGATCGCTTTGCCTTGGCAAAAAGTGAAAGTATTTACAGTATGTATGTAAAGCCACAATTTGCATAGCCAGACGCCTGCTAGTGCCTGCCATTTTGCGGCTTTGCGGTGGGGGAAGGGGAGAGGTGATTCATGTTTAGGCTTTGAGGGAGGGGAAGGGTTGGTTAAGGGCTAGGCACCACCAGGAGGGGTTAAGAGTTAGGCACCACCAAAGGGGTTAGGCATAGGTAGAGGGAGGGTTAGATATTGGTAGAGAGAGGGGTGAGGGTTAGGTACCGGGAGAGGGAGGGTTGAGGGTTAGGTATTGGGAGAGGGAGGGTTAAGGGTTAGGTATGGATAGAGAGAGGGTTAAGGTTTAGGTACTGGTAAAGGAAGGGGTGAGGGTTAGGTATCAATAGAGGAAGGGTTAAGGGTTAGGTATTGGCAGAAGGGGGGTTAAGAGTCAGGAATCAGTAGGGGGAGGGTTAAGGATTAGATATCGGTAGACAGAGTTGAAGGTTACGTATCGGTAGAGGGAGGGTTAAGGGTTAGGCACTCATAGATGGAAGGTTCTGTGTGAGAGTAGGCTTAGGTTAGGTCCTAGTAAAGTATTGGTAAAAATAACCAATAATTTACTATCAGAATTAAGTAGTAGAATATCTGTAATTTTACTAATATTCTACGAGCGGCAATCCCCTGTGCCCTTTGTTCTAGTCGCCTTTATTACATGTACGCTGTCCACTCACCTCTGAGGGGAACGTCTCCATTCCTGTCCCAAGTCCATCCTTTCAAAGACTGTCGGGAGTATCGACTAGCCAGACACACAGGCAAACTTCTGGCATGCCTTCTTCTCAGTGTTAGAGCTCTACTTTAAAATTTCATCACAGCACTGACGGGATTTCCATAAGCTGCAGCAAGAGAAATAGGTCAAGAGAGAATGTTACACCCGGCAAGCTGAGCACAAAATGGCAGATATGAGCTTGAAAAAAATTGTTAAGAGACACTGTTCACCCAATTCATGTTGGCTGTAAACTGTTGTGGGCAACCAGCAGCAGGTCACAAGGGCTCACCCAGGCACAGCAACAGCATCTAAAGAGTCCCCAGTTTTTACCACAGCACCCTGTTAGGTATGATGGGCCAGTACCCTACAGTGTGTACCAGCTTCTCTGCTGAGAAGTACCCCAAGGCTGTAGCCCTGAGGATGGCCCCACCACTGGCTGGCAGGAACAGGTGAGGTCACTGTAGGAAACTCCAAGGGGGAAAAGTAATAGGTAACACTGGAAACAGGTAAAGGTGCATCTGAATTGAGAGGTATAGCTATTAATGTCTATGCAGAGGAGCTTGCACTCGCTTTCAAAAACAAGCTCCTTGCACTCAGGGGGCTGAAGTTCAGTCTACCTCTGCCCCCTTACCAATTGTAAGGGATAAGACAGGATACACTCCATGGTTCTCATGGGTACATCAGGTTACATGAGGTTTCCAACATAGTGCGACTGAGACCCTGCTGCTTTTTTCAGGCCCCTTTTACACATGCGCGTTGCTGCAAGGGCCATGGAAGTCTATGGATACTTGCACACTTCACGCGACGCAATGCGCTGGAAGTATCAAAGTCGCCGCATTCCTGATGCAAAGTCTGCAGTGTGTTACCTCAGTATCTGTGGCTACCGCATGGATTGTGCTTCAATGCAAGTCAATGAGTGAAACAGCAAGGGTGAACGATGGGAGCGTGGTGCAATGTGGCATGCATCCATGGATCAACGGGTATCCTAGTGACATACTTCCAACACAGCAGGAAGTACTAGCTTGGGAGGCGGGCCTATGCATATGGCCCTGTTGCTGCACCACTGCGCAGGGTCATATGAAGGCTCATATCTGTGATGTGCGCAAACATCAGGTGTAAAACTGGACTAAAAGAAAGTGTTCAGGCCTGGGGCTCCTCGGCAGTGATTCCAAATGCGCCAGGTTAATGAAAGTCGATATGATCCCACAGTAGCGATTTCAGAAAATGCAGCATTCTTGGAGCATTAGCACTGCAATACAAACAACGGGATTACTGCAAAATCACATTTTTACATTGCTGTACAAAGCCACTTTGCAGCACTTTTACTACCAAACATATGGAAATCGCAAGTTGCTGTACTTATCGCTAGCATTAAATTAAATATAACTTAAAGGGAACCAGAGACGAAGCACCCTTGTGTATTTTACCATATATATCAGTAAGAACGTTAGAGAAAACACTTACCATGCTCTCTGTTTCATCCTCACAGCTAAAAGTGTCCGTTATCAGCTGTGATAAGAATCCTGGACTGAGCATTCAGTCTGGCTTTGCAGGGAATAATTATAGCGGAGTCTTTATAGCAGAGCCACAAGGGGGAAGCCTTGGGCTTGAAAAGACACCAGAGAAGACAGACTCAGCTATAATCTTTCCATAGCAAAGCTAGACTGAGTGCTCAGTGGGGGATTCTTATCAGAGGTGATAACAGTCAGATTAAACAGAGAACAATGAAACAAAGAGCAGATTAGATGTTTACTGTCATGTTCCCACTGATTTATAAGGTAAAATACAAGAGGGTGCTTAATCTCTGGTTCTCTTTAAATGCCAGCAATCATGATGAAAAATTTTGCAAAAATCTCTGCCAAAAGCGCTCACTTGTTTTACCGAACGCTGTAATCTTGGTGAATTGACATTTACTGAGGAATGTACTGCACAGTTTGGTAATTTACCTGACTAGTCAGCAATTTTCCTTTTCCCAGTGGGAACAGCCTTAGTGAATTGACATTTGGCCAGGACATAGCCTTCAAAACCTGGAAATACCAATGACTATATGGCTTCTGCTTTGGTCTTTCCATTCCCGTCCTCCTACATCGATTCCACGGTTTTGAGGGCTATGTCCTACAGGATATCTAACAACCGTATTGGTCTTTTGTGCCTCTGCAGCTGTGCTCCAACTTTCCTCTTGTTCCTGGACATGGTCCTCTGAACCTTGGATGAAGGAGACCAGGACAGGGCTAGCCAAGCCTTTCCCTGCCCTGTCTCCTTCATCCAAGGCTCAGAGGACCATGTCCAAATAGTTAAGTGCTTACATTTAGGGCCTGGTGTCCCCGAAAGACACTATACCTGGGTCACAAGCAGGGCTGTGGAGTCGGAGTCGTGGAGAGGGGGGTCGTGGAGTCGGGCAATTTTGGGTGCCTGGAGTCGACTCCTAATGAATTTGTAACTGTAATTAAAATAGAAAATATGATAAAATGTTCTATTTCTCAGATAATAGTCATTAAAAATAATGTATATATACAGTATATATACAGTAATAGCTGTGCTTAGTCCACAAAAATGAAATAAACCAATCAAAATTAGTTACTTGTGCTGCTTCAATAAAGCAGTCCCTGTATTTTTAAGGTCAGATATACATATCTGATTGTGACTGTATATATGATGTGTACACAGGAATCTCTTATATATACTAAATAACATCTATGTTGTAAGAATAACGCCTGATGTGTAGCTGTGTCACTAATAGAGATGGTCAATGAGATGGAAATAATTCTGCACTGGTGCTGATTTATGCAAATGTATGCACTCCCTTTGCTGATGAAATCAAATAATTTGATATGTTGTTAAAATTTGGTTTGGTGACCACAAATTAAAGGGTACCTGAGACGGATGAAAAGTAAAGTTTTATACATACCTGAGGCTTCCTCCAGCCCCCTTCAGGCTAATCAGTCCCTCGCTGTCCTCCACCACCCGGATCTTCTGCTATGAGTCCTGGTAATTCAGCCAGTCAGCGCTGTCCGGCCGCATGCCGCTCCCACAGCCAGGAACATTCTGCACCTGCACAATAGTGCTGCACAGGTGTAGTATGCTCCTGGCGGCGGAGTGTGTGCATGCGCACTACGCCCGACTGGCTCAAGTACCTGGACTCATAGCAGAAGATCCAGGTGGTGGAGGAGGACAACGAGGGACTGATTATCCTGAAGGCGGTTGGAGGAAGCCCCAGGTATGTATAAAACTTTAATTTCATCTGTCTCAGGTTTACTTTGTTACACAGTAGTACTATACTCTACATATGCACTCCCCACAGAGCTGCAGGGAATCCACTGAGAATGCTGTGCACATTGAACACAGAGGTGTTGTCTGTCACCCATAAACCTTGTTCAGATTGTGCATGAAGAATGTGTAATAGAGGAAGAATCTCCTCATTCCCCTGCAGAGTACCTGCACATCATTCTTACATGTACCCACACTTACATTGCCTAGGGCCTGATAGATGTTCTTTGTTCCGGTTTGTACCTTTTACAAGTACTCTTGCCTAGTTAAGGACTAGTTTTAGTCTAAAGGGAATAAATATAGTAGTCTACATATCCTTCTCACTTCAGTTGTCTTGTAAAATTCCTAAGCGTTGGCAGTTAAGAGACGAATTTCATGTTACATACTTTTAATCAACAAAATTGTAATATGCAAATTAGAGGAGTCGGAGTCGAGGAGTCGGAGTCGGTGGAATCCTAAACTGAGGAGTCGGAGTCGGTGGATTTTTGGACCGACTCCACAGCCCTGGTCACATGTGTGCCTTTAGGTCAGCTATGCCCTGCACCTTTGCACAAGCTATGTCCTGCACCTGTGCCACACAAAGTTGGTTGTTCTTGTTCCTCACCCTCGGACATGGCCCTCAACCTTTCGAACCTTGGATGAAGGAGACCAGGACAGGGCTAGCCAAGCCTTTCCCTGCCCTGTCTCCTTCATCCAAGTGTTATGATCATGTCTGCAGCGTTTACTGCTGGCTGCAGTGGTATTGTAACCCAAGCAGTTCTGATGTCATTACATGCATTTTCTTGCATAGTTTGGTTTGCACTTAAACTAGTTGCTGATTCCATCTGCAGTCACTCTGAAATTAATGACAGTTTAACATGCTCTTGTGTAAACAAACATTGTCTGCTGCAGTGGAGGGGCAGTCCCTTTCCTGCAGGCTGCATATCATTGTCTGCCTTTTCCTGCTATCAGCCTGTGATTAATTACCATTCACTTGTGTGGGAATCTGCAGGTCTGCTCCCATTGGATGACCTCAGTATAAAGAACTGCTTCCTGCAATGTCTCATGAGCTACCATAGTCTCAGATCCTGTCTGTTACTCTGCCCGTGCCCCACCTCGTTCCTAATCCGTGTGGACTGCGCTGATTCCTGCGAAGGGGTCAGCGAGTCCTCCTAGTTCTGCTCTTGTTTCTAGAAGTTGTTACTTTGCTTGTCTTGTGTCATATATCGCCAATATATACGCATACTTGCACGTTTATTATTTTCCTTGTATTCGTGTTACGTTGATACATCAGTGTCGCTGATATATACGTACACGAACTGTTTATATCCTCTATTCCGTTAGTCAGCGTTCCAGCACGCTGAGCTAGTTATCCTGTTCCTGGTCCTGTTTGTGGATAGCGTTCATCTCTGCGAAGAGATAGCGAATCCTTCTGAGTCCTGTTCCCTGTATTACTCTAGTCTTAGTCAGAGTTCCTGCTTATGTCATATATCGGTTCATTGCCGATATATACATATGTTAGTCAGACGTTACAAATAGTTTCATTGATAGCTGTAATTGTAATACGCTAGGAAATCATACTTTTGTATATTTATCTGTGTTACGTTCATCTATCTTGATCCTGCTATTTTCTGACTATCCTGTCCTGTCTTTGTGAGGCACGCCATTGCTGCAAACGCATTGGCTACCTCATTCCAGTCTGTGTTATTGTGGACGCTTGCTGTCACTAAGTAGTGGCTAGTTTAGCAAGCGTTCATTCTGTTTACCTGTCCTGATCTCCTCAGTTCTGGTTTGTGCGCTCAGCGCTACTTTGCGCTGAGACGTTATAGCGAAAGCATTGTTTGTGGCTGTCAGATCTGCACCGGCTCTGTGCGCCACAAACTCCTGTTGGAGTCAGTCCTCCCCTCCACTAAACTGGGGATATCCTGATTCCTTGTGCTGGTGTGTGTACCTCCTTCACGTCAGCTCATGCATCACGAGCTGACCGTGGAGAATACACCTCCAAGCGTGACATTATGGTAGCCCCATTACCAATCCCTATTGTGGGGGGAATTTCCAGAAATTATGACACTGTTTGTCAGGGGTCCTGCTCCTTTAAAAAATTTGAAAAGCTTGGTCCTGAAGTTACAGACAAATTTATATCAGAATTGGTTAAAGTTCTGGCCAATCCCGACTTTCGGGCTTCTGCAATTTCTACCTGGTCTGATTGGATCGTTTGTGCTCTTTTTAAGGGCAAACTTTTTGATTGGGCAATCGATGTCTTAGATCACACTCAGTTTAGACAAAGTCCTTTGCAATTTATAGCTTTTGTAATTCACAATTGGTTGCGCATAGATCCATTGCCTTTTCCTCTTAATGAACTCCTGGCAGCAGGCCAATCAGCTGCTCCTTCAATTGCTTGCAAGAATGAGCAGCAAGCAGAAAGTGTTACTGATAATTTTCCTGCAGCTTTGAATAAATCACCAAAAACAGCAAGGTCAAAGGCAAAACGCAAACGTTCTAAGAAACGTGTCCAATCTGCAGAATCGTTATGTTTAGCGACTGCGCATCAGACCTGCAATGAGATTCTGCCATTAACAGATAATGAAATGCAATTGTCTTTCAGGGGAGTTAAATGGACTTATGAAACTACTAATGAACTTTCATCACTGGCTAGGGAAAATAAAGATTTTTGTTTAAAAGAATTATCTGAGTATGATTATGAGGATATATTACAGAGTATTGAACAAATCAATCTATTCGTGCAGCAAGGAAAATTTGCATACACTACAGTCCAACACTTGCTACAGGTATTGGAAATCCTTAGGAATAAGAAATCTGCCAATCGCCTGTTAAATAATCCAATGTATGTTTCTGCCAAAACCACATTTGCAAACTGTGATCTGCCTGTTAAGTATGCTTGGAATCCTCCATTTGAGAAAGGAGAGATGGAAGCTCTGGTCGATGAATGGAAGAATGATTGAAGTTCATTTTGTCAATTTTACAGTGCAAAAAGTGAATTAGTATTGAATGCATGCATTAAGTCTGCCTATAACCTAATAAAAACTGGTGTGTGTGGGTATGACCTTGTGGCTCCATTGATCGATGTGTGGAAAATGATTTTGGACGATTTTTATGCGATTCAATCAGTTGATACCAGGGAAGACACACTGTCAATTGGAGACTGTCCCACTTCTCCAGTTACTGAGTCCCTGCCATGTCTTGTGAATGTTCCTGTAACTCCACCCTGTACCATGGATAACTCAGTGTTACTTCCCAGTAAAACAAAAGCCACTGATACTTTCTTAACTTTGCCCTGCACACATTTCTCAGCAGAGAATCCAGAGGTCCTGCTGACTTCTGAGTCCAGCCTAGCCAGTACTCATGAGTCTTTGTTCAGTGAAACAGACACCAGAAAAATCTTGCCTGTCTCTGCAAACACTTCTGCAGAAATTACCTGTGTTAATAAAGTTCAACTCCTGTCTGATCCAGCAGATGCCAATAGATGCACTACATCAGTTTCCGAGTCCCAGCAATCCTGTCCAGAAACCTCAGAACCCCAGCATCTGAATTTTCCAATTTCACAATTGAATGGTGATTCAGATGCGCAAACATTGTGTTTTGATCTTCCTGTTTCTACACCTCACTCTAGTTTCATGAATAACTCAGAGCGTATGCTATGTGAATCCGAAATCGCAGAATTATTACCGTGTTCAGAAAATGTTCCAGTGAACTTGCCCTGTACCATGAATTGTGCAGTAGATCTCTCCAATGAAACTCAGGTCACAGAATCATTATGCTGTCCAGCAGGTGCTTCCATGGTTTTGCCCTGCAATATGGACTGTTCAGTGATCCTGTCCAGTGAAGCTGTGGTCACAGAGTCTTATGCTTCACCCAGTACTTTGGATACTTCAAACCCTCTAGCAGAAGAGTCTGAGGCACTGCTTACCTCAGTTGGTGTTGCAGTAATATTCACTTGTCTAGCAGCTGTTTTGGAATTACAGTCTGCTCTAATAAAACTTGATGAATTTCTGCCCAGCGAAGCAGAAGCCATTGAAATATTGTCCTCGTCAGCAAGTGTGTTAGATACCTTGCCCTGTACACAGTCTGATTTAACCAATGTTGTTGAGTCCCTCTCCAGTGTTGTAACAGCCGAGGAACTCCAGCCCTGTCCTCTGAATGTTTTAAAAGTCTTGCCCTGTAACATGGATAATTCTGACTCGCTGGAAAAAATAATAGAAATCTCAGAATTTCAGTCCGGGTTAATGAGTGTTTCTGAAACCCAGCCCTGTATCCTGGAAAATTCTGGTTCTCTGGCCGGTGTGGCAGAAGTTCCAGTGTCCCCTTTCTGTCCAGTGAGTTACTCAGTTTTGCCTAGTTCAGTGGGGATTGCTGCACTACTGACTTGTTTTGCAGCCCTTCATGAGCTCCAATCCAGTGTATTTGATGAGTCTCTGTCTAGTCCAGAAGAAGTTATGGGAACCCTGTCTAGTTCGGTGCATACATCAGAAGATTTGTCCTGTCTTGTAAATGCCCCTGAACATGATTTGTTAATAACCTTGCTGGAATCAGAGACATCTAAGTCTGATCCTGCATTTTTTAGTGAGAATCCAGTAACTGTGAAGTCTAGTCATGATGATTTTTTTTTGCCCAGTCCTGGTTTCGGTCCTGCCTTGACTGACTTTGAGGTTCGCAGTTCCTTGACATGCCCAGAAGTCTCTCTTGTGCTGGTGTGCCCAGATGTGCTTCGTATGCCAGAGTGCCCAAGTGTGTCTGTGTTGGCGTGCTCACACGCTTCCCTAGTGGAGACATGTTCTGATGTTGCCGGTTGGCCTGCATGCCCGGAGATGGTTCTGGTCCCTAAAAACCCTGATCTTGATGTTTGTCCTTGTGACCCTGACTCTAGAGTTGCCCTGGGTTCCATAGGGGTTCTTGATGGTTCTCCATGTGAGCCTAAGGGGCGTTCTGACCTGTGGGGATCTCTTTGGAGCTTCCAAGTGTTCTGGGAGATCTCTGAGGAAACTTGTCCTGGTACCTTGGACTGGTTCAACGGTGGGTTTTGTGTTGGTAGGGACAGTTCCGGTGGGCATTGCAAAGGCTTTGGCGTTTTTGGACAGTCCCGGGAAGGCGGTGGGTATCGCTCAGAGAGTTTCTGGGGGCTTTTTTCTGGAAGTCGTGGTTCTGATGGGTATCACACTGAGGCTTGTAGTGCTGACGGGCATGGTTCTGTAGGTTCTGGTTCTGATGGGTCCAGTCTTGTGGGGCCTGATTCTGGAATTTGGTCTTGCCGGGCTGTCCCGGTCATCATGAATTATCAGTCAGATTGTTTTGTCGGGAATTTCAGTTTTGAAAAGCGTCTGGTATCCGCTTTTAAGGGGGGGGGTTATGTTATGATCATGTCTGCAGCGTTTACTGCTGGCTGCAGTGGTATTGTAACCCAAGCAGTTCTGATGTCATTACATGCATTTTCTTGCATAGTTTGGTTTGCACTTAAACTAGTTGCTGATTCCATCTGCAGTCACTCTGAAATTAATGACAGTTTAACATGCTCTTGTGTAAACAAACATTGTCTGCTGCAGTGGAGGGGCAGTCCCTTTCCTGCAGGCTGCATATCATTGTCTGCCTTTTCCTGCTATCAGCCTGTGATTAATTACCATTCACTTGTGTGGGAATCTGCAGGTCTGCTCCCATTGGATGACCTCAGTATAAAGAACTGCTTCCTGCAATGTCTCATGGGCTACCATAGTCTCAGATCCTGTCTGTTACTCTGCCCGTGCCCCACCTCGTTCCTAATCCGTGTGGACTGCGCTGATTCCTGCGAAGGGGTCAGCGAGTCCTCCTAGTTCTGCTCTTGTTTCTAGAAGTTGTTACTTTGCTTGTCTTGTGTCATATATTGGTTCATCGCCAATATATACGCATACTTGCACGTTTATTATTTTCCTTGTATTCGTGTTACGTTGATACATCAGTGTCGCTGATATATACGTACACGAACTGTTTATATCCTGTATTCCGTTAGTCAGCGTTCCAGCACGCTGAGCTAGTTATCCTGTTCCTGGTCCTGTTTGTGGATAGCGTTCATCTCTGCGAAGAGATAGCGAATCCTTCTGAGTCCTGTTCCCTGTATTACTCTAGTCTTAGTCAGAGTTCCTGCTTATGTCATATATCGGTTCATTGCCGATATATACATATGTTAGTCAGACGTTACAAATAGTTTCATTGATAGCTGTAATTGTAATACGCTAGGAAATCATACTTTTGTATATTTATCTGTGTTACGTTCATCTATCTTGATCCTGCTATTTTCTGACTATCCTGTCCTGTCTTTGTGAGGCACGCCATTGCTGCAAACGCATTGGCTACCTCATTCCAGTCTGTGTTATTGTGGACGCTTGCTGTCACTAAGTAGTGGCTAGTTTAGCAAGCGTTCATTCTGTTTACCTGTCCTGATCTCCTCAGTTCTGGTTTGTGCGCTCAGCGCTACTTTGCGCTGAGACGTTATAGCGAAAGCATTGTTTGTGGCTGTCAGATCTGCACCGGCTCTGTGCGCCACAAACTCCTGTTGGAGTCAGTCCTCCCCTCCACTAAACTGGGGATATCCTGATTCCTTGTGCTGGTGTGTGTACCTCCTTCACGTCAGCTCATGCATCACGAGCTGACCGTGGAGAATACACCTCCAAGCGTGACACCAAGGTTCAGAGGACCATGCCCAAATAGTTATTTTTTTAAGTGCTTACATTTAGGGCCTGGTGTCCCCGAAAGACACTATACCTGGGTCACAAGTGTGCCTTTAGGGCAGCTATGCCCTGCACCTTTGCACAAGCTATGTCCTGCACCTGTGCCACACAAAGTTGGTTGTCCTTGTTCCTCACCCTTGGACATGGTTGGAACCTAGGATGAAGGAGACCAGGACAGGGCTAAGCCAAGACTTTTCCCTGCCCGGTCTCCTTCATCCCAGCTTCAGATTACCATGTCCAAGTAGTTATGTTTTGCATTTCCTTATCTACATAGGGCCTAGTGTCCCCCTCAAGGCACTACGACCATGTTGTTGAAAAGTTGGCCTAGTGGCCCATTTGCATGTTTTTTTTAAAAATTTAGCACCATTACTGCACTATTTCTTGTTAGCCTTGGTGGCCATATTGCACTGATAGATAGCACTTGTAAATGTATCTCAATTTTTTTTTTTTTGGCAGACCACAATGGACCAAGACCGGTCCGATGCACAACCGCACTCCCTTGGACATGACCTTCTGATTCTGTGAGGCAGAAAACCTTTTACAACATGACATGGCATGGTTCAAAGTACACCTATGCCTTGCCATGTCATGTTGACTTTCCTGTATCCCAGGATTTGAAGGCCATGCCCAAGGGAGTCTATATACACACAACTATTGTCCATGACCATGCTATTGTACCATAGAACTGTTATTTATGTTTAGTCTTCCATATTGGAAGAATGTTTTCATGTTGAAAAGTTGTTTATCTTCAAATAAATTGTTTTTACGTACCTCAGCGTGATCAATAGTTGTTCTTGTGGAGTGACTGCTCTCCTGAACCTGGTATCCTTCTTCCTTAGGTCATCCTTCACAATCTCCAAGAGGGTATCAAACCTAAGAGATGGAAAGGAAGAAGCTGTAAAGTTTGCTGTGGGACAAGGTGTTGGGTGGAGCATGGGGGAGGTGTGTTTAGAGGGGTTTGGGTTTTTTGTGGAGGGCGGGGGTAGTGTTTAGCTAGGTATACAGGGGTGAGGTGTTGTGGTGGTGAGGGAGGGGTGTTTAACTAGGTATACAGGGGTGAGGTGTTGTGGGGGTGAGGGTGGGGTGTTTAGCTAGGTAAACAGGGGTGAGGTGTTGTGAGGGTGGGGTGTTTAGGGATGGTGCTGGGTGGTGTGCTTAGGTCTGGATACTTACAGGGGTATGGACATCCGGGTATAGCTGTAGAACTTCTCTGGGTGTCGTCTCAGGTCCCGGTAGAGGCTCTGGAACTCTCCCTTCCTCTGCCTCCTCGCTAGTAGAGGGTGCACCCACCATATCCTGCGAGGAGCACACCTTCTTCCCACATAATAGATACAAATAAAAAAAGGAGACAATTCCCAGGTAAAATGAGTACAAAAACACTGGATCCATGGTCCAAACGGCAGTCTCTATATCCAAGGATGGTCTCCACACGTCATGCTGTCTCCAACAATGACCCCAGGGCTTCTGCAGACCTCCCAGACCCCAAGAATTTATAAAGTCTGTTATCTCTTTAAAAAACGGATCCGGATATCAACCGGATCCGTAACTGAGGAAAAAACGGATGCAAATGGAACGGATCCGGACCGGATCTGGGGTGCAACCGTACGCATCCAGTCTGGATGCGCTCGGAATGGATCCGGACATCCGTTCCGTTTTTTGCAAAAACGCAAGTGTGAACGGGGCCTAACAAAGTATGTCCACCCCAAACTCTGCTCTATATATAACAAGAATCACACAATTACCTCTTCCAACAACGTCTCCTCGGTTCCTCCTACAATTTCTCCTCCTGACCTGCTGTGTTACCTCAATTTTTTTTTCTTGTCTTACACCCCTTCCTGTCTTTGGTTTCATTACATCTAGTTTGTGCGTTCCAACTGTGAGAGGTGAGATTGCCACCTTGTGGTGAATAAGCTAACTGCAGCCAGTGTTTGTGGAATCACCTGCACTCAGCAATCTATTATTATTATTATTATTATTATTTATTTAATTTTTTTAATTATTGCTATTTCCCAGACAGTTGCTGGAGATGTAGAGTTGTCATACGGCTGTGACTCCATAGTTACAGGAAGTGTCAATTAAATATTGTAAAGGAGTGTCGACAACTTTAAAGGATGCATTGGTTCTTACTCGATTCAGAAATAGATGGCCTGCGTAAATGTGGAGGGAGGTTCGTATAGGCTTTCATCTGTAACTGGCCCTGTTCCAAAACCATGGTTGGCAAGGTCAGCCCAGGCACAGTATGTCCACAGGAGTATGCGCGCACTCCCGTGGGTAGACGTTGTCAGCAGGTGCCCAAGCAGACATACTGTGCATGTGCGTGTAGTATGTCCAGGTCAGTGCACACATACTCCTGTGGACATATTGCGCTTGCGCCCACCCCGCCAATCAGGCCTTTGGATCGGGGCCAGTTACAGATCAACAGAGGCAGACGCAAGGCCATGGGAGGTGCGGTAAGCCTATGCGCACTTCCAAACACGCAAGTCAATTTCCAAATCTAGTAAGGACTAAGATATCCTTTAAGGGATTTACAGTGATAGGATCAGTGCAGCACACAGATAAAATGTACAGCCTAAATAGTCTTCAGTCAATGCCCCAATCTGTAAAGTATTGTATCAAGATCTCCTGTGAAATGACAGTTCCAAATTCCTGCACTGTGAGGAGTGCTTGTTGGACTCAGGGGCCACAATACACCACAGAGGGTGGTAAAGCCTCAGTAAACAATACTAGGTTATCTGGCCCATCTCCCACCTCACTTTACCAAAAGGATTAAAAATGGCAGCCATGGTTACTTCCTTGGACTAGGACTCCATTTAATCTTTATCTACATCTCAGCATCCATTCCTCTCCTCCTTCCAGCTGGCTCGAATTTCGTGGTCACAGTGCTCCAATCCATGGCTGACTGGAGTCCAAGCTCCTCCTTCTCCAATTTGTGGCTGATTGGAGTCCAAGCTCCTCCTACTCCAATTTGTGGCTGACTGGAGTCCAGGCTCCTCCTCCTCCAATTTGTGGTTGTCTGGAGTCCAGACTGCTCCTCCTCCTCCAATTTGTGGTTGACTCTGACATCCAGGCACCTCCTACTACTCCAATCTGTGGCTGAATCTGGCATCCAGATGGTTCTCTGTAATTACAAGCCATAATTACAGATTACGCCATCATAGTCAGCCGCTATTAAAAGTTGCGACTATGAGTGCATTCAAAATTACTTCCATAATTACAGTGTTGAGTACATTACGGAAGTGAATTTTTGATGGTGATGGTGATGATGACAGCCACAGCAGCATCTCACCCATTGCATGTAAGTCACAGGACCCATGTGAGGAAGGGGAGGGCCAGGTTGCAGGCAGTTTATCATCACAACAATGTGCTGAAGTGAAGAGAAAGTGAACGAGGACCCAGATCTTGTTCCGCAAGCCTCAGATCTGAGCTTAGATGAGGCAGAGGAACCAAGAAGCAGAGCATCATGCAGTCCAGGGGTGTACGAGAGATAATGGCGCTGGAGACTTGGGCGCAGGATTCAGCCGGTATATGGCTGATCCTGCTACAGCACAAGTCCCGGCCGTATTAAATACTATTCCCCCTCCAGGCCACCATGGATAGTGGGGAATGAAATAATTCGGCTTCCAGCAATTGCTGGAAGCCGAATTATTATGTTTTAAAAATAACTTCTGACGGCGCTGAAGTTACTCCCTGTGCCTGCTATAGCCGTAATTCCTATTACGGCCTATGGTGGCGCCGGCTGTGCCCAAATCTCCTGCGCTGTTCAGTCCAGGGGCAGAGCCACCAGTGGACATGGAATCCAGCAGCCACAGCCCACTGCTGAAACCCCCCACTCCCATACCACAGTGATAGCTGCACCCCATTCAAGGCATAAGTTTTTTTTTTATGGCATTCATGTGGCAGTATTTAGCCATGGATGAGTACATAGTCATCTGCAAGCTATGTGACTTCAAGGTGCAGAGAGGGAAAGTGCCTTCAAAGCTGGTAACTGGAGGCCTCCATTCCCACTTGAAGAATCACCATTGGAGGGAGTTTGAAATGTGAAAGCAGCAGCAGGGTGGCCAGAGCAGCAGCACCACTGTGCTGCCTTCTGCTGTGCTGAACCATACCATCCTCCTGCGTGTCCAGCAGCAGCACGAAGCGCAGCCAATCCATTGTTTCCTCCACTGTTCCCCCTGAAATTGAGGCTGCTGATGGCTGCCAGTCCTCAGTACCCTCAGTACCCTCCTCAGCACCCTCCACAGCTTCCCGTGTTGTGCAGCAACAGGGCTTAATCCTGGACACCTTTCGTGCGGCCAAGGCTCATCCTCCCACCAACAGGCACATCTGCAAGCTGAATGGGATGCTCGTTCATGCTGTGTTCCTAGCTCCTGCCATACTCCCTTGTGGAGGAGGGGACCAACAGTCATGAGCTCCTGCTGTACGGGATTACTTATTGGCAGAATCCCAGCCACCACTTTTTCTCCAGGACGGCTATTCCAGCATCGCTTAAGCTTGTAGTGGAGGATGTGTCCCATGCATTCGATGAATCTCTAGGAAGCAGGGTCCATCTCACTATAGATTTATGGAGTAGCTGCTATTTACAGGGCCACTACTTGTCCTTCACCTGCCACTAGGTCACAATTGTGGATGGGAGGTGGCATAGCAACCGACATAGCAGCACAGCTGGTGGTGCCACGCAGTGGAATCAGGGTAATGCAAGCCACAGCCTCCTCTTATCCCAGTCCTGTGCAACCACAGGCAAAGCATGCCGGCATCATCAGCAACATGGAGCACCACCATTGCCAAGCACTGCAACAGTTGGTGACACTGGGGATCGAGAGACAGATGGACCAAAACATCCGAGAGTAGGTGCAGAGTTGGACAACTCCCAGAGACCTCCATGTAGGGCAGGTAGTGTGTAACAACGGCACCAACTTGCCCCAAATGATGGAGACCTCAGCCACGTGCTCTATCCCATACATATGCTACACCTGGTGGTGCAGAGCATCTTGCGGACCTATCCAAGGATGCAAGATGTGCTTCAAAGGGCACGCACACTTTTGGCCCATCTCTGCCACTTGCCCATTGCCACCGCATTGCTGTCTGACCTGCAGCAGCGCCAGCGCCTACCACCCCCCTGGTTCGTGGCTGACTGTCCAACGTGGTGGAATGTTGGGGTAATTATGCCATCACAGGAGGGCTGTTTTCCCAGTACCTCCTGGAGCAGAACATTGCGGGTGTCACAACACTCCATGTGCTGACCTCTGCAGCCAGATGCAGCAGGTCTGCCTGGTATTGACCCCATTTCTGCGGGGAACAAACCTGGTGAGTAGGGCACATGCTTCCATGAGGGTTACCTATACTGGGTGGGGCTAATTAATACTGAGGAAACATCTGGCTTCTTATACTGGTTGGGGTGGCACATCAAATACTGGATGGGGGTTTATGTAATACTGTTGCGGTGTCTGGCAACCTTTACTCGCCTTACCTTTGCAACCTATGCTGGGGGGCCTACTTAATACTGGGGGAAACCTACCTAATTCTGTGAGCACATCTGGCTACCTATACTGCTGGGCCTACCTAATACTTGGGAAACATATGCTATTTATACTGGGGAGGGGGCTTCCTAATACTGGGGGCATTTATACTGAAGGGACACTTAATACTAGGGACATATTTTTCACCTACACTGGGGGGCACCTAATACCTGGATCACATCTGCTACCTATAACTGGGGGGAGGTTCTGTGCACTGAGTACAAGCTGACATTTTTTTTACATTTTCACAAATTGAATTTTGCTTGAGAAATATATAGATGGCCAGCTTGAAGCATGACTGCCAACCAAACAACTGACACTAGCTAGCAGAAACAGAGACTGTGATGGTTGTGTTGGTAGCAAATGTAGCAAATGTCTAAAGTAACTGAGGCAGCATGAATTGGCATTTTTTTTGGCATCATTCTGTGACATCTATGGTAAGAAGCTGGTGGTTGTTGGTAACTCACCTCTCATTCATTCATTCAAAAGTGAGATTGACATTGGGGTTGATTCACTGAGCTGCATTGCTACAGCAGCGCAGCTTAATGACAGCAGCGAGTGGTAATAATATCCAGCGCACGCTATGCAGTCATAGCGTGTGCTGCTAAATTACGTTATGCTACAATAGTTTAATGAGCACTTCATTAAACTTAATGAGCGCTCCAATGAACCTGCCCTGAGCCCGGCGGGTCCAGTGGCTTTAAAGGATGATATTCCTGCACTTTAATTGGCCCAATAGGCTGACTGTAAAGTGAAAGGCAGCCTACTGGGCCAATCAAAGTGCTGGAATCCGGTTATTTGAAGCAACTGGATCCGCCAGGGCTCAGGGCAGATTCAGTGGAGCGCTCGTTAAGTTTAACAAAGCGTTCGTTGTAGCATAACATAATTTGGTGCTGTCATTAGTGTACCAACCCCATTATCTGGTGTCAGTTGTGATCATTTGTCTGTGACCACACCACCACCAGCACTGACGGAGTCTTCAGACAGATCACTGGATGCTGGGCAAGAAAACTTGAATCTCTTCCTTGGCTGCTCCTCTCGGTCAAACTCTTCATTGGCTACCAATTAGCCAGAGGATTCAGTTCAAACTCGTAACCCTAACCTGAAAAGCTCTCCACAATCTCTCTCCCCTTTACATATCCTCACTAGTTTCCAGATACCAACCCAACTGCAATCTCAGATGTGCACATGACCTTCTTTGTTCCACCTTTAGAATTATCTTGTCATATTAACGTACACAACATTTCTCACATGCTTCACCCCTCCTCTGGAATGCCATTCCACAACACATCTGTCACTCTCCAACCTTTGATATCTTTAACAGCTCCCTCAAAACTCACTTTTTCCAACTAGCATACGCTCTATCTTAGGCCAGTCTCCCTTTGACCTCTGGCCAAGTTGCACTCCTACTAGATATCTTAAAAACACACTGCCTCTAGGTATGAATATTATATACTACCCTACCTCTTGTTTCCCCCCTATTCCTTTAGATTGTAAGCTCGTAAGGGCAGGACTCTCTCACCATTTGTGTCTTTTTATTTGTCATTTTGTGTCTTGGAATTTGTTATACTTTTTTTTTATTCATGTTACTTTTGTCGCTTTAATTACCAATTCTGTATTTTGTATCGATTCTGTATTTTGTTACCAATTTTGTATATTGGCGCAAAGTATTATTAGGCACCCAATGTTTGTTCCTTACTTTGTACAGCACCGTGGCATATGTTGGCTCTTTATAAATCAATAATACTAAGGGCATGCTGTGCTCCTTTATGTGGGCAGATGTCAAGCCCATTCACCCAAAGCTGTATTAGGTCACCACTGCCCAGACATGCCTCATCATCACCACCACCAACAAAGGAACCTAGATAATCATGTGCCACTAGTTTAGCCATTGTCAGTAGCTATAGCTCTGCAGTTCAGGTGGTACCGATTGTCACAGTAGATTTATTCCGGAATCCATAAGATCCCTCCACCTTGGCCAAGATTGGGAGATGTGTGTGGCCTGGTGCTAGTAGAGCTGGTAGTACAGGACGAGGCCTTGTCTGCCTGATATCCATTTAGATTTTGGTTGGGGAAATCTTCACACAGACACTCACAGAGTACTCTGGTTAGCTGAGGAAGCTTTGGCTTGCCTTGAGCTGTGTTCAATATCAACTGGGATATTTCCCCTTTGTACACGGGGTTGGTAAGGGTTGCCAGCAAATGGTCATTATTTTTTTTTATACTGTGGGTATGGACATCCCTGCATTAGCATCACAGTCTGTGCACAGACATTTGTAATAGGAGGCCTCTGGGCTCATCCTCCTCACTAGTCCTCAAATACATATCTTCTTCCTTTTTTAACCCTGGGCAGGGCAGCTCCAATGTCATCTCATTAATTGGACTCCAGCTGGCTGACACCTCACTCCAATTAGCTCTTGGAGATGTCATTAGTCTAGGGGTTCACATACTTTTTCCACCTGCACTGTGAATGTTTCCATGGTGTGTTCAATAAAAACATGCAAACATTTAATTATTTTCATGGTATTAGTTTAAGCATACTGTGATTATCAATTGTAGTGACAGATCACATTTTATGGCCAAGTTGTACAGAAATCCATATAATTCCAAATGGTTCACATATAAATTGATTTTTTGGGAATATAATACACACCTAGGTTTTAGAGGGCAAAAATCAGGAAAAAAAAAACAAAACCTGATGCACCTACAGTATAGGAGCACAATGTATAAAGGGGTGTCTGCGGGCTTCAGGCAGTTAATATATCATGGGGAGTTCCTATGGTAGGAAGGGTCACCAATCCTCCAAGTGAATCCAGTCAATCCATGCAAATCCCATAAGGAACTAAACCCTCAGCGGTTTCTATTTATTTAAGTGTTAGAAGAGTATACACAGCATGACACAACCAGCACAACGTTTCGGGCGAGGTGCCCTTTCTCAAGTGCACATGAGAAAGGCACCTAGCCCGAAACGTTGTGCTGGGAACCTCCATGAGGAGAAAAAAAATCAATGCAGGAATGCACACCCCAAATAAATATAAACAGATGTGACACAGCTACTTGATCACCACCCCAGAATCAGCAATATGGACCTGGATTATTCTGATTGGCCAACCTATGGTTGAGTCTTTAGTTAAAAGAAAGCTGTAAAACTGTTGACATTTGAGGTGCAGCATAGCTTGATAAAGGAGGTGGACTCCAAAACGTTGCTACCTGTATGCTGTACTGAGATGATCTTGAATTAATAATTAATTTAATTAATTAATAAAAGAGTATAATACATATCTTTACAATAGGAGAAAGAGGTGCCCAGCAGTATATAAGCCTAAATTAAAAACACTAAAATCGAGAAAAAGGAAGGTGGCTTACCTCAATAACGACAGTCAGGTCAATAAAATTTATTAGCACGGGCAACTCATTTCATGGGTCTAAGCTCACTTCCTCAGGCCAATACAGCGCCAAAGGAGTTAATAGGCAGAGTTCTGAGTGCCTCTCTAATACATACCTTTGGATGGTGCCGACCAGGGGTCTAGTCTTAGGAAAAGAGGTGAGTGGGCTCAGCCCGAAAATCCCTGCGCTGCCTGTCTGCGGTGCGCCAAAACATGGGCATTGTCAAGCATAACGTGGGTGTGGTCATGGGTGGGGCCAAATATACATGACCTTAGCAGTGATGTAAAAGGTCTGCCGGGGAACTTTGAGCTCTGCCGTAGTGTATCCCACAAAAGTAAACGTAATCTGAAAGCATTTCACCAAAAAGACACGTAATCTGGTAGAAGTTCCTCCAAAATACAGATAATATGGCAGTGGTTCCCCCAAAATAGACAATGTGGCAGCAGCAGTTCCCCCAACATACACATAATCTGGAAGCAGTTCCCCAAAATACGCGAAACCTGACAGCGGATAACCCAAAATACACGTAACACCCAAAGGACATATAATCTGGCAGCAGTGGTCCCCCAAACATACACAATCTGGCAGCAGTTCCCCAAAATACACGTAATCTGGCAGCAGCCATTCCCCTAACATACACATAATCTGGCAATGGTTCCCCAAAGTACACTTAATCTGTTAACAGCGGTTCCCCAAAAATGCAGGTACCCCCAGCATAGGTAGCCAGGTCTATAGGTGTCCCCAGTATAAGAAGCCATGAGTATAGCTGTCCCCAGAATAGGTATCCAGGTGTATAATGTCCCCAGAATAGGTAGCCAGGTGTATAGATGTCCCCAGAAA
The DNA here is from genome assembly GCF_040937935.1 of Hyperolius riggenbachi. NCBI lineage: Eukaryota > Metazoa > Chordata > Amphibia > Anura > Hyperoliidae > Hyperolius > Hyperolius riggenbachi. The sequence goes on from NC_090655.1 coordinate 218,756,418, forward strand.
AGGTGGCCAGGTGTATATATGTACCATAGGTAGCCAGATGTATAGATGTCCACAGAATAGGTGGCCAGGTGTATATGTTCCATAAGTAGCTACGTGTATTACTATACAGGTGTATAGCTGTCCCCAGTATATGTACGCAGGGGTATTTGTCCCCAGTATATGTAGGCAGGGGTATATGTCCCCAGTATATGTAGGCAGGGGTATATGTCCCTAGTATATATAGCCAGGGGTATATGTGCCCAGTATATGTAGGCAGGGGTATATATCCCCAGGATATGTAGGCAGGGGTATATGTGCCCAGTATATGTAGTCAGGGGTATATGTCCCCAGTATATGTAGGCAGGGGTATATGTGCCCAGTACATGTAGGCAGGGGTGTATGTCCCCAGTATATATAGCCAGGGATATATGTCCCTAGTATATGTAGGCAGGGGTATATGTCCCCAGTATATGTAGGCAGCGGTGAGGGAAGGAGGGGGGACGTCTCCCTGCTGTCCCCCCACAGCTCTCCTTCTCTTCGCTGCTCCCCTCCACACATGCCTCTGAAAAAAGCAGGTGGACGTCGTCCACCCGTGTCCACGCTCCACTCAACCCCTGGTGCCGACTCTTCAATTCCATTGCATTTTGATCCATGGTGCCTCCGGATCTGCCAGGGAAGCTACGGAAAGTGCCACACAACTACATTCTATATATTACTTACTACTTACTGTAAATGACAGCAACATATGGCTCATTTTACTCTGGAAGAAATGTACTTCTTATCTGTATATGTTTACATATATTTTAAATTGTAAGATTTTTGAGACTGAGGTCCTACAAAACAGAAGGTATTTGCGATAATTCTACTTCAAGTGAGCAACTGAGCAGCCTTGCTTTCAGGGGCATAAAGAGATGATTTAAATAAGGGGGAGTGATGCATCATGGGAGACCACAGTTGCTCACTTACAGCTGAATTAATGCAAATACCTTCTGTTTTAAGAAGGCAAAATCATATATTTGTATATAACTAACATGAAGAAGATTTGACATTACAGAGAAGTTTTATCTGCAGGTATTACTATGGAGGACTGTACCATGCAGAGATAGGGGCGTCACCCATCACGAGGGAACCCTCCCCTTGCCTGGCTGAACAGAACCTTTGCCTTAGCATGCACGCTGCTGCCTCTGGCTACAGTCTTTAGCCTCACTATCTCCACTGCAATGATGGATGCCCACACCTTGGATACCTGTTACTAGGTACAGCTTCAAGTGGCTAATCATCACATTGGTACGGCTTTTCTGTATCCCCTGTGGAAGTCACGCGACTTCATCTTCGGCATTGATGTCTGTTTCTATGCAAACGGCAGTTGCTTGCTCAGTATCCCAGCGTCTCCCCCACTCTGAAGAAGCCGGCCAGTGTGTACAGGTACCGGTATAATCTAAGCTGAAGCATTGTGGAAGGGATCTATTTTAATTGATTTGAGCTATTCGGTAGCTGTTGTTTTTCATATTGAATAAAGGCATTTTTATACATTTTCTGCCCCTTGAGTCGCAGAACCTTTTTTCCCAGCACATCCAGCATACAGAGACAGTCCTTACTGCCTAGAATGCTGCTACTGAAATGTCTTCAAAAAGGCAGAAAGCAGGAATACAGCATCAAAGCATTCAGATGCAGACAAGCAGTTTGTAAATAATGCATCAGCTGCAGCTTTGTGTTCCTCGATACTGTATGTCTGCTTCCTGCATTCTGGAGTTATCTCAGTCAGAAGATTAAAGCCAGGAAGAACTCATTCTGAATGCACAGTCGACCGCCTAACGGCGATAGGATATGATTCACTTGTTCATTAATAAAGAGTATATGACTTTTTCACTCAGATCTGATTTGTTCTTGAGACATTATTTTATTCTTTGTGGCCTAGATAGGTTCTTTTCTTTTTCTTTTTTGTGTATATGATAGGCGTCGGCAGGTCGAAGTGGTGTTACCATGGAAACGGCCGCTCGTTCGAGCGGCCGTTCCATGTCAGTTCACGGAGGGTGTCTCCGTGAACAGCCTGCGAGCCTCTGATCACGGCTCGCAGGCTAAACGTAAACACGCGGGGAAGAAATCCCCGGGGTTTACGTCGCACGGCGCTGCTGCGCAGCAGCGCCGTAAAGGAGATCGGCGATCTCCCAGCCTCTGATTGGCCGGGGATCGCCGGCATCTGATAGGCTGAAGCCTATCAGAGGTGGCGCAGGACGCATCGCCGTCCTGTGCCGCCCAGAGGAAGGAGGGGAGGGAGGGAAACAGAGCGAGGCCAAAAATCGCTGCGGAGGGGGGCTTTGAGAAGCCCCCCCGCTAAGCAGAAATAGCCGGCGGCGATCAGACCCCCCCAGCAGGATATCCCCCTAGTGGGGAAAAAAGGGGGGGAAGTCTGGTCACCCTGCCTATTACCCGATCTGTGCTGTGGGCTGGAGAGCCCACGCAGCACAGATCCTTAGAAAATCCCCTGGTCCTTAAAGGATACCCCAACTGAAATGTGACATAATGAGATAGACATGTGTATGTACAGTGCCTAGCACACAGATAACTATGCTGTGTTCCTTTTTTTCTTTCTCTGCCTGAAAGAGTTAAATATCAGGTATGTAAGTGGCTGACTCAGTCCTGACTCAGACAGGAAGTGACTACAGTGTGACCCTAACTGATAAGAAATTCCCCTTTTTTTTACCTCTTTCTTGCTCTCAGAAGCCATTTTCTGCTAGGAAAGAGTTTTATAGTTGGAATTTCTTATCAATGAGGGTCACACTGTAGTCACTTCCTGTCTGAGTCAGGACTGAGTCAGCCACTTGCATACCTTATATTTAACTCTTTCAGGCAGAAAAATAAAAAAAGGAACACAGCATAGTTATCTGTGTGCTAGGCACTGTACATACACATGTCTATCTCATTATGTCACATTTCAGTTGGGGTATCCTTTAAGTGGTTAAACATTCAAGAACAGGAAGAAAGTAAGGGTCCTTCTCTGGGCTGTGGAGTCGGAGTCGTGGTGTCGGAGTACCTGGAGTCGGTGGTTTCATAAGCTGAGGAGTCACAGCTGGATGATTTTTGTACCGACTCCACAGCCCTGGTCCTTCTTCCTTTAAATGCTACACTGTGGTTGAAAAAAGTCTTGGCTGTTCTTATATTATCAGTGAGAGAGCAGTGTGTGAGGCAAGGCAGAAATAAACATTAAATCATTTATCTGTGAATAATGATAGGGAAGCAGGCTCAATACTATATGTAGCCATGTTTATCACGTCATGTCACCTCAGGTAAGGGACTTTAACAGTTAACAAACAAATGCATTGAGTAGTATGAAAGAGTCCTTGAGATTCTGTGTAAATATGCTTCCATGTGCACTTTGCATGAAATAAAACAAACATTGTTAAAGAAAACTTATGGACAAGAAATTTCCCACACTCAACACAGATGTCTAACAAGTAGTGATTTACTCCTAAAACATTTCCCACACTCAGCACATAAATATGGCTTCTCAACAGTGCAAAATCTCCCATGACAGACAAGACATTATTTCCATACAAAACATTTCCCATACTCAGTACAGGATTAGTCCTTTTTCACCAGTGTGGGATCTTTCATGTTCAAGAAGGTTTCTTTTCTGTCTAACATTTCCCACACTCACTACATGAATATGGATTCTCACCAGTGTGAGATCTCTTTTGTTTGACAAGGTCTATGTTACAGCTAAAACATTTCCCACTCTCGCCACATAAATTGGACTTGTCACCAGTGTGAGAATTCTCATGTGAAACAAGGCTTCTTTTATCTCTAAAACATTTCTCACATTTACTACATGAATATGGAGTCTCACCTGTGTGTGATCTATCATGTATGATTAGGCTTCGTTTATGCTTAAAACATTTCCCACACTCACCACATAAATATGGTTTCACACCAGTATGAGATCTCTCATGTTTCAAAAGGCTGCTTTTATCTCCAAAACATTTCCCACACTCAGCACATGGATAGGGCTTCTCACCAGTGTGACATCTTTCATGTTTAACTAGGTTTGATTTATGTGCAAACCATTTCCCACACTCAGCACATGAATATGGCTTCTCACCAGTGTGTGATCTCTGATGTCTGTCAAGCTCTGATTTCCAAACAAAACACTTCCCACACTCAGTACATAAATAGGGCTTCTCACCAGTGTGACAACTCTCATGTCTGAAAAGTTTTGATTTATATCCAAAACATTTACCACACTCACTACATGAGTAGAGCTTCTCACCAATGTGAAATTTCTTCTCATGAATTACAAGATATGACTTTGATCCAAAACATTTCTCACACTCAGCACATGAATACGGCTTCTCACCAGTGTGAGATCTCTCATGTATGAGAAGTTGTGATTTCCAAACAAAACATTTCCCACATGTGGAACAGGAATAAGAACCTCCTGTAGTGGTAGGGATCTGCTGGGTAGGAGGCCCTTCAGGGTTAGACAGCTGAAGGGAGTCTGGGGGAATATTTGGGGTAACCAGGATATCTGCAAGAGACTCTTGTCCAATGACATCATCATCATTTGTTGTACAATCTGTGGATCCTGAAAGACGAGTCTCTGAGAGGTTCCTGATGCCCGGACTCCACGCTGCAAATAGAGAAACATCATCACCTCTTGTTAGAGAATTCTGAGGGGAGGAACAATTATCATTAGGGATGGTAAGTGAGCTGGACCATCTCTGAATGGACCATGGATCAGCCTTGAATATAATTAGTATATCGTTTGAACCATCTTAGAGTGATTGGAATGTCATTGACCATCACTAGTTATCAGCCTACAATTTGAATTACATTTGCATACGACTTGGAGTTATTTTCATCTCAGTGACAATCCCTACATCTAAGGCATTAGCTAAACATTGAAAAGCAGTAAACCGAAGACCTTGATGAGAGAATAGAAGCAAAGTTTTACTCTTGGGACAACAGACCTATATGTACTTATAGCAAGAAATCAGTGTTATGTTTGTAGAGGAATTTTGTTTCATTCACATGTTCTCATTATTATTGTGTGTGTCAGTCATATGCACCTTGTAAATGTATCTTTTCCATCTTTTGTTCCCAGTTGTATTTTTTTTTCCATTATGTGATTTTGGGTACAATAATGTAAGTCCACATTTTCAAAAATAACAGTAATAAACCTTAATAGCATACATATTTTAAAAGCTAATTCCCTGACGTAACAATTTAAGTCTATGTCTATTAAATTCCATCGCTTTAGTTTTGTTTTTGTTTTTTAAAGTTTTATCTAGGGGCAGGGAGGGAAACATAATTAATTATTGGGCTTGTTAGAGGGATAGGAAATGTATAATTTTTATTTTTATTGTAGTATTCTTTTTGGCCATTAGATGTCCCCACACATTTTCTTGTCTGGTTAGAACGCAGCGGCTGCGTTCCAGCCAAAAGGAAATTACAGTTAAGGTATATACACACGTCTGGTTTTTACAAATGACCGGTCATTCGGACCGATCGTTTGGACGTCAAATCGGGCTTGTGTACAAACAGTCGTTCAGCTGATAAGGCTGATTTTGACGGATGTGCCTTATCAGCCGAACAACTGTTTGTACACACGCCCAATTTGATGTCCAAACGGCCGGTCCAAACGATATGGTATGGTACGGTATGTAACTTAAAGAGAAACTCCGACCAATAATTGAATTTTATCCCAATCAGTAGCTGATACCCCCTTTTTTCATGAGAATTATATTCCTTTTCACAAACAGACCATCAGGGGGCGCTGTATGGCTGATATTGGTGAAACCCCTCCCACAAAGAAATTCTGAGTACGTACTCTTGGCAGTTTCCTGTCTGTGAACCCTGTTGCATTGTGGGAAATAGCTGTTTACAGCTGTTTCCAACTGCCAAAACAGCAAGCAGCAGCTACATCACTTGCCAGCAATAAAAATGTCACCATGTGCTAAATGTCAGAATATAAATCAGGGATTTAAAATATTTTACAATGGGCAAACACTGACTAAATCATTTATACATAATTATTGTAAAAATTAAGCACTTTTTTATTACATTATTTTCACTGGAGTTCATTTTTAACTGTCATTTACAATGGAATGATTACTGTTGCTCATTGCAACAGTATTCTTTTAAAATGTAACACTTAGAATGGGTTTAGGTACATATGTTCCCATTCACCAATCTGTGCACTACAGCAGGGGGCTGAGGGCACGTGCATACAAAGGGAGCCAACAGACAGGGACGAGGATCTACGCTCCTGGAAGCTCAAGTGAGATTTTCAGGAATGTAGATACTTGTCCTAGGGGAGGGTAACTGGTTAACAGTCTGTAAAAGAAAAATTTTCACTTTTCTTTTAGCTCAGAGTGTACCTGAAGGGAAAAAAGTGTCCCTAGTGGATACTTAACTCGGTAGGGGGAAAACCTCTAGTTCCTAAAGAGGCTTCCCCCATTCTCCACACCAGAGGGGATCCAGTGCTGGTACCCTCGAGGATCTACTGATAAGGGCTTGACAGTGGTGTGTGCAGGTGCAGTAGAAGCTTGCTGATAAGCTCTGATGGAACTAGTCGAGCCCAATCAAGTCCGCTCTACTGTGCCTGTGCAGTAAAGTCGACCAAAGTAGGCTCAGCTATTTCCGCCGGACCCAATCGTGAAAATGCTACTGTGCCTGTGCGCACCGGCCACTGGAGTTTTTTTTGTTTACCTTCCTTTGGGGGAAGCCTGCGCTGGATCAGGGCTGCAGAGGATGATGGGGGAAGCCTCATTAGGATCCAGAGGCTTCCCCCTCCCAAGGTAAGTATCTCAGACTATGGGGCATAATTACAAATAAAAAAAAAAGAGCCAAAGTGATGGCATTTTAAGAGAATACATAAAATGTATTTGTTTAGTAATCACTTTATTTTCTATGCAGTTTGAAGGAAAAAAATACACCATTTCTCAATTTTCATCCCCTATAGTTTTAAAATAAACAATGCTATTGTAGTTGCCCCAGTATAGGTAGTATATTTGCCCCAGTATAGATAGTATAGTTACCCCAGTAGTTACACCAGTTACTGGCCAGTATAGAGGTAGTATGCCCTTAGTGGCGGCCGCTTCCTCTTTCATTGTTCTGCTGATCAGCCTCTCTCCTCCATGCTGCGTCTTCTTTCACAGTAGCGCGTCCCCCGGCTGTTGTGAAGAGGCAAGAAGCAGGACCGCGGTTCCCCTGGTAACGGCGATATACATCGCTGCTGCAGGAAGCCGCTCTCCTGCTTCTGCCTCTTCACAGCAGCCGGGGGGTGCACTACTGTGAAAGACGCAGCATGGAGGAGAGAGGCCGACCAGCAGTTGTGCATTTGTTCTGCATGCATTCAGCCGCGTGCACTCACAGCTAATAAAGGCTGGAGAGAATGTATTTAAAAATCATTCAGAGGCAGGGGATTAGCCGGGGCCCGGCGCAAAACGTTCCGCGGCCCGGTATTGGTCCGCGGCCCCGTGGTTGGGGACCCCTGATTTAAGCCATTGTTTTTATTGCATGCTCTATTTCAACTAACAATAAGACATCTTCTATACAAATATTGTCTGTTACAATCCACTGTAGTGCATTACAAGAAATGCCTGATGCACAAATGTAAGTAGACTTACAAGTGAATGCAAACTGATACACATGGATGCAGCTAGCCAAGTCTACTTATGGCTAGCTGCATCCATGTGTATCAGTTTGCATTAAATTTTATCTCGTTTTAGGGTCTAGCACATAGCTCACACCGGTTTTGAATTCAAGGTGTGTATTTAAGTCTCTGGGGGGTGTTGCTCTCCTCTGTTGGTAATAATTTCAGTTGCAGCCTGCTTAGGACTGCTGCCAATTCCTTTGCTGTTCTTTAGAAATAGGGGTCTGTACTGTTATTAAGCTGTTAACAAACACTGTAGAATCAAGAATTACAGTTTAATGACAAAAATCTAACAGGAGTACATAGGATAACCATGAATCAGGCCAGTATGTGAGCAGTGACACAGTCATAATAACTACAAAGATATCCAATATTTAATATTGATTACTCACCCACTCTACTCTCTGTAAGAGGGTCCTCTTCTATAGTTGTCCCCATCATGTCACCCTCCTCTGCAGACAGCTGATCTCTCTTCACATACTTCTCTTCTTCTTCCTCTTTAATTTTCCTCATCATGTCACACTGCTCTGCAGACCGCTGATCACTCCTCACATACATCTCTTCTTCTTCCTCTTTATCTGTCCTCATCATGTCACACTGCTCTGCAGACCGCTGATCACTCCTCACATACGTCTCTTCTTCTTCCTCTTTAATTGTCCTTATCGTGTCACCCTCCTCCATAGACTGCTGATCACGCCTCACATAGGTATCTTCTTCCTCTTTATCTGTCCTCATCATGTCACCCTCCTCCGTAGACTGCTGATCGCACCTCACATACGTCTCTTCTTCCTCTTTAATTTTCCTCACCATGTCACCCTCCTTCACAGACTGCTGATCATGCCTCACATACATCTCTTCTTCTTCCTCTTTAATTGTCCTCATCAGGTCACCCTCCTCCACAGACTGCTGATCACTCTTCACATACGTCTCTTCTTCTTCCTCTTTAATTGTCCTCATCAGGTCACCATGCTCCACAAACTGCTGATCACTCCTCACATACGTCTCTTCTTCTTCCTCTTTAATTGTCCTCATCATGTCACCCTCCTCCGCAGACAGCTGATCACGCCTCACATATGTCTCTTCTTCTTCCTCTTTAATTGTCCCCATCATGTCATCCTCCTCCATGGAGCTCAGATCTTAGTTCTGAAAAAGGTAACAAATGATATATGATCAAACAACCTTAGAGTGGAGGGTACACTGCCTATATACTGACATACATATATTATCCGTGATATAGATATGAAAAAACAATAATAAAGGAAGTGAGTACTAAATACTTCCTGTTAACCATAACAAAAAAAACCTGTAATAATCAATACAAAGGAGTAAGAATAATTATTACATCGCAAAAATATTTCTTACAAAATACAGTATTGCCATCCCATGATCCCATAATCATTCCCAAGCAAGGAAAGAGCCCCTCCCCATAAGATTACAATGGCCTGAGATGTCCCCTGCTTATCTGCCAGACAGCCAGTGGTTCACAGTTCACAACAGGGCGTCCCCAGTGTCATTGGTCTGGAGTCACTGTAACCCCCTTAAGATTTACTTGCATAAACAGCAAAGTTGGATCCCAATGTGAGCTCACAGGCCAGTTGTTATTGCATGTATTCTTGGCTCAATTATATATTCCCCCTAGAGATTCTCGGGAGCTTGTTTCAAGCAAATACGCTCCTCTCCTTGATAAAGCAGGGTAACGCCCGCGAAACTAGTGGGGTCCGTTTGAGAGGGTCCTCTGCCTCTCATTGTCACTGTTCGTGCCCCCTGACATCTCTCTGGGCTAACTATCATATTTCCATTCATTCACTATGCACTTTACCTTTGTATGGGCCGCTTCACTGTATATATAGGCGTCTCTCTCCTAATGTATATACACGTGTGATTTTGCACTAAGCACTTTATATATAGGTTGCTATTCATTTTTGTGTTTGATTTTTTTTTCACCATTCAGAGTTATTTATTTACACTTGATGTGGCATTGCTGCTGTATAATCACTAGGATGCATTACTGAACTTGGGTTAAACCACCTGTGGGATCCCACTGTGTGGAGGTGATCAGACTGTATTATAGTGGTACAGCCATAACGTATACCTTTTGTGCAACTGATGATTAACGGCATGGAGATTTTAAGGGATGCTTTTTTAATGTCTTGGATCATGATGCAGTGTTGGATTTACTTATTGTATGAATAAAGATTGTTATCTGCTTGTTTAAATACAAATCTTGAGTGTGCTGCCTTTTTAAAGGAGTATTTATGAATCAAAACAATTTGGCCTCTGTCCTTTCAAAGTTTTTTTGTCTTTTCTTTTCAGACTGGCTGACTTTTTAACACTGTTTGTTGCTGCTCTCTGGCTGAGAGATCAGTTGATTATTGTGTTTACCTGTAGTGACAAACGCTGCCAGAGTTCATTAGAACAGAGTAACCAAGCAGCTCAGGGTGACCCACAGCTACAAGGAGAGTATAGAGGACTAAAAGGGACTGAAAAGCCCTCCTACTGAAAAGAAATGCTTATTGTGCTTTGCCTTCTTAAAACGAAGGGATTTACCATAATTCAGCTTTAAGGCTGCTTTCACAGTGGGACGTTAAAGTCCCACGTCACAGCAGCCTGTAACACAGCCCAACTCACAGCAATAATAAATCAATTGGCTGTTCACAGTGCCCACGTTGCGTTGGAGTATAACGCAGCACGGTAAATGAAAGTTCAGATTGCTGTGCGTTATACTCGTATGTTGCTGCATTTGGATGTTTGCACATGCTCAGTAATGTTTTTTTTTTAATGTGCCGCATGCACCGTTTTCGTTCGATCCCCATGCGTCAAAAAGTACGCATCATGTACACATCAAGAGACGCATAACGCAGATCAATGTAACGTCCAACTTCAAAGCTAACATGCGTTGCGTTAGGGCACGTTATGCGACCTTAACGTCGCATCTAACGCAACGTCTTAGAGTGAAAGAGCCCTAAAGGAACAGTGTCGGTCAACATGTTTTTTTCAATTGAGATAGGAAATGTATGGGAAGTGCTGCTAAGTACTGGTGTATACATTTGACTGCTAATCTATTTGATTACTGTTATCTAATTCCTTTTACATTTTTCTGACGGCAGTCAGCTTACCATATTTTTCACCGTATAAGACACACTTTTCTCCCCAAAAAATGGGGAGAAAAAGTCCCTGCGTCTTAAACGGCAAAGGCAGAGAATCCCCGACTTCCAAACGCCCGCCGATACGAACCGCCGACCCACCGCCATCGGGGATTCCCTGTGTGTTTATCCTGCCCCCCGCTTATGTCTCTGGGCCCCGTGCAGTCTGACGCGTCATCAAAGCCGGCTCTAGAGGAAGCCGCACGGGGAAGCTGGATGTCTTCAATCACTGCGGGCAAGATGAAGGAGGTTAGCTGCCGGCACAGACTGCACGGGGGACCCGGAGACATAAGCGGGGGGGGGGGGGGGGGGGAGCGGAGACATAAGCAGGGGGCAGGCCAGGCCCAGCAGGGAAACATGTGGACGCTGGGGGGACCAGAGGACACAGGAGGGAAACCACATGGAGGACAAGAGGACACAGGGGGACAACCACAGGGCACAGGGGGAGACCACAGGGCACAGGGGGGCAACCACAGGGAACAGGGGGGGACCAGAGGGCACAGGGGGAGACCGCAGGGCACATGCGGGGAAACCAGAGGACACAGGGGGGAGACCACAGGACACGGGGAGACCAGAGGATACAGGGGGAGACCACAGGACACTTAGGGGTAGACAGGGCGAGACATATGAGGTACACAGGAGGACACCATTTGGGGGAGGGCATGTACAAGACACTCCTGAAATGTGGACGCACCAGGTTTAGTTTATATTTTTTTTCCCTGTTTTTTGCCCTCTAATCCTGGGTGCATCTTATATTCCCGTGCGACTTATACGGCGGAAAATAAGGTAAATTCTGACAGCAGACTCAGCCATGAAGGGAGGGGAGAAATTCCGTCACAGTGTATCTGTTAACTCTGTGTGCAGAGTGCTCAGTCAGAGACAGGCAGAACTTTCTCTCACAGAGAGCAGAGGAAATGTATCTTATGTGCAACATAAACATTTGTAATACTATAGTGTGTGAAACCTGATACCTGTTTTCATATAATCTGCTTCAATATTACACTGTACTTAGCATGTCAGACTGCAGAGATTCAGCTCTGCAAATGAGACATTCCAAACTTAGCTAAAATCTACACACAATGAATTAAAGCTTTTGCCTCTGATATTTAACATGAATAGTAGGAAAATGTTAACACAACTATTAGACATTATTTGTACAGTGTCATTTTAGAACACTTGGGCATTGATAGTATTCCTTTAAGTGAACATCTGTGGTTAGCCACAATGCACTACTACTGAATATGCAAATTATCTCTTTATGCCCCTGAAAGCCAAGCTTACATCCAGAACTGCTTTACATTTTACAGAGCCACATCAAACACACATGTAGACAGCCTGTTTCATACTTTTGGTCCTCATCGGTGCATGGCAGGGATTGATATGGCTCTATGGCAGCGATGGCGAACCTATGGCACGCGTGGCTTGTCTGGCACGCGTGCCATAGGTTCGCCATCGCTGCCATAGAGCCATAGTAGCCTCATCTGCAGGCACGCCATCGCTGCTCATCTGGCCACCGCATTGTACTGGCCGCGACGTGTAAATAGATGCCGCGCCGGTTCATAGCCCGCAGCCCCGCTCCAGCCTGCATAGTCTTCCGGCAGGCAGAGCAGGGCTACGGGAAGATGGCGTCCAAAGCCCTGTACTGGAGACTATTTGTGTTGCATAGACAGCCTTGGTAATTCCTACTGTGTGTGCCACTGCCAGGCCCAGCACGTTCAGTGACTACCTGTGTGTGACAGGTGCACATTGTAATACCCATCACTGCATATACCTACCTGTTGTTCACAGTGCACCCACCTACCTACGTGAGAGCACGCAGTGTCACTGTGCCTGTCCGGTACCTGTCTGTGTGTGACAGGTGCACATTTGTAATACCAGTCATTGCATAATTGTTCACAGTACCTGTGTGACCGCACGCTGTGTAATATACTACTCCGAGCATACCTGTTAACTGCACCTGTGTGACAGCTGCACATTGTATTGTAATACTAGTCACTGCATACCTTTCACTGCACCTGTGACTGCACATTGTATTATACCTGGCAGTCAGTGCATACCTTTCACCTGAATGGATGGCAGACTTGCCCTCCATAACAGATTCTCGTTAAAGGTAGTAAAGTCTATTAGTGTCATATACAGCAGGGCCTCGAAAGTCCTCCTGTTACTGTATTGTTATTTTTTGTCACTACCTTGGGACTTGCATGCCATGCCTGCTGCCTTCCTTGGATGTGTGGTGGAGCCGTTTCTCAGGCTCCAACTCCGGACCGGAATCGAACCCTGACTCCCCGGCCGTATGGTTTCTTTAACCTTCCTGGCGGTAAGCCCGAACTGAGTTCGGGCTATGCCGCCGGAAGGCACCGCTCAGGCCCCGCTGGGCCGATTTGCATAATTTTTTTTTTGCTGCACGCAGCTAGCACTTTGCTAGCTGCGTGCAGTGCCCGATCGCCGCCGCTACCCGCCGATCCGCCGCAATTCCTCTCGCCGCGGCCGCCCCCCCCCCCCCAGACCCCGTGCGCTGCCTGGCCAATCAGTGCCAGGCAGCGCTATGGGGCAGATCGGAGTCCCCTCTGACGTCACGACGTCGATGACGTCGGTGACGTCATCCCGCCCGTCGCCATGGCGACGGGGGAAGCCCTCCAGGAGATCCCGTTCTTTGAACGGGATCTCCGGATCTCCGATCGCCGGCGGCGATCGGAGGGGCTGGGGGGATGCCGCTGAGCAGCGGCTATCATGTAGCGAGACTTTGTCTCGCTACATGAAAAAAAAAAAAAAAAATTTAAAAAAAAAGATTTGCTGCCCCCTGGCGATTTTTTTGCAAACCGCCAGGAGGGTTAACAATGGTAGAGAAAGAACCATCGACAGTATGAGCAGCAATGGACTACTGGGTGCGCAGGCTTGACCTGTGGCCAGAGCTGCCCCAATTTGCCATCCAACTTCTGTCTTGCCCTGCCTCAAGCGTTCTATCAGAAAGGACCTTCAGTGCAGCTGGAGGCATTGTCACTGAGAAGAGAAGTCGCCTAAATCACAAAAGTGTTCTGTACCTGACCTTTATCGAAATGAATGAGGCATGGATCCCGGAGGGCTACTGCCTGCCCGAAGGCTAAGTCAGTCCCCACATACAGCATCTCTACCTGCACGCCGTGTGACTGCCTGCCCCAAGACTAAGTTGCACCCCACACAGCATCTCTGCCTGCAGGCCACTTGACTGCCTTCTCCGCCACCATCAACAGGATCCAGGACTCCAGGTGGATTCCTGAATTTTTAAGGCCGCTGCTAGCAGCCACCTCTATACTAATTTTTCTGGTGCGTCTACATGCCTGCCTAATTTTTCTGGCTGAACTGCTGCAGCAACAAAACAAAAGGCATGTACATGTGCCAATTCACCTTTGTGATCATTACCTTACCGCAGTGAAGGGGCTTGCGTATCACAATGAAGCAATGACCGTCGGCTATATAAGTGTCTCGAGGGAGGTTCACATCGAAGATAATAAGGTTGTTGCTTCATTGTGGACAGACCAAATTTGATCAGCTGGGCAGTCACTGTTGTTCTATCATTGAGCTACCACAGCCCGGCGACCATATGGGCTTGAACACCGCCACGGCCTGCACTCTCACCATGGTGCGCACCAGTCCAGCACAGCCATCACTACACAAACAGCTGTTTGCGGTGCGTTACACAGTGAGTTTGATGTGTCAGTGTGAAGCAGTACACTAATTACACTCCCTGATTGTTGTATACACATGCAAGATGTTTTAAAGCACTTTAGGCCTGCAATTTAGTATTCAATGGGCTCGATTCACAAAGCGGTGCTAACCCAGTTAGCACGCCTAAAAGACTTTAGGCATGATAACCATTGCACCACATTGGTGAAAAGCCAATTTAGGCATGATAAGTTTAGGCGTGATAAGTTTAAATAAGTTTAGATCGCGCGCAAAGTCCCGCGCGCAAAGCAGCGCCATTAAACTCTATGCGAAGTGCACCAAACTTTGCTAGTGCAAAACTTTTGATCAGCTGTGCACTGTGGTGCTAACCCAGTTGGTGCTTAACATCCCTAGCGTTCTGGACGAGCTAGGCTCGTCCAGAGACGCCGGAGGTCACCGCTCAGGTCCCGCTGGGCCGATTTGAATAATATTTTTTTAAAACACGCAGCAAGCACTTTGCTTGCTGCGTGCCTTACCGAATCCGCAGCGATGCAGGGCCCCCCCAGGCGAGACCCCGTGCGCTGCCTGGCCAATCAGTGCCAGGCAGCGCTGAGGGGTGGATCGGGTCTCCCTGTGACGTCACGACGTGGGTCGCCATGGCGACGGGGGAAGCCCTCCAGGAAATCCCATTCAGAACGGGATTTCCGGACGGGCCATTGCGCCGGCGGCGATCGGAGGGGTGGGAGGGATGCCGCAGGGAGGGGGGAATCATGTAGCTAGCGCTAGGCTAGCTACATGAAAAAGAAAAAAAAATATATGCAAAAAACGTTCTCGCGGCCGCAGGGCCGCGGGAATCAGAACGCCAGGCAGGTTAAACTTATCATGCCTAAACTTATCACGCCTAAACTGAGTTTAGGCGTGATAAGGGGCTTTTCACCAGGGTGCTAACTATTAGCACCGCTTTGTGAATCAAGCCTAATGTGATTTCTGCCCTTAAAACACTGCTTTGTATCAAATCCAGATTTTTCCCCAGGACTGTTGGCGTGTATCCCACTCCGCCATGCCCCCGTCCAGGTGTTAGACCCCTTGAAACATCTTTTCCATCACTTTTGTGGCCAGCATAAATGTTTCTAGCTTTCAAAGTTCGCCCCCCCATTGAAGTCTATTGCGGTTCGCGAAAGTTCGCAAACCGAAAATCGGAGGTTCGGGCCATCTCTGGTGATGAAGTTCACCTCATTGTCCCTAGTAGAATTCGTCTTATCAGGTTTAGGGTTTTTCAGCAGGGTTTTTCTTTCGGTAAGCCTCGCTTTCTTTTTGGCTTCTTTTACCAATGTCTGTCTGTGAATTTTTTTGTTAGGACCTTTGCTTGGTTGTCAAAGGTTTTCTCGTCGCTGCAATTTTGCGGATCCTTAGGAACTGACCATAAGGAATGTTGTTCCTCCACAGTTTGTGATGGCAAGTTTTGTAGTCAATAAATGAGTTTGCGTCCACAGTTTTAAAAAAAATCTTAGATTTGATAGTTGATTGATAGATAGATAGATAGATAGATAGATAGCTTTTTCTATATGTTTAAGGTTGATTACTTCATTATTATGAGTGCTAGACTATTTTATTAATATGAGTGCTGGAACCCATATTTGTATTTTTATTCTACACGTTTCTGTCCAAGAAACAGGCTTTTTCCTGTTTTGAGTGCTAGGTGTACAATATTGTCCAGTTACTGGAGCTCTGCACATCCATGCAGATAAATCATTCAGGTTTAACTTCTGTTTGAAAGCGCTGCCATGCCTCCCGCTGTATATGGTCGGACTGTGCCTACACCAACTGAAGGAATTACCGAGCCACCTAGTGAAGGATTAAGACGGCGAGGGAGCCATCAAGGGGGCTGGAGGAAGCCCCAGGTGTGTGTGTGTGTGTGTGTGTGTGTATATATATATTTTTTTATATATTATTAATTTATATATATATATATTTTTACAATCATCTCAGATATACTTTGAAGACGTACACACCTGGATTTCTGCTGCCGGTGACATACGTAGAGAGCGCACTTCTCTTGCGCAGACTAGCTGAATTTACGGGAGCCGGTACCGGAGTTGCAGAAGACTGAGGAGGACAGCGTGGGAGTGATCCGTGTGGATGGGTATGTATAAATTCTTTTATTTTACCGTCTCTGGTTTCCTTTAAACATAAGGACATCAATCAAATCACAAACCTCCTAACTGTTCTAACAGGGGGAAGAGAGATGACAACTACCTAAGACCTCAGGCGCCTGCTACGATAACAGATGGGATGATATTGTATTGGCCATATAGCTACACTGCAGGGTAATCTGGCAATGCTAGGGCCAGAAGAGGCTATACAGGTGGAAATACCAGCACTGGAAGGATTTGGCTGTATTCAATATAATTCTCTTATCTCTGTGATATGACTGAACTGTATTATTACTAGGAAGGTGAGATGCCAACCATAGTCTATGTGGCACATGTAGGGGGGCCACTAAGAAACTGGCAAACAAGTCACAACACTTATAGAAGTCTCTTGTAGGGCAATTACTTCAAAGGGAATGATTAGGATAGTGA
The DNA here is from genome assembly GCF_040937935.1 of Hyperolius riggenbachi. Lineage (NCBI taxonomy): Eukaryota > Metazoa > Chordata > Amphibia > Anura > Hyperoliidae > Hyperolius > Hyperolius riggenbachi. The sequence goes on from NC_090655.1 coordinate 218,773,418, forward strand.
CAGGTGTACTATGACCTCCTCTGTATGCCCACCCCGACCTCTGCTCTGCTCTATATAAAACAAGAATCACACAATACCTCTTCCAACGTCTCCTCTCCACTCCCTGCAACTTCTCCACCTGCTGTTACAATCACTTCCTGTCTTTGGCTTCCTGACTTCTAATTTGTGCGTTTCACCTGGGGAAGGTGAGATTGCCATCTTGTGGTAAACAGGCTAACTGCAGCTTATTTGTATGTGGAATCACTTGCATTCAGCAAGCTGTTATTATTATAATTATTTTGTATTTGTATTCCCCAGTTGCTGCAAATAAAGAGCTGTTATATAGCTGTAGCTCCATAGTTACAGGAAGTGTCAGTTAAATGCTCAAAAGGAGTGCCAGCACCTTTAAAGTATACCCAATGTGGAGTATAGAACATAGGACGCAATTTTAGTGTATGGGGAGGTGTGCAGTCTCTAAGTGTAACTCCCTTGTGGCCATGTCCCCCTCTGTTCACCTGTAAATGGTTCCGGTATCCTGCAGATGGTCAGTTTTTGGCTTCAATCAGAAATACAAGGTGTTCATGTCATCAACATTCTTTGTTACAGCAGCAAAGCAAAAATATAATTATCACTAGTCGACCTAAGCCTGTTTAAAAACAGGCTCTAGGTCTGTCACCGCTGCCTGTCAGCAAGTATGCGTTCGCCCGGCCCCCTGGCCCATCCTCGTCCTGTCCCAACAGCTGTCAGTGCGACACATGCGCAGCACAAAAGCACTGGCACAGGCACATGGGACACAGAGGTAGTGTTGGGCGAACATCTAGATGTTCGGGTTCGGGCCGAACAGGCCGAACATGGCCGCGATGTTCGGGTGTTCGACCCGAACTCCGAACATAATGGAAGTCAATGGGGACCCGAACTTTTGTGGTTTGTAAAGCCTCCTTACATGCTACATACCCCAAATTTACAGGGTATGTGCACCTTGGGAGTGGGTACAAGAGAAAAAAAAATTAGCAAAAAGAGCTTATAGTTTTTGAGAAAATCGATTTTAAAGTTTCAAAGGGAAAACTGTCTTTTAAATGCGGGAAATGTCTGTTTTCTTTGCACAGGTAACATGTTTTTTGTCGCCATGCAGTCATAAATGTAATACATATAAGAGGTTCCAGGAAAAGGGACCGGTAACGCTAACCCAGCAGCAGCACACGTGATGGAACAGGAGGAGGCGCAGGAGGAGAAGGCCACGCTTTGTGAGACACAACAACCCAGGCCTTGCATGAGGGCAAGAAGCGTGCGGATAGCATGCTTTGTACCGCCATGCAGTCATAAATGTAATAAAGATAAGTGGTTCAATAAACAGGGACCACGCGGCAACGCTAACCCAGCAGCAGCAGACGTGATGGAACAGGAGCAGGCGCAGGAGGAGAAGGCCACGCTTTGTGAGACACAACAACCCAGGCCTTGCATGAGGGCAAGAAGCGTGCGGATAGCATGCTTTGTACCGCCATGCAGTCATAAATGTAATAAAGATAAGTGGTTCAATACACAGGGACCACGCGGCAACGCTAACCCAGCAGCAGCAGACGTGATGGAACAGGAGCAGGCGCAGGAGGAGAAGGCCACGGTTTTTGAGACACAACAACCTAGGCCTTGCATGAGGACAAAAAGCGTGCGGATATAGCAGCAATGCTTTTTGCCGCCATGCAGTCATAAATGTAATACAGATGAGAGGTTCAATAAACAGGGACCGGAAATGCTACACCATCCCAGATGTTCATTGGTCATGTTACTTGGTTGGGGTCCTGGAGTGTTGCGTAGTCATTTCCAATCCAGGATTGATTCATTTTAATTTGAGTCAGACGGTCTGCATTTTCTGTGGAGAGGCGGATACGCCGATCTGTGACGATGCCTCCGGCAGCACTGAAACAACGTTCCGACATAACGCTGGCTGCCGGGCAAGCCAGCACCTCTATTGCGTACATTGCCAGTTCGTGCCAGGTGTCTAGCTTCGATACCCAATAGTTGAAGGGTGCAGATGGATTGTTCGACACAGCTACGTCATCTGACATGTAGTCCTTGACCATCTTCTCCAGGTGATCGGTGTTGGAGGTGGATCTGCACGCTTGCTGTTCAGTGGGCTGCTGCTGCATGGGTGTCAGAAAATTTTCCCACTCCAAGGACACTGCCGATACCATTCCCTTTTGGGCACTAGCTGCGGCTTGCGTTGTTTGCTGCCCTCCTGGTCGTCCTGGGTTTGCGGAAGTCAGTCTGTCTGCGTACAACTGGCTAGAGGAGGGGGAGGATGTCAATCTCCTCTCTAAAGTCTCCACAAGGGCCTGCTGGTATTCTTCCATTTTGACCTGTCTGACTCTTTCTTCAAGCAGTTTTGGAACATTGTGTTTGTACCGTGGATCCAGAAGGGTATAAACCCAGTAATTGGTGTTGTCCAGAATGCGCACAATGCGTGGGTCACGTTCAATGCAGTCTAGCATGAATTGAGCCATGTGTGCCAGAGTCCTACCAGAATCCTCATCATCCTCTTGTGAGCGTTGTGATAGTTGTTGTGATGCATCATAGTCGTCACCTTCCTCCTGGTCTGCTTCTGCTGACCATTCGCGTTGAATTGTGGAAGTCCAACGTGCACCGCTCTGGCCCTCGTCAGTGGTGGCATGAAATTCCTGCTCCAACTCCAGCTGTTCCTCCTCCTCTTCTTCATCATAGCTGCTGGGGCCAGCGTTCCCTGAGGCGGATGGCCTGATGTTGGTACCATCACGCTGATCGTTTTCTCCTTCAGATTCCCCCAGTTGCATCATGACAGCTGTTTCCTTGATTTTCAACATTGACCTCTTCAGTAAACACAGCAGTGGTATGGTAATGCTGACTGAAGAGTTGTCACTGCTCACAAGCAACGTGGATTGCTCAAAATTTTGGAGGACTTGGCAGAGGTCGAACATGTTGGCCCAATCGGATCCACAGAAGCTTGGCAGCTGTCCGGATGCGCCTCGGTACTGCGCCGTCATGTACTGGACCACTGCACTCTTCTGCTCACAAAAGCGTGCTAGCATGTGCAGCGTAGAATTCCAGCGCGTAGGGACATCACACAGCAAGCGATGGTGGGGGAGATTGAAGCGCTCCTGCATCTTGGCGAGTGCCCCCGAAGCAGTACTGGAATTTCTACAATGTTTGGCCACTCGACGCACCTTCAACAGAAGATCGGCCACGCCTGGGTATGTCCTCAGGAACCGCTGAACTACTAGGTTCATCACGTGCGCCAGGCAAGGGATGTGTGTCAGCTTAGCCAACCTTAAAGCGCGAATGAGATTACTCCCATTATCACACACAACCATGCCCGGTTTCAAGTCCAGCGGTGCCAGCCACAAATCCGTCTGTTCCTTTATTCCCTTCCAAATTTCCTCCCCTGTGTGCTGCTTATCCCCAAGGCAGATCAGCTTCAGCAACGCTTGCTGACGCATGCCAACAGCTGTGCTGCACTGCTTCCACGATCCTACTGCTGCTGGGTTAGCGTTTCCGGATGAGGTACAGCTTTGAGATGCGTTGGAGGAGAAGGAGTCAGAGAGGTAGGTGCTGCTGTTGTTATCCAGTGGGAGGGACGGCGGTGCAGCTGTTTGCGGCGTGGGCAACACCCGCGCCGTAGCAGGTGAGGAATCGCTGCCAGGCTCCACAAGGTTCACCCAGTGCGCGGTAAGGGAGATGTATCGACCCTGTCCGAACGCACTCGTCCAAGTGTCAGTGGTGAGGTGAACCTTGCAGGCAACGGCATTCTTCAAGCTTCGGGTTATTTTGCTGACCACGTGCTCATGCAACTCAGGCACTGCAGAGCGCGCAAAGTGGTAGCGGCTGGGAACCACGTAACGTGGGATGGCCACTGACATCATGCCCTTGAAGCTGTTTGTCTCCACCACTCGATATGGCAGCATTTCGCAGGCCAGAAGCTTGGCTATGCTGGCTGTTACTGCCACGGCCCGGGGGTCATTTGCTGGCAATTTCCTCTTGCGCTCAAACATCTCCGACACAGACAACTGAACCGTAGCGCTGCACACGGAAGGGCTGTTGGTTGTTGTGTTTGATGAACACTGGGAGACCTCAAGAGCACTACTCCGGAAAGTGACAGTGTCAGCGTCGTCTGATGTTTGTGAATGTTGTGAACCACGCAATGGCTGGGCTACTGCTGCTGCTGAGGCGGGTCTGGTGGTGAGTCTGGTGAACCCAAGGGAGGCAGTGTTGCTGGTACCCTGTCCTGCCGCGTTTGCCCACAGAGTGGGATGTTTGGATAGCATGTGGCGGCTCATGCTGGTGGTGGAGAGGTTGTTAATACTTTTCCCCCTGCTCAGGCGAGTCTTGCACACCTTGCAAATCGCCATGGTAACATCCTCAGTGCAGTCTTCAAAGAAAGCCCAGACTTTGGAGCACCTGCCTCCTTGCTGGCGATTTCTGTTTCCTCCTCTTTTGCCTCTCACTTGAACTTCCACGCTTGTGGTGCCTGAAATTGCGCGCCGCCTACCTTGTGGCACAAGGCGAACTCGTGCAGCAGTGGGTTCTTCAACAGACTCATCTGTGCTGCTGCTACGACGGCGATGTTCTCGTTGACAAATAAAATCTGGGTCTCTGTCCACATTGTCCATACCCTCCTCTTCCATCTCCTCAAACTCGTCATATGTCATTGTGGGGGGCCGCCGCCGTGGAGTAGAGCTCCCCAGAACAACCTCTGCGCAGCTCACTCCAACGTCGTCTTCCAGATCTTGTCGGCCGACCTCCTGCAATTGCAACCCCTCCTGCCCAACTTGCTCTGGGATTTGGGTTTCCGAGTCCTCCTCGGACTCGCCTTGTATTTCAGTGCGCGGTGCATTTCCCACAGTTAATGGTTGTGAATCCGGGCACAACATTTCTGGCTGTTCCTCCATTGACCTTTCATAGGTGGAAGTTTGTTGGGCTGGGAATAGCTCCTGCGAATACCCCATTGTGTCCTGAGGTAATTCATAGGACTGGTTATCTGGCAGTTGTGTGCGTGGTGTCGCTGCCGGTTGTGTCAGCTTTGTGCCCACTGGCTCCTTGTAACTGGCTGAGGACTCAGACCTCGTGCGTGATGTGCTGGTGCTGCTTAACCCACTGCTGGACGCTTGAGAGGTCATCCAAGTAATTATCTGGTCCTGTTCTTTTGGATTTGTGAGGGTTGTTGTCCTGGACAACATGGGCGGTATTGAGTGGGTTTTCTTGGGTGCTCCCCTGTGGCCTGTACGTGAACCGTCAGGGGAAACACCTCTTCCCTTGCCCCTTCCTCTTTCACCGGATTTCTTCCTCATTTCACTTATCCTTACAGTACACGCTGACTGGCAGCAGTACAGTGGCAGTACAGAAATGCTATACAGTACCACTATTCCCAGCAGCGACACAGAGCACAATGCTATACAGTGGCGGGTGAGCGGTGTACCACTATTCCCAGCAGCGACACAGAGCACAATGCTATACAGTGGCGGGTGAGCGGTGTACTACTGTTCCCAGGCCCAGCAGACACAGAGTGGAAGTAAACACAATGCTATATAGTCTGGCTGAGCGGTGTACACAGAGTGGCAGTACACACAATGCTATATAGTCTGGCTAAGCCGTGTACACAGAGTGTCAGAAAACACAATGCTATATATAGCGTGGCTGAGCGAGGTGCACAGTGGCAGTACACACAATGCTATATAGTCAGGCTAAGCCGTGTACACAGAGTGTCAGAAAACACAATGCTATATATAGCGTGGCTGAGCGAGGTGCACAGTGGCAGTACACACAATGCTTTATAGTCAGGCTGAGCCATGTACACAGAGTGTCAGTAAACAATGGTATATAGTCTGGCTGAGCGGTGTACACAGAGTGTCAGTAAACAACGGTATATAGTCTGGCTGAGCGGTGTACACAGAGTGGCAGTAAACACAATGCTAGATATAGCGTGGCTGAGCGAGGTGCACAGTGGCAGTACACACAATGCTATATAGCCAGGCTAAGCCGTGTACACAGAGTGTCAGAAAACACAATGCTATATATAGCGTGGCTGAGCGAGGTGCACAGTGGCAGTACACACAATGCTATATTAGTCAGGCTAAGCCGTGTACACAGAGTGTCAGAAAACACAATGCTAGATATAGCGTGGCTGAGCGAGGTGCACAGTGGCAGTACACACAATGCTATATATAGCGTGGCTGAGCGAGGTGCACAGTGGCAGTACACACAATGCTATATATAGCGTGGCTGAGCGAGGTGCACAGTGGCAGTACACACAATGCTATATTAGTCAGGCTAAGCCGTGTACACAGAGTGTCAGAAAACACAATGCTATATATATAGCGTGGCTGAGCGAGGTGCACAGTGGCAGTACACACAATGCTATATATAGCGTGGCTGAGCGAGGTGCACAGTGGCAGTACACACAATGCTATATATAGCGTGGCTGAGCGAGGTGCACAGTGGCAGTACACACAATGCTATATTAGTCAGGCTAAGCCGTGTACACAGAGTGTCAGAAAACACAATGTTATATATATAGCGTGGCTGAGCGAGGTGCACAGTGGCAGTACACACAATGCTATATATAGCGTGGCTGAGCGAGGTGCACAGTGGCAGTACACACAATGCTATATATAGCGTGGCTGAGCGAGGTGCACAGTGGCAGTACACACAATGCTATATTAGTCAGGCTAAGCCGTGTACACAGAGTGTCAGAAAACACAATGCTATATATATAGCGTGGCTGAGCGAGGTACATAGTGGCAGTACACACAATGCTATATATAGCGTGGCTGAGCGAGGTGCACAGTGGCAGTACACACAATGCTATATTAGTCAGGCTAAGCCGTGTACACAGAGTGTCAGAAAACACAATGCTATATATATAGCGTGGCTGAGCGAGGTACACAGTGGCAGTACACACAATGCTATATATAGCGTGGCTGAGCGAGGTGCACAGTGGCAGTACACACAATGCTATATATAGCGTGGCTGAGCGAGGTGCACAGTGGCAGTACACACAATGCTATATTAGTCAGGCTAAGCCGTGTACACAGAGTGTCAGAAAACACAATGCTATATATATAGCGTGGCTGAGCGAGGTACACAGTGGCAGTAAACAATGCTATATATAGTGTGGCTGAGCGAGCGGTGTACTACTGTTCCCAGCAGCGACACACAATGACTGGGGGGGACCCTGGCTAGCGTGGCTGGAGAGCGAACTACCCTGCCTGCCTACCCAAAGCTAAACCCACAGACAAATGGCGGAGATATGACGTGGTTCGGGTATTTATTTACCCGAACCACGTGACCCGTTCGGCCAATCACAGCGCTAGCCGAACGTTCGGGGAACGTTCGGCCATGCGCTCTTAGTTCAGCCATGTGGCCGAACGGTTTGGCCGAGCACCGTCAGGTGTTCGGCCGAACTCGAACATCACCCGAACAGGGTGATGTTCTGCAGAACCCGAACAGTGGCGAACACTGTTCGCCCAACACTACACAGAGGCAGGGAAATTATTATATAAGATTACAGATCTTGGCTTAGGCAGCATTGCAAACAGAAGTCAGCACTACTAAACTAGGCTAAGTTCCATCACAAGTAAGCTACACTAGGCTACAGTGCAAAAAGTGTAAGTTAAATACCCATAAAAACTAAGGACCGCTGTTAATATAGAGAAACCTTCAGTTTTACAAGGGTTAACTAGTTTCATCCCACTGTTGGTGGGCCATGGGGGTGTTATCGATGTAAATCACATTAGGAGCTTTCTATTGGCTTCCTTGATTGATTGATTGATTGAATTTGACAGGTCATATGCAGGCCAGCTGTGGAAACTTCAATCAATAATTATTTCTTTTCACACAATACCAGTTGCCTGGCAGTCCTGCTGATTTTTATTGTCAATAGGGACTTAATCACACACCTGAAACAAGCATGCCTACAATTGCTCTGAAAAACCGCTTTAAAACGATAGCGTGTGCGGATACGCTAGCGGTTTTTGGTGTGCACTGGTCCTCAAAGTATAGGAGGCAGATGATCGTCAGGACAGCCAGGCAATCTGCATTCTTTAAAAGGATATAAACATGTCAGACTCCATATCCCTCTCACATTGGGCTCCCTTTAAGGGAGAATTCTGAATACAGGAGGACATTTATTAAGAGTGTCTGAGACAAAATATTAGTAGGTTTTTAGAAATTCATGCAGAACTGTCTCAGACATCCTAAGAAATCACTAAGTGGTGCAGATTCCTTCTTAAACTGTTAGGAATCGGAGTAGTTAGGAAGGTTTCTCAGAAAGTGTGTGAGGGAAATTGCTGTTGCTGAGGTAACTAACCAATACATCTCTTGTATTGCATCAATGCCCAGCAGTGGAAGGGTTAAGCCCGGAACAGCTTCACAGTACACCTGGCAGCAGGGGGGAGGAGCCCTTCACAAATTATGTCTAGTCTGTACTGCTGCACTATCTGTAGAACTGCTATTAAGCACTTAATCTGTGACAGTTTAGGGATCGATTTGCACTTTTCTTAACTGTAGTGCAGCTTTAGAAATCCACGCTAAACTGCCACTATTGCGTAGGATGTAAGAAGTTTCTTATTATCAAGCAAAACAGTTTCCCTGCTCAGAACAGTTTAAGAAGACAAAACTGTTGGTAATGCTTAGATAAATCTGGCCCATAGTCTTCTGCTGAAACATTGGATATTAAGTAAATGAGGATTTTACATTGCAAGAACTTCACAGGTTCTCATAGCTATCACTTCTGAGCTGTGCATGGGCAAATATGAGCTGATGCCGCCTTATGCCTGGGATCCACCAGCACCACTTTCCTAAGCGCTTGTGCAAGTGCTAATGTAAAGTTATATATGTGATCCCACTTGAGGGATGGGATTTTTTTTTAAAAATCACCCATAGCATTACATTAGCAAGAGCTTTACAAATCACAAGCACTTAGAAAAGCACTAATAGTGGTGTTAAAGGGAACCTGAAGCAAAATGTACATGGAAGCCACCATATTTATTTCCTTTTAACCACCCTGGCGTTCTGATTAAATCGCCAGGGTGGCTGCGGGAGGGTTTTTTTTAAATAAAAAAAAAACTATTTCATGCAGCCAACTGAAAGTTGGCTGCATGAAAGCCCACTAGAGGGCGCTCCGGAGGCGATCTTCCGATCGCCTCCGGCGCCCAGAATAAACAAGGAAGGCCGCAATGAGCGGCCTTCCTTGTTTTGCTTATATCGTCGCCATAGCGACGAGCGGAGTGACGTCATCGACGTCAGCCGACGTCGTGACGTCAGCCGCCTCCGATCCAGCCCTTAGCGCTGGCCGGAACTTTTTGTTCCGGCTGCGCAGGGCTCAGGCGGCTAGGGGGGCCCTCTTTCGCCGCTGCTCGCGGCGGATCGCCGCAGAGCGTCGGCGATCAGGCAGCACACGCGGCTGGCAAAGTGCCGGCTGCGTGTGCTGCTTTTTATTTCATCAAAATCGGCCCAGCAGGGCCTGAGCGGCAGCCGCTGGCGGTGTTGGACGAGCTGAGCTCGTCCAGACCGCTCAGCTGGTTAAACAATACCAGTTGCCTGGAAGCTGATCTATTTGGCTGCAGTAGTGTCTGAATCACATCAGAAACAAGCATGCAGCTAATCTTGCCAGATCTGACAATGTTCACCATTGGACACATGTCTGATACAGGATAAAAAGCCTGAGAACAGACTTACCTGAGGTCACCTGCAGCGCCATGAACACCTTACCTTGTAGGCTCGTGTATTTTTTGAATATTTTGAGCAAGCATGCAGCAGATCAGGTGTTTCTGACATTATTGCCAGATCTGATAAGAATAGCCGCATGCTTGTTTCTGGTGTTATTCAGACACTACTGCATCCAAACAGACCTGCAGGGCTGCCAGGCAACTGGTATTGTTTAGAAGGATATTAATACTTGCAGCCTCCATATACCTCTCACTACAGTTGTCCTTTAACCAGTACGCTATCCAGCCACTCTGATATAGAAAAGGCCAGGGCCAATTTCTGCAAGGGGGTGGAGCTATGCACAGGAACTCAGCTAATACAAGGTTCCAGTGAATATAATTAAACAGACAATGTGTTGGGACATTCTAACTCAGGGGTCCCCAAACTTTTTCGGTCAAGGGCCGGGTCAACATACTTCAGACTGCTGGGGGGCAGAGTATACATGAAATTGTGTAGAAAACATTACATTGAGCCTAGGTCAGTGATGGCTAACCTTGGCACTTCAGCTGTGACAAAACTGTTCTAACTTTTAAGCAGTAGCATACTTCTGTGTTTTTCTGTATGCCAGAGATGCATTTTAACTAAACTTAGGATATTGCTGTAGAGTAACTGTTACATGTTTTTTTAGAAATCAAAACTATTCCTTTGGTAAGAGTACATGTAGAGGGGTGCAGACAAGAATGAAGAGCATCGACCAGGCTCTAGGCAATCTAACTGTGGGTACATCTAAAGTCTGGTACACACTTTCAGTTTTCAAGGGTCAACAGATTTTGAATAAAATGAAAAGATTGTATAGGTTATCTCTCATACTACATGAAGATTGAAAAAATGGTCAGTGATTGGCCAATCCTAATTGAGAGTGTGCATCAGGCTTAAGAGTGATCAACAAAATGGAGACACTGAGAGCCCAATATCCAGTAGTGTAGTAAGTACTGGTAAATGGATATGACAAGTATGTATGTATTTATACTCACAAACGTGGGTTACCGTCCAGGTACCCACTATTTCAGCAGGTGGAGAGATTAGACCTGTCCCCACTCAGAAATAAGAAGCCACTCTCTGTAGACAGGAAGTAAGGGGCAACACCCCTCCACCAAGGGTGAACTCAGGACCTGTATACGCAGACAGAGGCACCAGAAGGATAAAATATGATAAAAATGTTCAAATGAGAAGAGGCAGTGGTGGACTTACCTCCTCCAAGCAGACACATACGAATGTTGTGTAAATTCAAACAACAAAAGATTTATTGTATACTCCAAAAAGTGCAAGTGCAACACGTTTCGCGGTCATCTCCCGCTTCATCAGGCAATATAAAAGGAGCATAAAACTCAAACAGGTCTAGTACAAAGCTCAGTGCCTCTCATTTTAACATTTTTAGCATATTTTATCCTTCTGGCTCCTCTGTCTGCTTATAAAGTTTAAGAGTGATGTGTAGGTGTTCTGCATGAGAATGAGGGGATTCTTCCTCTATTGCACATCCTTCATGCACGATATGAACCAGGTGTACGCGTGATAGACAACGCGTTCAATGCACACAACATTCTCAGTGGATTCACAACAGCTTCGCTGGGATTGCTTATGTACAGTATACTACTACTACTACTACTACTACTACTACTACTACTACTACTACTACTATGTAACTTCATTTGTAGTCACCAACCGCAAATTTAACAACTTATCAAATTCATTGATTTTATGAGCAAAGGGAGTGCATAAACTTGCATACAAATTTTGAATAGGCCTGCATTAACTCATAATTATTTGCATATCATTTACCATTCGTACTGACACAACTATACATCAGGCTTTATTCTTACAGCAGAGATGTTATTTATAATATATAAAAGATTCCTGCGCACACACCAGATATACAGTTATAATCAGATGTGTATATCTGACTTTTAAAGTATGGTGACTGCTTTATTGCAGCAGCACAAATAATGTATTTTTTGATTGGCTTATTTAATTTTTATGGACTAAGCACAGCTATTACTGTATTTATGATGACTATTATCTGAGAAATAGAACAATTTTTAATACTTTCGTTTAACCACAGTTTAAATTTAATAGGAGTCGGTGCATTTGTTTCTTGATCCCAAGTAACCAAAAATTGCTCCGCGACTCCAAATCCACAGCCCTGCTTAGGCAACACAAAGCATACAACAGAAGCTATTCTGAAGATAGGACTAGTAGAGGCGCCGCTGCACCAGAGCTGGAAGTCTTGGGGCTGCTCCCATAATAAAATAGAGCAGCTTCCAGGCATTCAGTGTGGGGCAAATCCCACGAGACTCAGCCAGGATCAGATGGTAACAGCAAGATGGTAAAATAAATTACTGGTGGTAGGGGGAGGAGTATGGGCAAGGATTGTATGGCCAGCGATTATGTGCGAGTGCCTAAGGGAAAACTATCAGAGTCAATCAATATTCTAAAAGTCAAATACAAAGGCTTTTTTTTCTTCCAATCTAATCATAACTTATGGAATACCCAGACAGCTCATGGTGACCCAGAATCACCTGGAAGGTATACAGGGAGTGCAGAATTTTTAGGCAAGTTGTATTTTTGAGGAGTAATTTTATTATTGAACAACAACCATGTTCTCAATGAACCCAAAAAAACTCATTAATATCAAAGCTGAATATTTTTGAAAGTAGTTTTTAGTATTAGCTATTTTAGGGGGATATCTGTGTGTGCAGGTGACTATTACTGTGCATAATTATTAGGCAACTTAACAAAGAACAAATATATACCCATTTCAATTATTTATTTTTACCAGTGAAACCAATATAACATCCCAACATTCATAAATATACATTTCTGAAATTCAAAAACAAAACAAAAACAAAACAAAAACAAATCAGTGACCAATAAAGCCACCTTTCTTTGCAAGGACACTCAAAAGCCTGCCATCCATGGATTCTGTCAGTGTTTTGATCTGTTCACCATCAACATTGCGTGCAGCAGCAACCACAGCCTCCCAGACACTGTTCAGAGAGGTGTACTGTTTTCCCTCCTTGTAAATCTCACATTTTATGATGGACCACAGGTTCTCAATGGGGTTCAGATCTGGTGAACAAGGAGGCCATGTCATTAGTTTTTCTTCTTTTATACTGTCACATGAGCCCTCAGTGGCTGACCGCACTTAGCCTTCTAAACGGTGCCAGCGCACAGATCGTGCGAACTCTGGTCGCAGTCAATGCGCAGGAACCGTTAAGAATTAGCCGCAGACAACTCCGAAGGGAGCCTGTGAGACACGGGTAATTACAACGTCACCTACTGGTTCAGAGTAAACTGCCACCACCGCGGTTACTATGGGACCGTGGGGCCCACTAACTGACTGACTAATCCTGCGAATAAAACGGTTAAACACACGATATTCTGTCTAGCCAACAACAAACAAACAGTAGCGTATCTTCAGAGACCCGGGATCATTTCTGTGTGTGCTGATAAGCAGGGTAGCGAAACAGTGAATGACTTGGAGAAAGTCGTTTATTCACGCAATATAAATAATTAATATATACAGACAATTATTAAAAATCACAATTATTAAGACAGTAATAGCCAGTATGAAAAATAAAAGAAGGGAGAAAAATACTTCGTTCCTGGAAAGATGTCCTTATTGTGGGAAGAATCATAAAGTTCTTGGTTTCAAAGTCCAGAGTTCAGAGTTCAGACCAGGTGGATGCCAGCATATCCTCAAGCTGGCATCTGATGAGCGCAAGATGGTTCAGTGTGGAGGACACTGAGTTTGGGTCCTCAGCCATTCTTATGCCCCTGCTTCAGTAGGAGGGAGTGAGGGCGGGGAGCCATACACCCCCTTCAAAGATGAGATGAGCCCTCCCCTTGTACTGGGGCTAGAAATCATATCTACCCATATATGGGCTCTATCTCACAGAACCGTACAGGTCAGGGCAGATTTATTAACATTTTCAGGTCTGTCTCGATTTACCCAGCGCCCTGATACCAGACATGAGGGGTGGAAACTGCCTAGCTGGCAGTCCTTACCTCCGAAGGTTCTGAAACTTCCTCAGAACCAGCACCGGGGCTCATGCTACACTTCCCCCACGTTTGGTGAAGCTGCCATCTCAGGAACCCCAGAAATATTACAGATCTGGGAAGTTATGGATTATGCCATGAGCCTCAGGTTAATTCAAGAGGTGTTCTAGCTGCTAACAGCTGACTTTCCTTTGATCTTTAGCAGAGAACAGAGTGTCAAGACCTCCCGTGGATTCGTAGCCTGCTTGGCTGCACCTAGGCATCCTTTGGTTAATTAACATCTCCATGAGATCAGCTAAGTGTCACCTGGTTCCCAGAGCCAAAAGGGAAATTGTGCCTTCCACAGGGAATATGTCCAAGCTAACTAACACCTTCCCCCCAGGCTGTTATTTCAGCTAAGACAGATTTCCCAGCTGTTCCTAAGCATAGGGATACTACACGTCAAATCTTGGTTCTATTGATCTGAGGCGCAATCGATGCAGGAATCGAGTGCGATCGTTCTTTTCTTCACGGGCGGTTCCAGGACGCGCCTGCGTCCCCGCAATCGTCCGTGACATATACCCTTTCTTGCCAGCCACGCTGTGGAGTACTTGGACGCATGTGATGGAGCATTGTCCTGCATGAAAATCATGTTTTTCTTGAAGGATGCAGACTTCTTCCTGTACCACTGCGTGAAGAAGGTGTCTTCCAGAAACTGGCAGTAGGACTGGGAGTTGAGCTTGACTCCATCCTCAACCCAAAAAGGCCCCACAAGCTAATCTTTGATGATACCAGCCCAAACCAGTACTCCACCTCCACCTTGCTGGCATCGGACTGGAGCTCTCTGCCCTTTACCAATCCAGCCACGGGTCCATCCATCTGGCCCATCAAGACTCACTCTCATTTCATCAGTCCATAAAGCCTTAGAAAAATCAGTCTTGAGATATTTCTTGGCCCAGTCTTGACGTTTCAGCTTGTGTGTCTTGTTCAGTGGTGGTCGTCTTTCAGCCTTTCTTACCTTGGCCATGTCACTGAGTATTGCACACCTTGTGCTTTTGGGCACTCCAGTGATGTTGCAGCTCTGAAATATGCCCAAACTGGTGGCCAGTGGCATCTTGGCAGCTGCACGCTTGACTTTTCTCAGTTCATGGGCAGTTATTTTGCTCCTTGGTTTTTCCACACGCTTCTTGCGACCCTGTTGACTATTTTGAATGAAACGCTTGATTGTTCGATGATCATGCTTCAGAAGCTTTGCAATTTTAAGAGTGCTGCATCCCTCTGCAAGATATCTCACTATTTTTGACTTTTCTGAGCCTGTCAAGTCCTTCTTTTGACCCATTTTGCCAAAGGAAAGGAAGTTGCCTAATAATTATGCACACCTGATATAGGGTGTTGATGTCATTAGACCACACCCCTTCTCATTACAGAGATGCACATCACCTAATATGCTTAATTGGTAGTAGTCTTTCGAGCCTATACAGCTTGGAGTAAGACAACATGCATACAGAAGATGAAGTGGTTAAAATACTCATTTGCCTAATAATTCTGCACTCCCTGTAAAGGGCAATAGTTCCTGGAAGGATCGGCACCACACGAATGGTTGTATTTATAAGCTCTTTTGAATCTTTATTGCATTAAAAATGACAAGGCAGCGACAGCCCGCTGTTTCGGCCTAGTGTGGCCTTTCTCAAGATGCCAATATAGTCAAAGGCATTTGACTATATTGGCATCTTGAGAAAGGCCACACTAGGCCGAAACAGCGGGCTGTCGCTGCCTTGTCATTTTTAATGCAATAAAGATTCAAAAGAGCTTATAAATACAACCATTCGTGTGGTGCCGATCCTTCCAGGAACTATTGCACTTTTGCCCCTTGTGGTATAGGGGCCAGGATCTTGGCACACACTCAAACTTTTGAGCCTGGAGGGTGCTCCCTAGTGTTTGTTTTATACTCCCTGTAAAGGGCTTAAAGTGGACCTGAACTCTTGCACAGGACAGAAGGAAAACAGAGAAATTCACCCTGTATGTATTTACAGAGTTTAGCCTGTCTAACTCTCACTCGTCTGTGATTAGTCACAAGTTGTATTTTAATCCCTCAGCTGTGTCAGCTGCCTGCCTCTAAAGAGAACTATTTGGCAAACACAGGATGTTAATGTCTGCTTCCATGACAACAGGAAGTAAACACACTGCAGATGTATTGCAGGATTTGTATCAGCTGTAACAAAGAAATGTTTTTCTTTAAAGAGAACCTGTACTGAGTAAAATTATTTAAAATAAACACACGAGGTAACTTCAATTGAACATTACATAGTTACCTTGCCATCAGTTCCTCTCATAAGCTCACCATTTTCTTCTGACAATGATCCCTTCCAGTTCTGACAACATTTTGTCAGAACTGAAATATATCAGTTGCTGTCAGTAACAGATGAGAGGAGAGCTGATATGTCGATGTTTCCCTATGGCTCAAGTGGGCGATGTTACAGTTTAACTGTGTGCTGACCAGGAAGCTGTTATGGTGTAATGGCCATTTTCAAAATGGAGGACAGAGAATTCCCTCGATCACAGTGGACAAACAGGACGCAGGAGAGGAGAAAGAGATTGAGGAGTAGACTACATGGGAGGTACGTATGACCTGTGTATGGTGATTTTCACTTTTATTTTCAGTTCAGGTTTTCTTTAAAGGTTATTAAGCTGTTGCTTATCTTTTAGAGTATAGAGGAAGCTCTGAGTTCAGGTCTCCTTTAAAGAGATCAAAAATCTCTCCATTAAAAAGCAATACTAAAAGTAAGTTTGCCTTCTTAGAACAGATAATTCTGCTTTAAAGAACAACTGATAGCCATAATATGCCCCCCTAAAAAATACACATGTAAGTAGATAAATACTTGCTCTACTTACATAACAGATGTATTGCACTGTCCACTTATTAGATGTTGTTAATTTTTTATTCCTCTTACTAAACTATCCCCCTCCTGGCAGGGGCCATCTTGCTTCCCCCGGGTAGATATAAGAGCCCCCCCCCCCCCCGATCCTCCTCCTCCCTGCAATAATTCTGAGCACAGTAGGGAGGATAAATGGAGCAGGCACAGATTCACCTAATAATGGATCCAAGCGCTGCTGTTCTCATCTATTCTCTGCACTACCGCTGGCGGCAGTGCATAGGGTATAGAGGGGAACTGCAGCGCCTGGAACCATTGTTAGGTGAGTCTGTGTGCGCCGCCTTTATCCTTCCCCGTTGATAAGTGCAGGGAAGAGGGGGAATGCGGCGGCGGCAGATGCAGCAGACGAGCAGAGACCGAGCGGACATGCTACTGGAGGAGGGGGGCAGAGGTCAGAGACAGGAGAAAGCCTCTGGCCCCCTTCCTTGCGCTCTAACAGCGGCTAGATCCACCGCAGTGAAGGGGGGGACAAGGTGGCCAATAGCAGCGCAGAGAGGTGAGTGAAAGACGCTTCAGCCAATCAGGCAGATTCAGTCTGCATGTCACTTCTCTTTTGTGTCTGCGTACATGTATAGAGCCTGGCGGCATGAGGAGGAAAGACCTATCAGGAAAAAAAGTATGATTGATTTTACCTATTTGACTTGCCTTGCTAGCACCTTTTTTTTGCTGTGTAAGGGCTGGTGCACACCAAAAACCGCAAGCAGATCCGCAAAACGCTAGCGTTTTTTGAACCGCTTAGTGTCATTTTGATAGCGCGGTTTTGGGGCGTTTTGCGTTTTTTGCGTGCGTTTTTGCGTGCGTTTTTGCAAGCGTTTTTGGAAGCGTTTTGCGTTTTTCAGGAAAAGAGGTAGAAAGACCTTAAACAAAGGGTTAAAGTGCGATATATTGATGACACATGTGAAGCACATTGAGCAATTGAAGTAAAAAACCCAATATAAAAAGGGTGGGGTCCTTAACAACATTGTGGGTTAGTTCAGGAGAGGTGACACTGTGGTTTGGAGAGAAGAGTGACTTGTTTTTGAAAATGTTTCCTGATGTGCTGTTATTGCTCTGTGTAGCAGCATATATGAGACGTAGGCCAAGGACAAGGAGATACTGGGTGCATCCCATGCTACAAGAGCGGCGCCGGAAGGGTCAATTTAGGACCCTATATAGAGATTTGAGGCACCATCCAGAAAAGTTTTTTGGCTACACCCGCATGTCTGTGTCCAGGTAAGAATACTTGTCACTTATTTTTATCATGGGGCTAAGTATTTTGGGGAGGAATGAAATTGGAAGCACTTTTTGGCCCTTAGTTAACTGTGTTTGACTGTAAACAGAAAAACAACACAATAATCAATCCGCTGTATACATAAGCTAACCAAATAACTGTGATACTTGATCCTGGTGTGTTATGTATTCAATGCCTAAGGCCTTCATCTAATTTTTCTATAGGAGTAACTACTATATTATATATCCATAGTTTACCCAAAACATTTGGGAGTATATTATGACCTTACATACTCCTGGTGCATACTTCATTAAGTATATGGCAACAATCAGCATATGGGACACAGTAATGAAGCAATGTTTGAACAAAATCTTTCGTTTTAATGTTTTGTTCTTCTGTGCAAAGAATATTTTGGACATGTGTTGTCCATACTTTGCTTTCAGCAGCAAAAGTAATATGTCACAAATGAAAAATGTTTCTGCAACAAACAACAGTAGATCTAAAGATAAGCATGCTCTTTTTTCCTAGTTTTGATGGCCTTTTAGCCAAACTGAAGGATGCCCTTCGCCGACAAGACACTAACTTTCGCCTAGCAATCACACCAACTGAGCGACTCCTCATAACATTGAGGTAATGTAAACTAAGATCCAAATCTGAGCATTGAACAATAAAATAAAATGTAAAAGTACAAAAAACTAGTCATGTTGTGATAGCAAATCACACATACTACCAGGGCCCTGATTGTAAGCATGTGTACCTGATTCAGCATTTGTATGAGGCTGGCTGTGCGATGTTAAATCAGTGTACACTGTAGAGTCACTGTGCATAGATGATGTTTGAAATCGCATACCTTGATCAGGGCGCTGAGGTGGAGGCATAGAGTAATGAGGCTGTTGACCATATGGCATGTTATGCATATGCATTGGTGGGTAGTGGGGTGGGTCATAAATGCGTTGCATATGGTAAGAGAGTTGTGGGTGTGCATTATATTGTTGGCTGGAAGCAGGCAGGTGTGGTTGCTGCAAGTAGTTGTGCACATTGTCATCTGCACGGCTCTCAGGTAGTAAGAATCTCCCCAGGGTCTCAGAGATGGCATGTCTGGCTGCCCATTGCTTATCAGGAGGCACTTTTTGTAATAGTGGCACCAAACTTAAAAGATACTGTGTGCATGGCTCTTTAAGTTGTTTCATTTCATCCTCTCGCTTCTCCATATGATCAACAGCCTTTTCTATTGAACTAATCAGCTTCTGGTCATATTCAGCCCTGCTCATACCTCTTCCTATTCTCCTGCCTTGTGTAGCTACCCTCACACCTCTACTAGACCTGACAGTTGTGCGTGTCCGACTACTCGCTGGGCTGTGTGGTGTGTGATCTGGGGTAGTAGAGTCACTGTCTTCCAGTGTAGCAGTGTCAACATCCTGTGTAGTGTCTTCTTCAACTTCCACATCACTGGTGGTGGTAGGTGGCACCTCTACATCGTCCTCCTCAGGATCTGGTGGTAGGCTATCTTCAGTCCTTTGGAAAGGGGAAAGCACAACTTTAGTTCATGGAATAGTGACCATGGATGTCACAGCAAATATATGGGCACAATGCGATGCATCTTTCATTGCAAAACAATAGCAGTAGCCTGTCTATTTTTCCCATTATTTGTGTACATAGCTTTTAGGCACAGCCCCTGAGCAAGCATAGAGCAAAACTGGCCTGAGTAAACTAGCACTGATTTTGGTAGATGTGTGTTACAGATGTGTGATGCAGACACTACTGCAGCCAAACATATAACCAGCACTGTCAGGCAACTGTTATGTTGGGTAACGAACAGTCCACATTCCTGTCATGTAATAATCATTTTAAACTGGACCTATGCCATCCTTACATTAAGCTACGTCCCCCAATATATTTGGTAGAGTGATGGCAGATTATGCGTTCCACACTACTGAATTGCATTGTGGGCCTACTCCTTCCTTCACTGTTCTATTGGCGAAGTTGACAAACATTGCAATAGGTTAACATTTACGCCATACTTACTCAGCCGGTTCATGATGTTTTCTTAGAAATTCTAATATGCCACAATATTTATATTTTGTTCGCTGCGAACTTCCAGACCCACTTTTGGATTCATGGTATTGCTTTTCAATCTCCTTTTTGTAACTGTCTCTGACCGACTTCCATCTTGTCCGCAGGAGGGCAACTAGGAATAAAAATAAACATACATGTTATTTCTTTTCTTTTGCAGATTTCTGGCAACAGGGCATTCATATGCAGCACTTCACTACCAATTCCTCATGGGAAGAAGTACAATCCGATACTTAGTTTTGGACACCTGCAAATTGATCTGGAAAGTACTTCAACCGGAATTTATGCCAACTCCTGACGTACCTATGTGGGAGGCTAACATGCAGCTTTTTTGGGAGAAACATGATTTCCCTAACTGCCTTGGAGCAGTGGATGGGAAACATGTCAGACTGGTTATGCCTGCATTCACTGGCAGTCTCTATTACAATTATAAAAAATTCTTTTCACTAGTGCTCATGGCTGTTGTGGATCCTAATTTGAAATTTATCTATGTGGATGTTGGGGCTTACGGAAGTTCCCATAATTCCTCAGTCTTCCAGCACAGTCGATTTGGCGTGAAGCTTCGCACAGGCCAGATGACTTTACCACCACCACGCCCCTGGCCTGACACTGTAGAACCACCTTACCCCTGTGTGTTTGTGGCTGATGAGGCCTTTGCACTGTCTGAGCATGTTATGAGACCGTATGCACAGAGAGATATGACTCATAAGAAAGTAGTCTTTAATAACCGCCTGACCAAAGCCAGACAAGTAGTAGAATGTGCTTTTGGAATTCTGGCAAACAAATGGC
Source organism: Hyperolius riggenbachi (assembly GCF_040937935.1). Classification (NCBI taxonomy): domain Eukaryota; kingdom Metazoa; phylum Chordata; class Amphibia; order Anura; family Hyperoliidae; genus Hyperolius; species Hyperolius riggenbachi. The sequence goes on from NC_090655.1 coordinate 218,794,109, forward strand.
GCATTTATCACACTGCTATAAAAATGCAACCAAAGTATGCTATAATAGTGGTGAAGGCAACATGTATTTTGCATAATTATGTGAGAACACTAGATAGCATGACCATAGAGGAGGAAGAGGGGGATCTTTCAAACAGTGCTCTTGTCACTTTACCACCAGCTACTTTACGTGGTCCCATTTCTGCCATTCACAACAGAGACAAATTAGCTGATTATTTTCGTGCCATAACTGTAAGAACTAAAAAACCTGCAGGCTGCTATTTACTTACATGACGAGATCAGTATTATTGTGCAAATAAACATTCTTGAAACCGTGTTGTATGTCTATATCATTCATGACACTCTAAAGTGGCAAATAGCGCCCTAATAATACATGTGAGTACATACACACACATGTACCTGCTGTTTATAAGGAGAGATGGCTATAGAGAGAACAGCTTTGCCAGAGACCTGTGATAATGAAATTTCTAATTGTTTAATTACTCATTTAGTGGAGGGGTGATGATATATTGTCTGCAAAGTGCTGCATGAAATCAATAAAATACAACAATTCTGTACACATATACTTACTCTTAGAATCCTTGCCCTTTTGGCTCAAAGTATTCCATTTTTCTCCAAGAAAATCTTTTGCAATGTTGCTCCAGATTTCATGAGCCCTTTGGTGGTCTTTATATCCAGGCAAAGACTTGTCATAAAGTTCTGGGCTGTTTTCAATCCTAATTATCAGGTTTTCTGTGGTAAACCACTTTGCTGCCATCTTCCTCCTGCGCAGTCTAAAATCCCTCATGCAAATCTGCCACACAGGAAGCACACTTTGACCTGGAAGTGCGCATTCTTGAAAAAAACGCATCCGCATCAAAATCCGCTTGATCAAGCGGTTTTACAGGCGTTTTGCGTTTTTCCTATACTTAACATTGGAGGCAGAAACGCATCCGAAATCCAAAAAATGCCTCACCCAGGCATTTTTCGTTTCTGCAAAACGCCTGCCGCTCTGGTGTGCACCACCCCATTGAGATACATTGACCAAGCAGATCCGCAGCCGCAAGCGGATCTGAAAACGCCCAAAAAGCCGCTCGGTGTGCACCAGCCCTAACACCCTGCAATAGAAAAATTATTTTGCATTTAATGCCTAACAGTTACTCTTTAACCACTTAAGGACTGCAGTCATAAAACCCCTTAAGGACCAGACACTTTTTTCCCATTCAGACCACTGCAGCTTTAACCGTTTATTGCTCGGTCATACAACCTACCACCTAAATGAATTTGACCTCCTTTTCTTGTCCCTAATACAGCTTTCTTTTGGTGCTATTTGATTGCTGCTGTGATTTTTAGTTTTTATTATATTCATCAAAAAAGACATGAATTTTGTCAAAAAAAATGATTTTTTTAACTTTCTGTGCTGACATTTTTCAAATAAAGTAAAATTTCTATATATATTTTTGTCTAAATTTATTGTGCTACATGTCTTTGATAAAAAAACAACAACCATTTAGTGTATATTTATTGGTTTGGGTAAAAGTTATAGCGTTTACAAACTATGGTGCAAAAAGTGAATTTTACCATTTTGAAGCATCTCTGACTTTTCTGAGCACCTGTCAGGTTTCATGAGGTGCTAAAACTCCAGGATAGTATAAATACCCCCCAAATGACCCCATTTTGGAAAGAAGACATCCCAAAGTATTCGCTAAGATGCATGGTGAGTTCATAGAAGATTTTATTTTTTGTCACAAGTTAGCTGAAAATGACACTTTGTGACAAAAAAAATAAATAAAAAAGTTTCCATTACTGTTAACTTGTGACAAACAAAAAAGAAATCTGCCATGGACTTACCATGCCCCTCTCTGAATACTTTGGGATGTCTACTTTCCAAAATGGGGTCATTTGTGGTGTGTGTTTACTGTCCTGGCATTTTGGGGGTAAATTGTAAGCACCCCTGTAAAGCCTAAAGGTGCTCATAGGACTTTGGGCCCCTTAGCGCACCTAGGCTGCAAAAAAAGTGTCACACATGTGGTATTGCCGTACTCAGGAGTAGTAGTATAATGTGTTTTGGGGTGTATTTTTACACATACCCATGCTGGGTGGGTGAAATATCTCTGTGAATGAGAGATTATTTTTTAATTTTTTTACACACAATTGTCCATTAACAGAGATATTTCTCCCACCCAGCATGGGTATGTGTAAAAATACACCCCAAAACACATTATACTACTTCTCCTGAGTACGGCAATACCACATGTGTAACACTTTTTTGCAGCCTAGGTGCGCTAAGGGGCCCAATGTCCTATGAGTACCTTTAGGATTTCACAGGTCATTTTGAGACATTTGGTTTCAAAACTACTCCTCACGGTTTAGGGCCCCTAAAATGACAGGACAGTATAGGAACCCCACAAATGACCCCATTTTAGAAATAAGACACCCCAAGGTATTCCATTAGGAGTATGGTGAGTTCATAGAAGATTTTATTTTTTGTCACAAGTTAGCAGAAAATGACACTTTGTGAAAAAAAACAATAAAAATCAATTTCTGCTAACTTGTGACAAAAAAAAAATCTTCTATGAACTCACCATACTCCTAACTGAATACCTTGGGGTGTCTTCTTTCTAAAATGGGGTCACTTGTGGGGTTCCTATACTGCCCTGGAATTTTAGGGACCCTAAACCGTGAGGAGTAGTCTTGAAACCAAAGGTCTCAAAATGACCTGTGAAATCCTAAAGGTACTCATAGGACATTGGGCCCCTTAGCGCACCTAGGCTGCAAAAAAGTGTTACACATGTGGTATTGCCGTACTCAGGAGAAGTAGTATAATGTGTTTTGGGGTGTATTTTTACACATACCCATGCTGGGTGGGAGAAATCTCTCTGTAAATGGACAATTGTGTGTAAAAAAAATAAAAGAAATCTCATTCACAGCGATATTTCTCCCACCCAGCATGGGTATGTGTAAAAATACACCCCAAAACACATTATACTACTTCTCCTGAGTACGACGATACCACATATGTGACACTTTTTTGCAACCTAGGTGCGCTAAGGGGCCCAAAGTCCTATGAGTACCTTTAGGATTTCAAAGGTCATTTTGAGCCATTTGATTTCTAGACTACTCCTCACGGTTTAGGGCCCCTAAAATGCCAGGGCAGTATAGGAACCCCACAAGTGACCCCATTTTAGAAAGAAGACAACCCAAGGTATTCCGTTAGGTGTATAATGAGTTCATAGAAGATTTTATTTTTTGTCACAAGTTAGCGGAAATTGATTTTTATTGTTTTTTCCCAGAAAGTGTCATTTTCCACTAACTTGTGACAAAAAATAAAATCTTCTATGAACTCACCATATTCCTAACGGGATGCCTTGGGGTGTCTTCTTTCCAAAATGACGTCACTTGTGGGGTTCCTATACTGCCCTGACATGTTAGGGGCCCTAAACGGTGAGGAGTAGTCTAGAAATCAAATGCCTTAAAATGACCTTTGAAATCCTAAAGGTACTCATAGGACTTTGGGCCCCTTAGCACACCAGGTTGCAAAAAAGTGTCACATATGTGGTATCGTCGTACTCAGGAAAAGTAGTATAATGTGTTTTGGGTTGTATTTTTACACATACCCATGCTGGGTGGGAGAAATATTGCTGTAAATGAGAATTTTTTTATTTTTTTACACACAATTGTCCATTTACAGAGAGATTTCTCCCACCCAGCATGGGTATGTGTAAAAATACACCCCAAAACACATTATACTACTTCTCCTGAGTACGGCAATACCACATGTGTGAAACTTTTTTTAGCAGCCTAGTTGCGCAAAGGGACCCAAAGTCCAATGAGTACCTTTAGGCTTTACAGGGGTGCTCACAATTTAGCCCCCCCCCCCTGCCAGGACCGTGAACAAACCCCACAAATGACCCCATTTTGGAAAGAAGACACCCCAAGGTATTCCATGAGGGGCATGGTGAGTTCATAGAAAATTTTATTTTTTGTCATAAGTTAGCAGAAAATCACATGTTGTGAAAAAAAATACAACAATTTCTGCTAATTTGTGACAAAAAATAAAATCTATGAACTCACCATGCACCTCACGGAATACTTTGGGGGTGTCCTCTTTCCAAAATGGCATCATTCGTGGGGTCTGTCCTGGCATTTTACTCCTTACATTGGGCATACGGGTAATGCACTCTGGGCTAAAAGAAAAAATGACCACAAACAATCAATCAATGTGGATGAAAAAATATCTGCCGAAAAAAAGAGGGGAAGGCGTCTGCCAGGACATAGGAGCTGCCACCCAAAAACGTCCACCCACTCAGCTCGTATGCCCTGGAAAAGCCGATTTATCCATTCACACCGATCGATGTGGATGAACAAATCATTGCCAGAGTTCTTTTTTGATACAAAGTGCTTGCCAAAGCATAGGAGCTCCAACACCGCCCCTCAGCTCATATGCCTCGGCAAATGTATCTTTTTTACTGCGGAGGAGAAATCTCGTCCTGCAGCGCTGCATGCACCGACTTGTGTGTAATCTGACAGACACACAATGCTTCTGTCAGGATGCACCATCAGTGCTGCAGCTGGTTGGTTGGTCGGTCGGTCCACCTGGAAGCGTAAAGGATGGAAAAAAGAGAGAACACACAAAAAAAAAACAAGCAAGCAGCAAAAAAATAACTTCATTAACTTTTATAAACTTTAATAAACATTTTTATACCAAACATTAACATTGGGAACCAAACATTAACTTTTTTGCTTACCTGTTTTTTTTGGTTTTGTTTTTATTTTCTTACCTTTCCGATGACAAACCTCTACTCCCCCATGGGACAATGTGCAAAGTGCAAATCGCACAGAGATGTGGTGAAGTACTTTATGCACTTTGTCCCAAGTGAAAGGAGAGGTTTCTGGCAGCACTGTGTATTAAGGTCTCTGGAAACCTGATGTCTGGGTTCACACTGCATATTGGCGTATCCGGTGGGTCGCGCACACTGCATCGCCCCAAACAGACCTTCAGGGAATACCGCAAGAGTAGCATTCGACAGTAATCGCATTCGGCCTAGTAAGCGTCGCCGTAGACTAACATGACTTCCGGGCCGACCCAAATTGCCGCAGAAGCCACGCAGTAACGTAGGCATGCACTAGCGTTAAGTCAAGCACTTCCGGCGTAGGGGGGAACTGCAAAGTGTGACTTTCGCTAGGCAATTTTCCCTAACGCATCACGCCAGTGTAAAATAGCACAGAGACTCTTGTGTGCCTACTGCTATGTCTGGAGTTCCCTACTCTCTAAAAGTGCATCTGCTCATGATACCTCTGGAAACACTCCCCTAGGCATAGGCCAGGCTGGTCAGGACACATGGGACAGTAAACAGGGGTGTCACGCCTTGTTCCAGCCCTGCTGCAGACACGACAATGTTTTCTTGGGGTGCGTTGATTTGGGGCACTCGGAAAGGGAAAGGCGTAGTGCCTTTCATGCAGCTGACTAACTGCAGTTTGGGGTTGGGCCACGGCACCTCCTGCATACAGGAGTTCCATAACGATGTCTTCCTGGAATTTAAGGAACGATCCAGTTCTCCCAGCCTTACTGTAGAGAACAAAGCTGTTGTAAATAGCCAATTGAATTAGATAAACAGACACTTTTTTTATACCAGCGTCTGGTTTTGCGGGAAACTAAATAGGGCCCTAACATCATTGAAGTTGAAGTCCACCCCTCCCATGTTACCATTGTAGTCGTGGACGGCGAGGGTTTTTTCAGTGACCTCAGTTGCCCGTTGAATTTGGACTGTCGTGTCTGTGTGAATGGTGGACAGAAGGTAAATGTCCCTCTTGTCCTTCCATTTCACCGCAAGCAGGTCATCGGTACACAAGGCAGCCCTCTCCCCCGGTGCAAGCCGGGTACTAACGAGCCGTTGGGGGAAGCCCCTGCGACTAGGCCGCACGGTGCCACAGCAGCGGATCCCTTCTATCTTTAAATGCTGATAGAGGGCCACACTTGTGTAGAAGTTGTCCACATAAAGATGGTACCCCTCCTGGAACAAAGGTGACACCAAGTCCCACACAATCTTGCCACTGTTCCCTAGGTAGTCAGGGCATCCGACCGGCTCCAATTTTGAGTCTTTTCCCTCATAGACCCTAAAACCATAAGTATAGCCTGTGGCCCTTTCACAGAACTTATACAGTTTCACCCCATACCGGGCGCGATTGCTTGGGATGTACTGTTTGATGCCAAGGCGCCCGGTAAAATGTATGAGGGACTCGTCTACACAGATGTGCTGTTCAGGGGTATAAGCAACTGCAAATTTTGATGACATGTGGTCTATAAGGTACAGAATTTTGTGGAGCTGGTCATAAGCAGGGTGGTCACTTTGATGACAGGTTGTGTTGTCATTAAAGTGCAGGAAGCGCAGGATCATCTCAAATCGTGCCCTGGACATGACAGCAGAGAACATGGGCAGGTGATATATTGGGCGCGTAGACCAATAAGACCGCAATACATTCAATTTGACTAGACCCATGTTAAGGAGAAGGCCCAAAAAAATTTAAGTTCGGAAACTTGGAGTGGTTTCCACTGGAAAGGCTGGGCATAGTACCTACCGGGTTGTCGGTGATGTATTGTGTGGCATAACGGTTTGTCTCAGCCACAATTAAGTCGTAGAGATCCTCGGTGAAGAACAGATGAAAAAAGTCTAGGGCCTTTCCTAGATTATCTGTCTCCACCTGGACTCCAGACTAGGTGGTGAAAGGGGGCAGTACGGGTGCGTCGGAACCAGGGGATTGCTAATTGGGATTTGCCAGCACCTCTGGAAGACTATGGGTAGTACGGGCCCGTTTTCTTGGTGGCTGCGACTCGGGACCTCAACCTCGTTATCGCTACCGGTCAGCGAGCCACTGCTGTCCACAGGTTCGTACTCTGACCCAGAAGATTCGTCGGATGAGACATCCCAATCGCCCTCATCCAACTGGGCCATGTACCTGTACACCTCATCATCAGAATACCCCTTTCTTGCCATGGTGGACTGCTAAATTTAGGGGGTATTCCTCTGAGACTACCGAGGAAAAAGAGCACCTACCTAGCAAAAGGGAGTACTTGCGCAGCAGAAAGCTGTGGTCACTGAGTTTTGATTAAAAAAAAAAATCAAAACTGATCTTTACAGTGCCACAGCTATTGTACAGTGTTTTTTGCAGTGATCAGAAAAAAAAAATTCTGTCACTGCGGTGGGGCGGGCTGAACGCAAGTGCAGGCGAACGATCAGGCCTGATCGGCAAACACTGTGTTTTTAGTGGATCTTAGTGACCCCAATATAGATCTGTGTGCGATCAGTAATGATTACCTACAGATACTATATAGTACCAATGCTGATTAGTGACAGTGATGGCGCTAATCAGCGACTAATTAGTGACTGTGGTGCGGTGGGCTGAGCGCTAACTGACACTAACACAGGGGCCTAGCTAACTGGCCTAACTGTTAACACTAGTGATACTAAAAACAGTGTTTTTAGATCACTAGGATAGTGACCGGGGGGGGGGGGGGGGGGGGTGATCAGGGGGCGATCAGACAGCAATGGGGGCAATCAGGAACAATCACAGACAATCAGAGGGCAATCAAGACAATTACAACACAATTAGAGCCAATGAGAGTAATTCTAGGGCAATCAAAGTCTATCAGCGCAAGCAAAGCCAATCATGGGGCAATCGAAGCCAATCACGAGACAATCGAAAACCAATCACAGGACAATCGAAAACCAATCACGGGACAATCGAAAACCAATCACGGGGCAATCGAAAACCAATCACGGGGCAATCGAAAACCAATCACGGGGCAATCAAAAACCATTCACGGGACAAATCGAAGCCAATCACAGGACAATCAAAAACCAAGCACAGGGCAATTGAGACAATCTGAGCCAATCAAGGCACAATCAAGCGTTACAGACAGGAGATTAGATGTACACAATGGCAGAGGGGTGATCTAGGGCAGGGAGGAGGGTGATCAGGAGCCCGCAGTGACAGGTGGTGACAGGGTGATTGATAGGTGATCAATAGGTAATTACAGGGGAGAATATATGCAAGCAATGCACTGGCGGGGGGGGGGGGGAGATGGGGTCTGTGGGCGATCTGAGGGTTTGGGTGGGTGATTGGGTGCCCGCAAGGGGCAGATTAGGGTCTAATCTGATGGGTAGCAGTGACAGGTGGTGACAAGGTGATTGATAGGTGATCAGAAGGTAATTACAGGGTAGAATATATGCAAGCAATGCACTGAAGATTTGATCAGTGGGGGTCTCAGGGCAATCTGAGGGTGTGGGCGGGTGATTGGGTGCCCAAAAGGGGCAGATTAGGGTCTGATCTGATAGGTAGCAGTGACAGGTAGTGACAGGGGGTGATTGATGGGTGATCAGTAGGTGTTTAGAGGAGAGAACAAATGTAAACAATGCACTTGGGAGGTGTTCTGAGGGTGGGTCTGCGGGCAATCTGAGCGTGTAGGTGGGTGATCAGAAGCCCGCAAGGGGCAGGTTAGGGTCTGATCTGATGGGTGGCAGTGACAGGTGATGACAGGGGGTGATTGATGGGTACTGACAGGTTACTACAGGGGAGAATAGCTGTACACAGTACACGGGGGGGGGGGGGGGGGTCTGGGGAGGATTTTAGGGTGTGGTGGGGTGATCAGGAGCCCCCAGGGGGCAGTTTAGGACCTGATCGAAAAGATAGCATCGACAGATAGTGACAGGGGGTGATTGGGTGCAAACAGTGCTGTCAGGAGGTGGGCGGGGGGGGGGGGGGGGGGGGTCGTCTGATGGATGCTGTGGGCGATCAGTGTGCAGGGGGGCAGGATCAGTGTGTGCATGTGCTGACTCACAGTGCTGCCTTCCTCTCTGGTGGTCGATCGAGCGCTGTGACTACCAGGGAGGAGGCAGCGTGTATAATATGCTTTGTTTACCTAACAAAGCGTATTATACAGTTTCTATTGGCCTGTTTGAACTGTTACAACCCGCCGGCGCTGGAGATTGGCTGGCGGGTTGATATCACATGTGGGTGAAGCCTAATGCCGGCGATGCGCGCGATCGCCCGCAATCCCCTCCTCCAGGACGCGACGCCAATTGGCGTTACGTGGTCCTGGGGCTGCCACTTTGCCGCCGCCAATCTACAGTGGGCGGTCGGCAAGTGGTTAAGGCCGGATCCACACTATAAGCGCTTTTGAGAGCACTTGTGTTTCATTAGTGCTTGCTAAAAAAAAAAAAAAACGCTCCAATGCACTTTCATTAAAATCGCGGTAAAAATCGCATACTTTTTTTTGCATACACTATCGCGGTAATTTTTACCGTGATTTTAATGAAAGTGAATGGGAGCAATTTTTAACAAGTGCTCAGCAAGTGCTAATCAAATGCAAGCGCTCACAAAAGTGCTTATAATGTGGATCTGATCTAAGTGAGCAATTTAGCAGCCTTGCTTTCAGGGGCATAAAGAGATAATTTGCATATTTGAGAGTGATGCATCATGGGAATCCACAGTTGCTCACTTACAGCTGAATTATCGCAAATATCTTCTGTTTAAAAAAGACAAAAATTACATTTTTCATAATATATATGAAAAAATATGACATTCACAGAGAACAGGATTTTTTTTTAAAATAAATCTTTTTATTGATGCAGCAAAAGGAAAAATGTACAGAGCATTCCATGTCATCCAACAATTACAAAGCAGTATTATAATTTTTTAACTTAACTAAAAGGACAACCGAGGTGACATGTGACATGATGAGATAGACATGTGTATGTACAGTGCCTAGCACACAAATAACTATGCTGTGTTCCTTTCTTTCTCTGCCTGAAAGAGTTAAACATCAGGCATGAAAGTGACAGTTTCTTACTATAGCATAAACCTCAATGATAAGTAATTACAGCCATAAACCACTTTCCTGTCAGTAAATGGCGTCTGAAAGCAGAAAGAAGATAAAAAGGGTCAATAATTCATAGATTTGAGCTCTGGCATACTTTAAACGAGAGTGTCATTGAGCAGAGACAATGAAACAGTTAAAACTTTAAAAACTAGATTTACATTTAAAATAAAGCTGTGGGATAGCTTAAAAAAAAGTCATTTGGAGGAGGAGGATAGATACAATTGTTTTTCTCATTAGTTTATTTTCACCTCGGATGTCATTTAATCTTAAAACAATGATAACATTTCCTTCCCCAGGGTGGCCAAAAATTCTATATCCTAGAAGCACAGACAGAGAAAAAGTCTTGTGTGTGCAAAGAGTCAGTAATAGGCAAAATAAGTCTGTCCAAAGAGCAGAGACAGCAACCTCCTCACAAGGTTCTCTGTTGCCAGCTCCATTCTTTATAAACCATAAGTCTGACTCTATCGTCCATGTAACCAACCAAAACTTGGACCAAAATCAAGACTCACTGGACACCCCAGGTCAGGATAACCAGTAATAAAAAAAATCATCATGAGCCAAAACTGCACACTTTAACCACTTCACCCCAAAGCGGTTTTTACCCTAACGGACAAGAGCGATTCTCACCTTTCAGTGCTCATCCCTTTCATTTTCCAATAGCTTAATCACTACTTATCACAATGAAATGATCTATATCTTGTTTTTTCCCCCACCAATTAGGCTTTTTGGGGTTGATATTTGTTTTCAGTAAATACTTTATTTTCTAAGCATAAAGGGAAAAACAATGAAAAAATGGTTTTAATATAAACACTGCTACTGTACATAAAGTAGGAAAAAACAAGAAAGAGAATTGGCTCTTTGGTGCATGAAAATAGAATAAATACCTTTATTGAAAAAACATATAAGTATATATATCCATCTGATATATATATATCCCAAAAAACAGATGGATATATATACACTTATATGTTTTTTTCAATAAAGGTATTTATTCTATTTTCATGCACCAAAGAGCCAATTCTCTTTCTTGTTTTTTTCCTATTTAATCTCATTGGCAGAGTGCATGAAAATATTGATCATTGTAATACTCATATGGCGACATCATTTCCCAGTTGACCTATGCCATTTGAGAGTTATTATTTTTGTACTGTACATAAAACCCACACATTGTATGTGCCTATTTGTCCTGGTTATCACAAGATTTTAATGATGTCCCTAGTACAAACTATGGTGACAATACAGTATTTGGAAATAAAGGTGTATTTTTTCTATAGTGTGTTTTCTCTCACTTATCTCACGGTGCACGCGCACAGCGGCAGCAGCACTGTTTAACTTATAAAAACGTCCTTGAGCTGTTAACCTCCTCAGCGGTATGGACGAATATATCCGTCCATCACCGCCGGAGGTCGCCGCTCAGGCCCTGCTGGGCCGATTTTTACAAAATAAAAAGCAGCACACGCAGCCGGCACTTTGCCAGCCGTGTGTGCTGCCTGATCGCCGCCGCTTTGCGGCGATCCGCCGCGAGCAGCGGCGAAAGAGGGTCCCCCCAGCCGCCCGAGCCCTGCGCAGCCGGAACAAAAGTTCCGGCCAGCGCTAAGGGCTGAATCGGAGGCGGCTGACGTCAGGACGTCGGCTGACGTCCATGACGTCACTCCGCTCGTCGCTATGGCGACGATGTAAGCAAAACAAGGAAGGCCGCTCATTGCGGCCTTCCTTGTTTATTCTGGGCGCCGGAGGCGATCGGAAGAACGCCTCCGGAGCGCCCTCTAGTGGGCTTTCATGCAGCCAACTTTTATTAAAAAAAAACCCTCCCGTAGCCTCCCTGGCGATCTTAATAGAACGCCAGGGAGGTTAAGAGGCTCTAGCAGGACGTTTTTATAAGTCTGGTTGACATTAAGTGGTTAATACACAGGTTTCGAACTCCAGCCGTGAAGGGCCATATCCATGGTGGTGTTTAGGATGGACTGAGAAATGTGTTCTACTTGCTGAACCACACCTTTCCTTAAAGTGGATCCGAGATAAACTTTTACTCATTGCATAATTGTGTTCCTTACATATAGGTTATAGGGCATTCCTCAAGCCAAATACTTTTTTTGTTTTGTTTTAATACTCTAATTCCTTATAAACTAAACAAGCCTCGCCCACAGCTTCTCCTGAGAGCCTTGGCACTCTCAGCCGTAGTAGCAAGGGCTTATGGGAGCTCAGTCTGGGCAGGAGGAGGTTACTAGACAGAGATGTCAGAGGCAGAGGGGAGGAGGAGAGAGGAGGGGGGTTTCACAGGCTGAGGGCTGGAGATGCAGAACAGCTTGCCTGTGTGTAATGTGAAAAACAGAGCATGGCTGCTCTCATTGTATCACAGGAATAAATAATCATAAACTGTTGAAGACTGTTTGCAGCTAGATTTGCTGTGTAAACTATCTAAACTTTAGATAAGATATATAGACTAGTTACTTGTTATAGTTAGTTTTTCATCTCGGATCCGATTTAATCATCCTCATCAATTAATTTGAGCTGTGCCAAAAATGTAAGAGGACCTCGGCCCTCGAGGGCTGGAGTTCGACACCTGTGCTCTAATACACCACCTAATGGTAGGTCTATACACAGAGAACAGTTCTGTCTGTGGGTATTACTATGGAGGACTGCACCATGCAGAGATAGGGGCCATTCCCAGCACATCCAGCCGGTAACTGTAATAATGGCACCTATTAAAAAGAGCGCCTCTTAACATCAATGCAAATCTTTTTTTCTATTGGCGCCATGTGTATAAAAAAGGGCGCAGCTCTGATATAAAACAATTATATCATTTGCAAAAGGGCGCCGTGAAAATATAAAACATATATTGCTTGTTATCGTTAACTTTCATTTCCATACTGAAATAATCGATTACAATAACCCATTGTTTAACAAATAATTGCTTCTAAAACTGTATAATTGTTTCTAAAACTATTATCTATGCTTTGTTAGAAAAAATTGTCTGCATTTAAATTTCTTGTACCACAACGAGCAGCTTCCGCTATTCCCACCTATGTTACAAATGATCATTTTTCTTATGGTCTTAGGGTTAGGCACCACCAGGGGAAGGTTCTGTGTGAGAGCAGGGAATGGTTAGGTTATAGTACCATAACGGTATATATTATATTTTACTTTATGAATGAAGTAGTACACATTCGGTAAATTAAATAATACTATCGCTTTACTGGTCCTCATTTCAGTAAACGTAAAAAGTAGAAGTTGCAGTGGGGATTAGTAGATTATTATAAACAATATTTTACGTGATATCCTGGTGAACATTTTACTAGAAGATACATTTATTATTGTTTATAGCTGAAGCCCTTTTTAACCAGAGTGTTTATTGCATGCACGCCATCCGGCATACAGAGACAGTCCTTACTGGCTGTAATGCTGTGACTGAAATGTCTTCAAAATGTCAGAAAGCACAGACACAGCATCAAAGCATTCAGCTGCAGCCCAGCATGTGTCAATAATGCATCAGCTGCAGCTCTGTGTCCCTCGATCCTGTGTCTCTGCTTCCTGCATTCTTAAGTCATCTCAGTCAGTAGATTACAGCCAGGAAGAAATCATTCTGAATGGTGGGTGTGAACATCCAAGAACAGGATGAAAGTAAGGGTCCTTCTCAGGGCTGTGGACTTGGAGACGAGGAGTCAGAGCAGTTTTGGGCACCTGGAGTCAGAGTCGGTAACTTCATAAACTGAGGAGTCGCCGTGAGATAATTTTTGTACCGACTCCTCAGCACTGGTCTTCTCTTTAAAAGCTACACTGTAGTTAAGTTAAGGGAAGAATGACATCAGTATTTAGCCTCAAACGGTGGGCAAAGGACATGGTTCCCACCAGGAACAGAATTCTCTTCATTTACTATATATAATTCACTGAAATCAAAACATGGACAGTACAATACATCTGTTATGTAAGTAGATTAAGTATTTATCTACCTATATATGTGTTTTTTCCCTGGCATAGCATGGCTAATCCTCCTGCTTTAAAAGCTTCAGCTTTACAGCTGGCGTTAAACTATGCCGTTGAAACGAGACAGAGATCAAAGGCCCTACAGAAACCTATGTGAACAAGCTCTTACACTTCAGGAGAGCCTTGGCTGCATGTCCTGCCTCCTTTGCATAGATAAAGCATCTTTTTTATTAACCCTTGCAATGGAAAATATAAAAAGAGAACACGGGTGAGTTTTAAAGAGGAACTGTAGCAAAAAGGGGGGGGGGGGAATAAAATAAATTAATTGTAAAGTGGGTAGATAAAAAATGGAAGGAAGATCAAGAAATGATTGAAATTCACCATGTCATTTGTTCATGTTGTTTGTTCCACAATCAGCCTGCACATCTTAACTACTGGCAGACATGAATAAAACCAGAAAGCACCCCCCCAACAATGCAATAGGCTAAATGATTTAGAGGTGTGCATATTTAGAGATACATGATTTAGAGATATACATATGCACAGAGGGAGATACTGGTTGCTTGGCAGTTGAAAAAAGCCGTTATTTACCACAATGCAATGAGGCTCACAGACAGTAAACTGTTAGGACCTAGGTGCTGACCACACTGTGGGAGGGATTTCACTACAATATCAGCCATACAGAAGTCCATAAAGATCTATTCGAGAAAAGGTAAAGATTTCTCATGGGAAAGGGTGTATCGGCTACTGATTGGGGTGACGTTCAATATGTAGCCATGTTTATCACATCATGTCACCTCAGTTCAGAGACTTTAATGATTTCTGTGTAAAAATGCTTCAATATGCACTTTGCAAGAAATAAAACAAAACATTGTGAAAGAGCAGTTATGGCCAAGACATTTCCCACCCTCAGCACAGACATTAACAAGCAGCAATTTAGGCCTCTTTTCCATGGACTGTTGAACTGTGTGCTCAGCAAGCAGTTGCCAGGCTGCAATGAGGAGTTATCAGGCAGCATTGAGCAGTTACCAGGCAGCAGCGAGCAGCTGTGATAGTTTGCAAGGCACTTCACTGCCTATCAACAGTCCGTGGAAAAGAGTCCTTACTCCTAAACCATTTCCCATACTCAACACATAAATATGGCTTCTCAACAGTGTGACATTTCCTAGGGCTGAGAAGCTGTAATTTTCGCACTGATCTTTTCCCACACACAGAACATGATTAGACCGTTTCACCAGAGTGAGATCTTTTATGGTCAACTAGGCTTCTTTTCTGTCTAAAACATTTCCCACACTCAGCACATGAATATGGTTTCTCCCCAGTGTGAGATCTCTCATGTCTGACAAGGTCTGATTTCTGTAAAAACCGTTTCCCACACTTAGTACACAAATAGGGTTTTTCGCCAGTGTGAGATTTCTCATGTGAAACAAGGCTTCTTTTATCTCTAAAACATTTCTCACATTTACTACATGAATAGGGTTTCTCCCCAGTGTGAGATCTCTCATGTCTGACAAGCTCTGATTTCTGTAAAAACCGTTTCCCACACTCACTACACAAATAGGGTTTTTCGCCAGTGTGTGATTTCTCATGTAAAACAAGGCTTCTTTTATCTCTAAAACATTTCTCACATTTACTACATGAATATGGATTCTCACCAGTGTGAGTTCTCTTATGTATAACAAGGGTTTTTTTATGTCTATAACATTTCCCACACTCAGCACATGAATAGGGCTTCTGCCCATGGTGAGATCGCTCATGTATGACACGGCTTTCGTTACAGCTAAAACATTTCCCACACTCAGCACATAAATTGGACTTGTCACCAGTGTGAGATTTCTCATGTGAAACAAGGCTTCTTTTATCTCTAAAACATTTCTCACATTTACTACATGAATATGGATTCTCACCAGTGTGAGATCTCTCATGCACAACAAGGCTTACTTTATATCTAAAACATTTCCCACACTCAGCACATGAATATGGTATCACACCAGTATGAGTTCTCTCATGTCTGGCCCGGCAGCTTTCATATGCAAAACATTTCCCACACTCAGCACAAGGAAAGGGTTTCTCACCAGTGTGAGATCTCTCATGTTTGACAAGGTCTGCATTATGTGCAAAATATTTCCCACACTCAACACAACAATAGGGTTTCTCACCAGTGTGTGTTTTCCGATGTCTGGCAAGCTCTGAGTTCTTACCAAAACATTTCCCACACTCCGTACATAAATAAGGTTTCTCACCAGTATGTCTTTTCTGATGTCTGGCAAGCTCTGATTTCTTAGCAAAACATTTCCCACACTCAGTACATAAATAGGGTTTCTCACCAGTGTGAGATCTCTCATGTATGACAAGGTGGTCTTTTTTTCTAAAACATTTCCCACACTCAGTACATGAATATGTCTTCTCAATAGTGTGATATCTCTCATGTATTACAAGGTAGCGTTTCTCTGTATAACATTTCCCACACTCAGCACATGAATAAGGCTTCTCACCAGTGTGCGACATCTGATGTCTGACAAGATGTGATTTCTGTACAAAACATTTCCCACACTCATTACATGGATAGGCTTTCACACCAGTGTGATATCTCATATGTCTGACAAGATTTGATTTCCAAGTAAAACATTTCCCACATGTGGAACAGGAATAAGGCCCTCCACCAGTAGGAGGGCTCTTCTGGGTAGGAGGCCCTCCAGGGTTAGAGAGGTGAGGGGAGTCTGGGGGGATATCTGCAGGAGGCTCTTGTCCAGTGACATCATCATCATCATCATCCGCTGTACAGTCTGTGGATCCAGAGAGACGAGTTTCTGAGAGGTTCCTGATGCCAGGACTCCGCACTGCAAATAAACATTGTCACTTCCTGTTAGAGAATTCTGAAAGGAACAATTATCATTAGGGATGGTCAGTGAGCTGCTGATAATTCCAAGTTGATGCAAAGTTTGTGCAGATTGTAAATGGACCAGCTTTGTAGGTTGCAACGGTATGAAAATCCATGGTATGATAACAGTCTAAAAAAATACCACGGTATGATGATATCACGGTATACGGTACAATGCAATTATTTGGACCCGGGCCTCCCCCTTACATAAAATAATGTACACACACACACACACACACACACACACACACACACACACACACCACTATGGTAGCCAGATGTGCCCCACTCCCTCGGCATACATAGGCTTAAGCCGCCGGGAGATTTGGGCACAGGGTAAAGCTCACCCTGCTCCTGCAAAAGTCCTGGCAGTGTTAAATAATATTCCCCCTCCAGGTCGATGTGGATAGTGAGTATAGGTAGCCAGGATAGGGGCAGCTAGTAGTAGGTGGCCAGAGTATAGGTAGCCAGGATAGGGGTAGCTAGTAATAGGTGGCCGGAGTATAGGTAGCCAGGATAGGGGTAGCTAGTAATAGGTGGCCGGAATATAGGTAGCCAGGATAGGGGTAGCTAGTAGTAGGTGGCCGGAGTATAGGTAGCTAGGATAGGTGTAGTCAGTAATAGGTGGCTGCAGTATAGTTAGTCAGGATAGGGGCAGCTAGTAATAGGTAGCCACAGTATAGGTAGCTAGTAATAGGTGGCTGGAGTATAGGTAGCCAGGATAGGTGCAGCTAGTAGTAGGTGGCCGGAGTATAGGTAGCTAGGATAGGTGTAGTCAGTAATAGGTGGCCGTAGTATAGGTAGCCAGAGATAGGTGTAGCCAGTAAAAGGTGACGCAGCATAGATAGCCAGTAATAGGTGGTCGCAGTATCGGTAGCCAGGATATGGGCAGCTAATAATAGGTGGCGGCAGTATAGGTAGCCAGGATAGGGGCAGCTAATAGTAGGTGGCCAGAGTATAGGTAGCCAGGATAGGTGTAGTCAGTAATAGGTGGTCGTAGTATAGGTAGCCAGGGATAGGTATAGCCAATAATAGGTGATGCAGCATAGATAGTCAGTAACAGGTGGCCGCAGTATAGGTAGCCAGGATATGGGCAGCTAGTAATAGGTGGCCAGAGTATAGGTAGCCAGGATATGGGCAGCTAGTAATAGGTGGCCAGAGTATAGGTAGCCAGGATAGGTGCAGCCAGTAATAGGTGGCCAGAGTATAGGTAGCCAGGATAGGGGCAGCTAGTAATAGGTGGCCGCAGTATAGTATACCTATGCTATGATTAAGGGCGTGTAACGCCTGAAACATGTCAGCATGTGGTGTTGGATTTTAGCCTGTCATGTGTATTGATTGAATAAAGCTATACTGATTCTACCGACATCGTGCGGATTTCACTTTCTACAGTATTGGATCTGAGGCCTTAGCAGCCCGTTTTCCTGCACTGTCGGTGGATGGAGGTCGTGAGCGGAGTTCCACGTATATTGTTGCCGCAGTATAGGTAGCCAGGAATAGGTGTAGTCAGTAATAGGTGCAGGCAGTATAGAGAGCCAGGTGGGGGGACGCAGCAGCAGGGTAAACACATACTGACTTGCTGGGGTCCTGCATGCATGCACCCAGGGGGCGCTGTTACGCTGTTACAAGGAGATGGAATGCAAGAACAGGATGGAGGAAGGAGTAAGTAGTACACATGCAGGACCCCAGCAAGTCAGTATGTGATTACCGTGCCACTGTTTGTGCGGCCGCAATTGCATCGCATCCCCGCCCTTGCGTCGTCATCCCCCGCGGAAACCGGTAATTTAGGATTGTGCATTGTATGATTACCATGCACAATCAAACCGCTGTATACCGCCTGACCAGTATACCGCGGCAACCCTACAGCTTTGAATATAATTAGTAAGTAATTTGTACCATCTTTGAGCTATTGGCATGTCACTGACCATCACTAGCTATCAGCCTGACAGAGAACTGCAAAGGTTGTGTTCATGCATGCAAATTGTATGCAGCTTGGAATTCAGCCAATCAAAAGCATTTCCTGAGGCATGTGATAATTTGCATACAATTTGCATTACATTTGCATACAACTTGGAGATATTTTCATCTACTTGACCATTCCTGCACCTAAAGCATTGGCCATACATAGAAAAGCAGTAAATTGCACAGCATGATGAGACAACAGAAGCAACGTTTTACTTTCGTGACAACAGACCTATATGTACTTATAGCAAGAAATCTGCATTATGTTTGTAGAGCAATTTTATTTCATTGATATGTTCTCATTACTATTGTGTGTGTGTCAGTCATATGCCCCTTGTAAATGAACCTTTTTCTCTCTTTTGTTACTAGTTGTGCAAATAAAGATATTATGATTTTACAATAACCCAAAAAACAGAAGTTTTCACAGATCAAACTGGATGGGTCTGTAAAAATTGCAAGCACAAACGCAGTGTAATATGATTGCGTTTTTTAATCAAATTTCTACTTGCGATTTTTGTGCACTTGCCATTCTGCTAAGGCTATCTTTTCCTGACTGTTTATCTAAAAAACGCAATGAAAATCGCATGCATTGTGCTTTTCATGCGTTTTTTTTAAGCAAAATACTTAAAGAGACACTGAAGTGAAAAAAAAATATGATATAATGATTTGTATGTGTAGTGCAGCTAAGAAATAAAACATTAGGAGCAGAGACATAAGTCTGATATTGTTTCCAGTACAAGAAGAGTTAAGAAACTCCTGTTATCTATGCAAAAGAGCCATTGAGCTCTACGACTTTCAAAGTCACAGAGAGCTCTGTCTTCTGTAGCTTGTTATCTCAAGTGTTGACAGACAGTATTTTCTTTTTCTCTGCAGAGGACAGTTCAAAAGTTCACTGGCCTGCTCTGTAAAATCATTTAGAATGCTGAGTAGTGTGTAAACTGCAAATATTAGAGAATGATGCAGTGTTATAAAAAAAAGCACTATATAACTGAAAATAAAAATATGAGAATATTTTCATTTGCTACTAATCTTCTAGTAATTATCCGTACTACACAACCAATTCATTATATCATAATCTTTTTTCGCTTTAGTGTCTCTTTAAAGAGTGCAGCAGTCACTGCCATCGCACCAGTGTGTACAGGTCATCACGATTTTCATGATTTTTCTAAAGACCTTGCGATTTAAAAAACGCACGAGATTTTAAAAATGCAGCGCAAACGCAGCAGTGTGTACAGGCACTAAATCTCTAAACCACTAGCCGCACAATTTACAGTATACCAACATCACCATCTAAAGTGCCAGGGGCATAGATACTCGGCTAGCTGTGCACGCAGCGCCCCCCATGTCCGGCCGCAAGATCTCAGATTGCAAATGTACACATTTTACAGGGGAAAAATACGTGCAGAAAATGCACGTGTTTTCCATTTTTCACCCGTCCTAATTTTCACAAGTGCCACAATTACAAGACAGCTCAAAATACATTATTTGGGTTGTCCCGATTAAAATGAATACCTACATGCCATATTTCATAACTAGTTGAGCATGAAGCTTGCCATTATTGCCAGTTTGTGCGCCTGTAGCAGGTGGATGTGATTGCTATAGCACACATAGGGGTCAGCAGACCCCAATGCTGTACAGATACATTGCTAGGCAATAGCAACAACATAGAGATACAGGATTGGGTCGCCTAACCATAGCCCCTTCAATCACATCCGAGAACTATGGACGGCAGCCATTAAAGGTGTTCACAAATCTTAAAGTGACCTTGAGATGGGGGATTAGCCATAAAATATACATACCTGAGGCTTCCTCCAGCCCCCTCCGGCCTGATCGCTCCCATGGCATCCTCTTCTCGCCGTTTCTTTACAATTGACCCCGGAAAGTACTCGGGTCCAGGGCAAACTGCACATCTGTGGCCATGTTGCGCACTCACGTCACCTGGAGCATTCCGAACCTGCGCAGTACTACTGCACAAGCGCAGAATGCTTCTGGCGATGGAAGTGAGACAGGAAAGCACACCTGGCTGGACTGGGCATGCTCTGACTGGCCCCGATTGATGGATTTTCCGTGGCCAGTAGAGGGCGAAAAGAGAGGGAGACAAGGACGCCATGGGAGCGATCAAGCCGGAGAGGGCTGAAGAAAGGACCAAGTATGTATATTTTATAGCTTAACCACCACCTCTGGTACACTTTAAGTCCAAGTATAGGTGACACAAGGGGTTCATTGGTTAGGTAGGGGTATAAAAAAAAACAAAAAAAACAAACACCTTTTAAACTTTTTTTTTTTAACGACTTGACCAATGAGGTTTTTTTTTTTTAGGACCAGAGCAATTTTCACCTGTCAGCGCTCCTCCCATTCTTTCGCCAATAACTTAATCACTACTAATCACAACAAAATGATCTATATCTTGTTTTTTTTTTGCCACCAATTAGGCTTCCTTTGGGAGGTACATTATGTTAAGAATTATTTTATTCTAAATACATTTTAATTGGAATAATAAGAAAAAAAATATCATTATTTCAGTTTTCAGCCATTATTGTTGTAAAATAAAACATTCTACTGTGGATAACACCCCTACATTTTATTTGCCCATTTGTCCTGGTTGTTGCAACGTTTAAAATATTTCTCTAGTACAATGTATGGCACCAATATTTTATTGGGAAATAAAGGTGCATTTTTTTAGTTTTGTGTCCATTACTAATTACAAGCCCATAAATTGAAAAATAACAGTGATATACCCTCTTGTCATACATATTAACCACTTACTACACCAGGTGCAGTATAATCACGGCCTGGGGAAACTTCACTTGAAGTCCCAGGGCTGTAAATATTCGTCTTCAGTGGCGAGCGGCCGCCTCTTGCTCCCGTGTGCGCTATAGTGCAGGTAGTCATCACTGCCCGTTAGCGGGGAGATCAATGAATGTGTCCCTGTGTCAATGAACACAGTTATCTATGAGATGCCTGCGTCATTGTATCCTCCGGAGTTACAGTGCCATGCATTACTTCCTATTCACGCAATTAAGTACGTGAATAGGAAATACTGGGCGGGGACATCTTGTGGCCGAATAGTAAAATTACACCTAAATACATTTTATTTCATAAATATACCCACACTTACATTTAAAATTAACTCCTTCCCTCCCATTGTACCCAAATATTTTTTTTTTTTTTGCATAATTTTTTTTTTTTTTTACAAAAATACATAAATAGTTATTTTAGGGACTGAACTTAACCACTCGAAGACCATAGGCTTACACCCCACTAGTGACCAGGCTATTTTTCCCAATTTAGGCCAATGAAGCTTTAAGGCCTCGCTGCAGGGCCGTACAATCCAGCACACAAATGACCTCCCCCCCCCCTTTTCTGCCCACTAACAGAGCTTTCTGTTAGTGGGCTGTGATCCCTGCAGGGATTTTTTTTATTTATTTTTTTTACAAATATTTATATCCTTTTTTTTCTTAATAAAATTTACTTTTTTTTTCTCTAACTCCACCCTCCCTCCCCCGCCAGCCAATCCTGGCAATCGGCTCTCACAGACATCAGCCTATTAGAGCCGATCGCTCTCCTGCCTCTCATGGTGACAGCCATGTCACACGGCTGTCCCCAGTACAGCGCTGCTGTAGATCGCAGCGCTGTACAATGTAAATAGGCGGCAGTTTCGCCATCTAACAGTCTCCTAGTGGCGATCGCCGCTGGAAGACTGATAGTGGAGCGGAGCTCCGTCATTGCAGTGGAGATGCGCGCATCGACGTGCGCAATCTCCTGCAAAACACGCCCCCAGGACTGCACGCCAATTGGTGTTAGGCGGTCCTGGGGCTGCCGCCTCGTCCTTGCCAATTGGCGTGGAGTGTCGTTAAAGAGATAAAGTGACAATGAGGCAAAGAAAAAAACAACTTATGATATAAAGAATTGGTTGTGTAGTACGGCTAATTAATAGAACACGAGTAGCAAAGCAAAGAGTCTCATATTTTTATTTACTGTTATACAGCTTTTTTTTATTACATCATTCTCTAATATTTTCAGTTCACAAATTACACTTTGTATTTTAAACCATAAAGCTAATGACCCTCTGAACTTCCTGGCAGTAAAAACTTAAACAAACAAAAAACAGTGAGAGACAGGTTGAAAGAAGTGCTTCAGAAAACAGCCCTGTCTTCTCTGACTAAGTTGGTCGGAGAGCTCAGAGAAGCTCTTTTGCATAAATAACAACTGAAATTTCTTAACTCTTCCTGTATTGGAAACAATATGAAACCCATACCTGTGCTACTAATGTTCTATTTCTTAGCTGTACTTCACATACAATAAGTTTATTTTCACTTCAGCTTCCCTTGAAATATTCTGGTTTCAGCTTCAGAAACACTTCCTATAGCTATATATTGCTGTTTATTGGTTTGTAGCCCCGCCCTCCTTCTGAGGCTTATCCTTAGGCTGTTCATTATGCGGAATTAACTCCCCTTCCCCAAGGATTCTGGGAGACCAGAGATCTTTTCAATTGGCTTTAGAACGTTCAATAAAAAAAATTCCACAGAGATTTCTTACCAGTATCAAAGATGTCGCCACCTGTTATACATTTTAGAAGGAAAATCAGGCAGAGGAAAGGTTTTACACGAGGCAAAAACTGACTAAATAATTTATAAATGAATATTCTTAAAAAATAAGCAATTTTATTCATTATATTATTTTGAGTTCAGTTCCTTTTTAAGAATAACAAGGAAAATATGGATATCAGCGAGTAAAGGTGAGTGATAAAGAATATAAATGTGAGTGATAAGGAATATAAATGTATGCGCACCATCTCTTGTTTTATATAACTAAGCCAAAGATTGCCCTGCCAGGCCTCCTCATAGAATCCAAGAAATACAATATTCTCTCTAATCTCAGAATACGTGTGGAATTGTGAGGCCTTATCGTGGCCACTAATGATACAATCTTTTGCATCCTATCTTACAATTTCTAGGTAATATAAGGGACTGCCTAAATCATCCATTCAATATGTGACTCTCTTTCAACTGGCAGAGTCCCAATAGATTGGCATACAGCCCACGTTTCTCCATTATTTGAGGGCAAAAAATCAGATCTGGGAAATTATAGACCTGTAAGCTTAAAGGGATACTGTAGGGGGGTCAGGGGAAAATGAGCTGAACTTACCCGGGGCTTCTAATGGTCCCCCGCAGACATCCTGTGTTGGCGCAGCCACTCACCGATGCTCCAGCCCGCCTCCAGTTCACTTCTGGAACTTCTGACTTTAAAGTCAGAAAACCACTGCTCCTGCACGCCCGTGTCCTCGCTCCCGCTGATGTCACCAGGAGTGTACTGCGCAGACACAGACCATACTGGGCCTGCGCTGTGCGCTCTTGATGACATCAGCGGGATCGAGGACACAGCAACGCAGGCGCAGTGGTTTTCAGACTTTAAAGTCTGAAATTCCAGAAGTAAACTGGAGGCGGGGCCGGAGCATCGGTGAGTGGCTGCGCCAACACAGGATGTCTGCGGGGGACCGTTAGAAGCCCCAGGTAAGTTCAACTCATTTTTCCCTGACCCCCCTACAGTATCCCTTTAACATAAGTTGTATGCAAACTATTTGAGGGGTCACTAAGAGATACTATACTTTACTTCATAGTAGAATATAGTAGAAAATCTTAGGTCTCAGCATCAGCATGGGTTTAACCTTCCTGCCGCGCAGGAGGATTTCTCAGGCCCTGCTGGGCCGATTTGCATATTTTTTTTTTTTGCAACACGCAGCTAGCACTTTGCCGATATGGCCGAAGGTGTCCTCAATCCCTGTGTGTGCGGGTCTACTCTGTCCTCCCGACTATTGCCTGTGCATGAGAAACGCCGTTCGTAGCTCCGCACTTTCGATTTCGTCACATCACACGTGACTCATCAGGGGCACGGTGCTACGTCGGCGTGTAAGTCCTATAAACTATACTGGGGGGGCATACCGGGAGGCCGAGCAGGGGAAAGCCCGCGGGAAAAACTCTATGTGATTCTAAACTCCAGGAACTTGTGAGTGCACACTTGTAATAAAGATTCTTGGTTTTATGCTATGTTGCGCTATGAGTGATATGTATTTTATCCGAGGAAACATTTAAAGCTGAATCTATTGGAACCCTTTGTATGCTGGTGACTACAACAGAAGGAAGGGATAGCATCTATAGGTGAGGGGAGCCTTGAATGCCCCAGATGCGTTTCCTGACCACTGTAATTTATGGTCCATCTTAAAGGGTGAGTCGCTCTCCACGTGGTGCTGGTGGTGGGAGTGACATATGAATATATGCAGCGCTGGTCAAGCTTTCTAAAGTTTTTAAGTTGAAAAAGAGGATAAACTCGCCTGTTATTGTCTCTAGTGAAGCCAAAACTATTTTGCCAGGGGACTTTGTAGTTTTTTAATAAGTGAATTGGAACAGTATTCAGACATTTGACTGGGCCAAATCTTTTCATATACGTACATGGTGACTCCCAGCTTTGGGTTAGCTGTTGAGCCACCAGATGTATTTTTATGTATGAATATTTTCTATTATTTGCATTGTAATCTCCTTTTAAGGTTCGATTCTCATACACTGTTTGCTGTAACCTACTAGTCCACTATTAGTGAGCGCAAGGCTTAACCAGCATCGCTGGAATTGAAAAAAACAAAATTGATACGTGGGATGGAAGGTCTCACTTACCTAGAAAGGTTAGATAAACTGGGTTTATTTCGTCTAGAGAAAAGACGCCTTAGAGGGGATCTAATTAACATGTAAAAATACACCAGAGGGCAATATAAAAGCTTGACGGATAAGCTTTTTGTCGCCAGGCCTTCTCAAAGAACTAGAGGACATGATCTGCGCATGGAGGAAAAACGTTATAGCCATTTATTTAGGAAAGGGTTCTTTACAGTAAGGGTGATTAAGATGTGGAATGCATTGCACAGGAAGTAGTTATGGCAAATTCTATACTTACATTTAAAGGGGGCTTAGATGCTTTCCTTGCGTTGAAAGACATCCATGGCTACATTTACTAGGTAATGCCCGGTGATGTTGATCCAGGGATTTTATCTGATTGCCATCTGAAATCGGGAAGGAATTTCTTCCCTTTTGGGGCTAATTGGACCATGCCTTGTAAGGGTTTTTCGCCTTCCTCTGGATCAACAAGGAAATGTGAGGGAGCAGGCTGGTGTTGTACTTTATACTTGTTGAACTCGTTGGACGTATGTCTTTTTTCAACCCAAATAACTAACTATATATTCACTCAATTTACCTTTCTACTATATAGATTTGGTAAGATTGGATGAAAGAGATTGTATCATTAGCAGCCACCTTAAAGGGTAACTGAAGTGAGAAAAATATGGAGGCTGACATATTTATTTCCTTTTAAACAATACAAGTTACCTGGCAGCCCTGTTAATCTATTTGGCGGCAGTAGTGTCTGAATAAGACCAGAAACAAGCATGCGGCTAGTCTTGTCAGATCTGATAATAATGTCAGAAACATCTGATCTGCTGCATGCTTGTTCAGGGTCTATGGCTAAAAGTATTAGAGGCAGAGGATCAGCAGGGCAGCCAGGCAACTGGTATTGTTTAAAAAGAAATAAATATGGACGCCTCCATATCCCTCTCACTACAGTTATCCTCTAATGCTAGGTACACATGTTGCATTTTTGCGATCGATAGATGCATTTCATCGATAATTTCCGTCATGTCCGAAATTACTTTCGATCTTTTTACCGCTCGATTTCTCATAGAAGTGAATGGAAATTGATAAGAAAAGATAAGAGAATCGAGCGGGAAATCGAGCAGAAAAACAAATCAAAATTGGTTTGAATGGGAAATCGTCCGAAAAAATGCATTGTGTGTACCCAGCATTAAAGAGCAACTGTTAGCTCTAAAATGCCCCCTCAAAAAAACACATATGTAAGTGTTTAATAAATACATGCTCTACTTACATGACAGATGTATCGTAGTGTCCACGTTTTGATTTCTGTTATTTTCATGTTTATATATTAGAAGGCTCCTGTTGCTGGCAGGGGCCATCTTGTGTCCGGCTAGATCTTCTTCCCCTCTCCCCCCCCCCCGCATCCCCCTCCTCCCCGCACTGACTGAGCACAGCGGGGAGGAATAAATGCAGCAGCCACACACAGACTCACCTAATAATGGATCCAAGCGCTGTCGTTCCCATCTATTCTCTGCACTAGTGCAGAGTGTAGGATACTGCAGCGCCTGGAACCATTATTCCGGGAGTCTGTGTGTGTGCACCACCTTTATCCCCTTCCCCAAAGCTCAGTGCGGGGAAAAAGGAGAATGCGGCGGCGGCGGGCGGCAGAACGGCGGGGTGGGGGGGGGGGGGCGGCGCGGACATGCCACTGGAGGAGGGGGGCAGAGGACAGTGACAGGAGATAGCCTCTGGCCCCCCTCCGTGCGCTCTAACAGCAGCGGCTACCAGGCAGACAAGGGGAGACCAGGCGGCCAATCGCAGTGCAGAGAGATGAGTGACAGAGGCATCAGCCAATCAGGCTGATTCAGCATGCCTGTCACTTCTCTCTGCGGCTTGCGTACACTTTTAGAGCCTGGGGCATGAGGAGAGAAATCTACAAAAGTAAGAATGATTTGAAACTTTTACATTGCCTGGTTAGCATCCTTTCTACTGCTCTATTAGCATGCAGTAGAGAACTTATTGTGTATTTTCTGCCTAACAGTTACTCTTTAAGGGGGGGGGGGGGGGGGGAGATCAATGATATAAGATGAGATCAATGATATATAAAAGAGATAAACTTTCCCTTCAGGGGGTTATTGAGGGCTTTGACGTATCTTTGTCTTAAAACGGTGATAAAAAAAAGGATCTGGTAAAATGGAGCAAATTTAAGTTTTTATGGTTTAGGAGGATACATATCCTAAATGAACATTATGCCACAACTGTTGAATGTGTGCCAGACCCTCCCAGTTCCTAATACGGTTTTTAAATGGAGTGAAGTGGGCATTCAGAGAATTTATGTTGGTTGAAAAATCCTCCTAGAATAAAGTCTGACTTAAAGAGAATCTGTACTCTAAAATTCTTACAATAAAAAGCATACCATTCTATTCATTATGTTCTCCTGTGCCCCTCTGTGCTGTTTCTGACACTCCCTGCTGCAATCCTGGTTTGTAATTGACAGTTTTAGGCAGTGTTTACAAACAAAAGACTGGCTTCTAACCAGAGTATCATAGGCTGAAAACTAGCTTACTGTGTGACTCATGCAGAGCTTGGAGAGGGTGTGTAAAGCTTCTGCCAATGACAAGCAGTGCTGTACATTCCACACATTCCAGCCTCAGCCGACACAGGAAAGAAGATAAGATTTATTACAGAGACAGTGCAACTAGAAAAGGTTGCAGTAAGACAGACCACATTAGAAAAGGTATAGGACATTATAGGTTTGACGAAATAAGGCTCAAAATTTTGTTACAGAGTCTCTTTAATAATTCTGCCCAGAGATGAGGGAGGAGGGTGAGTATACCAATGAAAGCTACACCAAATATAGTCCTCCACCCCTCTTCCCTGCAGCCACTGGTGATGGTATAAGAAATTTCCCACCACTCTTTCATTCCCTTTCTCTTCTTTTTGTGTGTTTTACAAGAAGTTTTGATAAATTGATAAGTGAAGACTTTATTACAAGAAACATGGCTGACAGTCATATTAAGAAAAAAGTAACAGCAGAAGCCTGTCATTAATGAAAGAATGGGGTTTGAATGTCTGAATCTTTAATGAACCTATTTCTCATGGGCAATTTACTTGTATGTTTATCTAATTACAGTATTTATACTACTCAATTAGGCCCGTTTCAAAAACAGGCGCTAGAATTACCACATTGGCCTCCAGCCCGCACACACCCACCTGCAGGTCCACGTCTGCCCACGCGTCAACTTGCCTGCGCACTCGCCAGTTCACAGGGACAAAGCCAATGGACTCTGATCCCAGAGCTTTTATTAGGTAGAATAGAATTTTATTTCATGTATAGAAAATTTTCATAGACGTTTGTACATGGTAACGCTATGTACACATTGAATGTGAAAAGTGATAGGGGTGTGTTGTGGGTTATTTGGATGCACAGTATGCCTGTAATAAGGTATAAACACACTATGTACACAGAAAATGTGAGAGGTAATAGGGGTGTGATGTGTGTAGTGTGACTGCACAGTGTGCCTATAATGAGGTATAAACACACTATGTGCACAGGGAATGTGAGAAGTAATAGGGGTGTGATGTGTGTAATGTGACTGCACAGTATGTCTGTAATGAGGTATAAACACACTATGTACACAGGGAATGTGAGAAGTAACAGGGGTGTGATGTGTAATGTGACTGTACAGTGTGCCTATAATGAGATATAAACGCACTATGTACACAGGGAATGTGAGAAGTAATAGGGGTGTGATGTGTGTAGTGTGACTGCACAGTGTGCCTGTAATGAGGTATAAACGCACTATGTACACAGGGAATGTGAGAAGTAATAGGGGTGTGATGTGTGTAATCTGACTGCACAGTGTGCCTGTAACGAGGTATATACACACTATGTACACAGGGAATGTGAGAAGTAATAGGGGTGTGATGTGTGTAATCTGACTGCACAGTGTGCCTGTAACGAGGTATATACACACTATGTACACAGGGAATGTGAGAAGTAATAGGGGTGTGATATGTGTAATGTGACTGCACAGTGTGCCTACAATGAGGTATAAACGCACTATGTACACAGGGAATGTGAGAAGTAATAGGGGTGTGATGTGTGTAATCTGACTGCACAGTGTGCCTGTAACGAGGTATATACACACTATGTACACAGGGAATGTGAGAAGTAATAGGGGTGTTATGTGTGTAATGTGACTGCACAGTGTGCCTGTAATGAGGTATAAACACACTATGTAAACAGGGAATGTGAGAAGTAATAGGGGTGTGATGTGTGTAATGTGACTACACGGTGTGCCAGTAATTAAGTATAAACGCACTATGTACACAGGGAATGTGAGGAGTAATAGGGGTGTAATGTGTGTAATGTGACTGCACAGTATGCCTGTAATGAGTTATAAACACACTATGTACACAGGGAATGTGAGGAGTAATAGGGGTGTAATGTGTGTAATGTGACTGTATAGTGTGCCTGTAATGAGGTATAAACACACTATGTACACAGGGAATGTGAGAAGTAATAGGGGTGTGTTGTGTGTAATGTGACTGCACAGTGTGCCTGTAATGAGGTATAAAGACACTATGTACACAGGGAATGCAAAGAGAATTAGGGGTGTGATGTGTGTAATGTGACTGCACGGTGTGCCTGTAATGAGGTATAAACCCACTATCTACACAAGGAATGTGAGAAGTAATAGTGGTGTGATGTGTAATGTGGCTGCACAGTATGTCTGTAATGAGGTATAAACACACTATGTACACAGGGGGTGTGAGATGTAATAGGGATGTGATGTGTGTAATGTGACTGCACAGTGTGCCTGTAATAAGGAATAAACACACTATGTACACAGATAATGTGAGAAGTAATAGGGGTGTGATTGTGTAATGTGGCTGCGCGGTGTGGCTGGAACGAGGTATAAACACACTATGTACACAGGGAATGTGAGAAGTAATAGGGGTGTGATGTGTGTAATGTGACTGCACAGTATGCCTGTAATGAGTTATAAACACACTATGTACACAGGGAATGGGAGAAGTAATAGTGGTGTGATGTGTGTAATGTGACTGCACAGTTTGCCTGTAATGAGTTATAAACACACTATGTACACAGGGAATGTGAGAAGTAATAGGGGTGTGATGTGTGTAATGTAACTGCAGTGTGCCTGTAATCCTACCTAATAAAACGTCAGTTTCTCTGCGCCCCATGTCCCTATGTGTGTATTTTTTTGTTGTGTGCATGAGCAGAGAGGAGTGCAGAGACACTGAGGAGGTTGCTGGGGGAATGACCCAGCTTGCAGAGGAGGACTGGGCCAGGAAGCGCGGGCGTGTATGCGGTGGATGAGCGTGACAGACCTAGCCAGTTTTTAAATGGGCTAAGGTCACTAGTGAGGTATAAACACACTATGAACACAGGGAATATGATAAGTAATAGGGGTGTGATGTGTGTAATGTGACTGAACAGTATGCCTGTAATGAGGTATAAACACACTATGTACACAGGGAATGTGAGAAGTAATAGGGGTGTGATGTGTGTAATGTGACTGCACAGTATGCCTGTAATGAGGTATAAACACACTATGTACACAGGGAATGTGGGAAGTAATAGGGGTGTGATGTCTGTAATGTGACTGCTCACTGTGCCTGTAATGAGGTATAAACACACAATGCACACAGGGAATGTGAGAAGTAATAGGGGTGTGATGTGTGTAATGTGACTGCACAGTATGCCTGTAATGAGGTATAAACACACTATGTACACAGGGAATGTGGGAAGTAATAGGGGTGTGATGTCTGTAATGTGACTGCACAGTATGCCTGTAATGAGGTATAAACACACTATGCACACAGGGAATGTGAGAAGTAATAGGGGTGTGATGTGAATGCACGGTGTGCCAGTAATTAAGTATAAACGCACTATGTACACAGGGAATGTGAGAAGTAATAGTGGTGTGTTTTGTGTAATGTGACTGCACAGTGTGCCTGTAATGAGGTATAAACACACTATGTACACAGGGAATGTGAGAAGTAATAGGGGTGTAATGTGTGTAATGTGACTGCACAGTATGCCTGTAATGAGGTATAAACACGCTATGTACACAGGGAATGTGAGGAGTAACAGGGGTGTGATGTGTGTAATGTGACTGCACAGTGTCCCTGTAATGAGGTATAAACACACTATGTACACAAGGAATGTGAGAAGTAATAGTGGTGTGATGTGTAATGTGGCTGCACAGTATGCCTGTGAGGAGGTATAAACACACTATATATACACAGGGAATATGAGAAGTAATAGGAGTGTGATGTGTGTAATGTGACTGTACACTGTGCCTGTAATGAGGTATAAACACACTATGTACACAGGGAATGGGAGAAGTAATAGGGGTGTGATGTGTGTAATGTGACTGCACAGTATGCCTGTAATGAGTTATAAACACACTATGTACACAGGGAATGGGAGAAGTAATAGTGGTGTGATGTGTGTAATGTGACTGCACAGTTTGCCTGTAATGAGTTATAAACACACTATGTACACAGGGAATGTGAGGAGTAACAGGGGTGTGATGTGTGTAATGTGACTGCACAGTGTCCCTGTAATGAGGTATAAACACACTATGTACACAGGGAATGTGAGAAGTAATAGGAGTGTGATGTGTGTAATGTGACTGTACACTGTGCCTGTAATGAAGTATAAACACATTGGGCTTGATTCACTAAGACAAATAGCAAGCCTTATCAAAGTTAGTACGCCTTATCAGAGTAGCATAGCGAGCACTACGAACTTATGCCTGCTAATTGGCAATGACGGGAGCTTCACTCGCCCTGCCCTGAGCCCCTGCGGGTTCGTATCGCTTGCTATGCTACTCTGATAAGGCATGTTAACTTTGATAAGGAGTGTTAACTTTGATAAGACATACTATTTGTCTTAGTGAATCAAGTCCATATTCACAGGGAATGGGAGAAGTAATAGTGGTGTGATGTGTGTAATGTGACTGCACAGTGTGCCTGTAATGAGGTATAAACCCACTATGTACACAGGGAATGTGAGAAGTAATATGATTATGATGTGTGTAATGTGACTGCACAGTGTGCCTGTAATGAGGTATAAAGACACTATGTACACAGGGAATGTGAGAAGTAATAGGGGTGTGATGTGTGTAATGTGACTGTACAGTGTGCCTGTAATGAGGTATAAACACACTATGTACACAGGGAATGTGAGAAGTAATATGGGTGTGATGTGTAATGTGGCTGCACGGTGTGCCTGTAATGAGGTATAAACACACTATGTACACAGGGAATGTGAGAAGTAATATGGGTGTGATGTGTAATGTGGCTGCACGGTATGCCTGTAATGAGGTATAAACACACTATGTACACAGGGAATGTGAGAAGTAATAGGGGTATGATGTGTAATGTGACTGCACAGTGTGCCTGTAATGAGGTATAAACCCACTATGTACACAGGGAATGTGAGAAGTAATATGGGTGTGATGTGTAATGTGGCTGCACGGTATGCCTGTAATGAGGTATAAACACACTATGTACACAGGGAATGTGAGAAGTAATATGATTATGATGTGTGTAATGTGACTGCACAGTGTGCCTGTAATGAGGTATAAACACACTATGTACACAGGGAATGGGAGAAGTAATAGTGGTGTGATGTGTGTAATGTGACTGCACAGTATGCCTGTAATGAGGTATAAACATACTATGTACACAGGGAATGTGAGAAGTAATAGGGGTGTGATGTGTGTAATGTGACTGCACAGTGTGCCTGTAATGAGGTATATACACACTATGTACACAAGGAATGTGAGGAGTAATAGGGGTGTGATGTGTGTAATGTGACTGTACACTGTGCCTGTAATGAGGTATAAACACATTGGGCTTGATTCACTAAGACTAATAGCAAGCCTTATCAAAGTTACTATGCCTTATCAGAGTAGCATAGCGAGCACTACGAACTTATGCCTGCTAATTGGCAATGACGGAAGCTTCACTCGCCCTGCCCTGAGCCCCTGCATCGCTATGCTACTCTGATAAGGCATGTTAACTTTGATAAGGAGTGTTAACTTTGATAAGGCATACTATTTGTCTTAGTGAATCAAGTCCATATTCACAGGAAATGTGAGAAGTAATAGGGGTGTGATGTGTGTAATGTGACTGCACAGTATGCCTGTAATGAGGTATAAACACACTATGTACACAGGGAATGTGAGAGGTAATAGGGGTGTGATGTGTGTAATGTGACTGCACAGTGTGCCTGTAATGAGGTATAAACACACTATGTACACAGGGAATGTGAGAAGTAATATGATTATGATGCGTGTAATGTGACTGCACAGTGTGCCTGTAATGAGGTATAAACACACTATGTACATAGGGAATGTGAGAAGTAATAGGGGTGTGGTGTGTGTAATGTGACTGTACAGTATGCTTGCAATAAGTTATAAATGCATCTAAATGCAACTCTCGTGGGTGGAAAGTCCTTGCCTGATAAGCATTGTATTTTTACTGCGAGATGTAGCAGGGTGTGTCTTAATCATTCATCACCTCACCCTCTCCACAGCACAGAACCTGGTACTCCAGAACCATCAGGGTGTCTGTAGTGTTGTTATTAAGCTGTCACCAAATACTGTACAATCAAGAATTACAGTTTAACCATTCTCGCCGCCTGGACGTGATCCTCGCGTCCAGGCGGCTGCTCTGCCGCGTTTTGGCACACTCCCGCTCGCGATCGCGGGCGTGCCCCCGTGCTGTCCCCCCTTAGCCCTGGGATCAGTAAACGGGCACATGGTTCCCGATCATCGATCCGTGTCCCAAGCAGAAAAAACGAAGCGCTCTTACCGGAGGCTTCAGTCTTTCTGAAAAAAAATAAATAAAAAAGTTTCCCCGCCCTCCTTGTGCTTCCGGTGATTGAGAAGCACCAGGAGAAAATAAACTCAAGGTGGCCATCTTGTGGCCAAATAGTAAAACTACATCTACATACATTTTACAAAAAATTTTTACACATATAACAACATTAAAAATTAACTTTTTATTTCCTATACCAAAATATTACCCAACTAAAATTTTTAATGGAAAAAAAATTACAATTAAAAAAAAAAAAAAAAAAATTACCTAAGGGTCTGAGCTTTTTAAATATGCATATGAAGGGGGTATATTAGGAACATTTTTTAAATTATAAGCTTGTGAATAGTGATGGACACAAAACGGAAAAAAATGCACCATTATTTCCAAATTTGGCGCCATACATTGTGATAGGGGCAAAATTTAAATGGTGTCATAACCGAGACAAATGTGCAAATAAAATACATAGGTTTTAATTATGGTAGCGTGGATTATTTTAAAGCTATAATGTACGAAAACTGAGAAATAATAAATTTTTTCCATTTTTTTTCTTATTAATCCTGTTAAAATGCATTTATAAAAAAATAATTCTTAGCAAAAACGTACCACTAAAAGAAAGCCTAATTAGTGGCAGAAAAAACAAGATATAGATCAATAAATTGTGTTAAGTAGTGATAAAGTTATTAGCGAATGAATGGGAGGGGAAAATTGCTCTGATGCAGAAGGTGAAAAATACCCGTGGGCTGAAATGGTTAAGATGACAAAAACCTAACATGAGTACATAGAATAACCCTGAATCAGGCCAGTAGGTGAGCAGTGACACAGTCATAATAACTAAAAACATATCCAATATTTAATGTTGAATACTCACTTGTTCTGCTCTCTCTAAGAGTTGTCCTCATCATGTCACCTTCCTCTGCAGACAGCTGATCATCACTCACATCTGTCTCTGTCTCTTCCTCTTTAATTGTCCTTATGTCACCCTCCTCTGCAGACAGCTGATCATCACTCACATCTGTCTCTGTCTCTTCCTCTTTAATTGTCCTCATCATGTCACCCTCCTCTGCAGACAGCGTATCCTCACTCATATCTGTCTCTTCCTCTTCCTCCTCTTTAATTGTCCCCATGAGGTCACCCTCCTCCGCAAACAGTTGATCACTCCTCACATATGACTCCTCTTCTTCCTCTTTAATTTTCATCATCATGTAACCCTCCTCTGTAAACTGGTGATCACATTTTGCATATGTCTCTTCTTCTTCTTCTTCCTCTTTAATTTTCCTCATCACATTACCCTCCTCCACAGACAGCTGATCACCACTCGCATACATCTCTTCTGCTTCCTCTTTAATTGGCCTCATCATGTCACCCTCCTCTGCAAACAGCCGATCACTCCTTACATAAGTCTCCTCTTCTTCCTCATTAACTGCCCCCATTATGTCACCTTCCTCCCTAGACAGCTGATCACTACTCACATACATTTCTTCTTCTTCCTCTTTAATTGGCCTCATCATGTCACCCGTCTCCATAGTCGGCTCATCTCCCCTCACATACATCTCTTTAACTGTCCCCATCATGTAACCCTCCATAGACTGCTGATCACTCCTCATGTGGGTCTCTTGTTCTTTGAGCTCAGATCTTTCTGGAAAAGGTAACAAATGATATATGATCAAACAACCTTAGAGTGGGAGAGTACACTGCCTATACTGACATACATATATTACCCGCAATATAGATATGAAAAAACAACAATAAAGGAAGTGGGTACTAAATACTTCCTGTTAAACATAACAAAAAAAACTGTAATAATCAATACAAAGGAGTAAGAAAAATTATTACAATTCAAAAATATGTTTTATTTCTTACAAAATACAATATTACCATCACATAATCCCATATACAATAAGAACAACAAATAACATTTCTATAGAGCTTTTCTCCCACAGAGCAATTCAGGCTCTCTCAGATTTAGTAGTTGGTAGTAGAATGAAGTATAAACACAACAAAAATTATATTTCTGAAAATACCAAACTGAACAGGTGTGTTTTCAGTCTGGATTTAAACACATCTAGAGATGGAGCTGTCCTGATCTGCTGAGGTCGGGAGTTCCATAATGTAGGAGCAG
Source organism: Hyperolius riggenbachi (assembly GCF_040937935.1). Classification (NCBI taxonomy): domain Eukaryota; kingdom Metazoa; phylum Chordata; class Amphibia; order Anura; family Hyperoliidae; genus Hyperolius; species Hyperolius riggenbachi. Next base: position 218,830,347 of record NC_090655.1, read on the forward strand.
CATGACAGAAGGCTCTGTCAACTTTTTTCAGGTGGACTTTGGGTATGATTAGATTATTAGAACCTGTGGATCTGAGAATGCAGGGATTACTATAAAGCTGCAGCACGTCTTATGTATCCAGGGCTCAGATTATGTAGCGATTTAAAATGTCAGTAGGCCAATACATTTCTAAGCAAGGAAAAAGCCCCTCCCCTATAAGATTACAAAGACCTGAGATGTCCCCTAGACAATATGTATACATTTGAACAGAGGCACCAAACTAGGATAAAAACGTTGAAAAACTGTTTAAAAAGGGGGAAGTTATGGAGGACTTACCTCCCGTGTAGATCAACAGACCAGTATTTTAATTAAAAAAAAAACATTTATTGGAAGCTCCACAATGCAACGCGTTTCGCAGGTAACAATCCCGCTTCATCAGGCTGAGATGTCCTCTGCCTATCTGCCAGACAGCTAACTGGTTCACAGTTCACAACTGGGTGTCCCCAGTGTCATTGGTCCACACTCACTGGAATCCCCTAAATATTTACTTGCATAAACAGCAAAGATGGATCCAGAATTTGAGCTCACTGGCCAGTTGTTATTGCATGTATCCTCGACTCAACTATATATTCCTGCTAAAGATTAACAGGAGCTTGTTTCAAGCAAATAAACGTCCATCCACAATGATAAACAGATCCTACACAGCAGATCTACAGTTAAGCCCGTAAATATTTAAACAAAGACATCTTTTTTTATAATTAGTGTTCTGTGCATTACCAAAATGAATTTTAAATGCAACAGCTCAGATACAGCTGAAGTGCAGACTTTCAGCTTTAATCCATTGGACTGAACAAAATGATTGCAGAAAAATGTGAGGCAACTAAAGCATTCCTTTAACACAATCACTTCATTTAAAGGGCTTGTGAGCTCAAATTGCGATCCATCTTTGCTGGTTATGCAAGTAAATCTTTAGTGGATTCCAATGACCAGCGACACTGGGGACACCCAGTTGTGAACTGTGAACCATTGGCTCTCTGGCAGATAGGCAGGGGACATCTCCGGCCTTTGTAATCTTATGGGGGGGGAAGGGTGTTTTCCTTGCTTTGGAATGTATATGGGACTATGGGATGGTAATACTGTATTTTGTAAAAAAAAATAAAAATATTTTTGCATTTTAATAGGTTTTCTTACTCCATTGCATTGATTATTACAGTTTTTTCCTGCTTTGGTTAAAGGACAACTTAACAGAGGTATATGGAGGCTGCCATGTTTATTTCCTTTTAAGCAATACCAGTTGCCTGGCAGTCATGCTGATCCTCTGCCTCTAATACAGGAAGTGATCAGCGCCTGCTTCCTTAATTGTTAATTTTTTTAAACAAATTATATCTGTAAGATATTACCACTAATAAACAGAGCACAGACAAGAACATAATTTGCTAGGGACTGATAATATCCTATAAGCTGTGGTATTCTGCACATTCAGTACCACAGTCCTCTCTTCCTGTGTGCCCTGCTCATCATCTGGTGCGTCTCTCCTCCTCTCCATGCACACATTCCTGGGAGGTTACAGCAGTGCCGGCAGCGGTAGATGGATGAGGATGTGAAGAGAGAACAGCTGGAGACAGAGGAAGATGGGAACCGAGGCCTGCAGCTAATTAGCAATACATTATCAACACTTATGGCCCTGGCACCTGATAAACTGGGCAGATGGGACAACAGCTCCATATCCTGACCATACCTGAGCCCACCTTCCCATCATATACTAACCCCAAACCCTCCAATAGCCATAGCAACAAACCTCCCAGCTGGGACAGAGCCAATACCAGGACCGAATCAGCACAGACCGCCGAACCACTCTCCGGCTGCAACCTCTATCTTCTCTGCTTGTCCTACCAGCCACGCCCCTTGTCACCTGGCTCCACCCCCTAGCTGTGACCCAGCAGCCATCACGTTTGGGCAGACTCCAACCTCTCCCACTGTGGGACTACCCAACACCAGTGGCTCCTGACTCCACACTGGCTTCTTTTATCAGAGATGCAATGAATATAGTCATCCAAAGGCACTGACTGATCTGCTGAAAATGGACACACTGGGCAGATCCTGCTCCATCAGAACCTCCCTCCCAGAGACCTCCACTGATCAGCAACAACTCAAAATATTATTGGCTGCAAGAATCAACGACTGTTGCTATGAACAGCTACTGGAAAAAGCTATCAGGGAAAATGTCCTCCTTCACAGGGAAGAGATACAGGCCTGCCTTCCAGAACAGCTGTGCGTTATACGTAAAAACACTTCTCATTGAAGTAAAACACCACAAGTGATAAATGGTTTATTTAGATGCATGATTTTTAGCAGTAAGAGAAATAAACTAATCTAAAAAAATCTAAACTAATCCACCATGTAAATACTCTGCATAGTTCTCAGTACTAAAGGCCTACAACACTAAGTAACATTCTACTACTCCCTGCGCGTTGTCTTCCTAAAGATGTACACGCCTGGATACCCGCTCACAACCTGCAGGTCACTAAAAATTCATCATTTACATCGGTATTAAATTCCCATCAGACATCTCTCAACCATATAAACTGTTTCACTCCAGTTATTGATCGCATAGCAATGTAGCTCAGGGGCCAGTCTTATTTGTCAATTTCAATATCTGTAAAACTTAAGGTGTGCACACACATCCAGATTTGATTGGCCAATTTTACCACTTCTTAGTAGTATGAGGGCTAACAAATTTTGAACGTTATAAACAGATTGTGTAGGCAAGCTCTAACACTACATGGAAGTGGTAAGATTGGCCATTCACAATTGGACATGTGCACGCACCCTTACAATTTATACAGTGAGGTCTTTACCCCTCCCCTTTACCCACTTCCTTAGCTCCCATTATCATTCAACATAAGGACATCGATCACATTTCAAACACCTAACTGAAATGTCCCGGAGGGGGAAGAGAGATGACAACTACCCAAGGAGGGTGCTACAATAATTTGGGGGGGGGGGGGGGGTTATATTGTGAAGGGCATATGGCTACACTGCAGGGCAATATGGCAATGCACACGCCAACTACTGCTCTGTGTCACTTCTCCCGTTTACATCTAATTTACTTGAACGACACATACATTCTGAACTAAGTAATTATTTATCTGCTAACTCCCTGCTTAATCAGTTCCAGTCTGGCTTTCGCTCTAACCAATCCACAGAAACAGCTCTTACTAAGTGGCCAATAAGCGTCTTAGGGCTGGTGCACACCGAGCGGCTTTTTGGGCGTTTTCAGATCCGCTTGCGGCTGCGGATCCGCTTGGTCAATGTATCTCAATGGGGTGGTGCACACCGGAGCAGGCGGCGTTTTGCAGAAACGAAAAATGCCTGGGTGAGGCATTTTTTGGATTGTGGATGCGTTTCTGCCTCAATGTTAAGTATAGGAAAAACGCAAACCGCTCTGAAAAACGCCTGTTCAGAGCGGTTTTGCAGGCGTTTTTGTTACAGAAGCTGTTCAGTAACAGCTTTACTGTAACAATATATGAAATCTACTATACTGAAAACCGCAGCAGCAATCCGCAAAACGCTAGCAAAACGCCATAGAAAAATTAAAAAAAAGCGTTTCAAAATCTGCTAGCATTTTGCGGATCTGCTAGCGGGTTTTGGTGTGCACCAGCCCTCACAGCTAAATTCAAAGATCCATATTCCATACTCTATTTTTGAAACAGAGGCACAAACACAAAATAAAATATGTTAAAGGGGGAGTATAATGGTGGACTTACCTAGACACAGAAGACTCGAAAAAGTTAGTATTGATTAAGAACAAATGTTTCTTATTTCACAAAGTGCTGCTACGTGTTTGGTTTTGTGGATCAACAGCCCGCTTCCTCAGGCAAATAAAAAAAGAGCAACTACAATAAAAGGAATACAGAAATTTGGACTTAAAAAATGTACAATAAATATTTACATGGTAGCAATGAACTTCATTTAATAACTATAGGGTGATATAATCATATGCATATTCCCTTGGTATTCATCCACTATAGTATGTGACGGCTGTTGGAATAGTAGCCTATATTATTATTAAAGGTTGAGGACCTGCAGCGCTTTGCATATCCTATATACAAGCACCACACATACACATATGTTAAATAAAGAACACTATTATAGTATAATATACTTGGCCCAGCATTTATTTAAAAGTACTTTAAATTAATGAGGGTATTTCACACAAAAAATACATTGTACAACATCAAGTTAGGTGAAATTTATAGTGACAGATATAAGCTAGAATTGTGCAGAAATAGGTGCTGGTGGTTTACCTGTATAAGAGTCAGGACAAGCAGGGCACCTCTGCAGCGTTTGAGTGTAGTGATCTGCACTACATAAATGGCTTGGGGCAAGTATGTGAAGGCGACAGTGGGCGTGACATGGCGGCGGGCGGACCGTGAGGTGAACCTGTTGTGCATCGATGCATGATTGTGCATGCCCACAAGATGAGGAGGGACTATTGAGGCCATATTAGAAAGTGGTGTATAATTAAAAGTGGTGCGACCATAATAGTGTGTGGGAAGATAGCCACCTAAGAAATATTGCAGAAATAATGCAGGAATAACCTGAGTGAACTATGGGGTGAAGGTGACACCATTACTTGAGAAGGTAGGTATTGTAAAAAGCAAGAAGTACAGAATATAAATGCGATGCAGCGGTGGGCGCACGAACAGCAGTGGGGTTAAATACTCACTTGCTGGGGTCCTGCGCATGTGTACTACTTACTTCTTCCTGTTCTTGCATTCCTTCTCACTGTAACTGTTACAAGGGAATGGAACGCAAGAACAGGAAGAAGAAAGAAGTATACGCGCAGGACCCCGGCAAGTGAGAATTAGTTTAACCCTGCCGCTGTCCCCCCCCCCCCCCTCCCCTCCATCGGTCTCTCTATACTGGCTGCATCTATCCTGACTACCTAAACTGCGGCCACCTATTGCTGTCTATACCTATTCCTGGCTACTGCGGACACCTATTACTGGCTACCTGTACTGCGGCCATCTATTACTGGTTACACCTATTCCTGGCTACCTATACTGTGGACACCTATTGCTGTCTACTGTGGACACCTATTACTGGCTACCTATACTGCCAGGGCTGTGGAATCGGTACAAAAATCCACTGACTCCGACGCCTCAGTTTAGGATTCCACCGACTCCTCGACTCCGACAATTTGCATATTACAATTTTGTTGATTGAAAGTATGTAACATGAAATTCGTCTCTTAACTGCCAATGCTTAGGAATTTTACAAGACAACTGAAGTGAGAAGGATATGTAGACTACTATATTTATTCCCTTTAGACTAAAACTAGTCCTTGGTAAGAGTACTTGTAAAAGGTACAGACCGGAACAAAGAACATCTATCAGGCCCTGGGCAATGTGACTGTGGGTACATGTAAGAGTGATATGCAGGTACTCTGCAGGGGAATAAGGGGATTTTTCCACTATTACACATTCTTCATGCACAATCTGACCAAGGTTTATGGGTGACAGACAACACCTCTGTGTTCAATGTGCACAACATTCTCAGTGTATTCCCTGCAGCTCTGTGGAGAGTGCATACGTAGAGTATACTACTGTGTAACAAAGTAAACCTGAGACAGATGAAATTAAAGTTTTATACATACCTGGGGCTTCCTCCAGCCCCTTCAGGCTAATCAGTCCCTCGCTGTCCTCCTCCGCCACCTGGATCTTCTGCTATGAGTCCAGGTACTTGAGCCAGTCTGGCGTAGTGCACATGCACACACTCCGCCGCCGGGAGCGTACTACACCTGCGTAGCACTATTGCACAGGTGCAGAACGCTCCTGGCTAAGGAAGCGGCATGCAGCCGGACTGGGCTGACTGGCTGAATTACCAGGACTCATAGCAGAAGATCCAGGTGGTGGAGGTGGACAGCGAGGGACTGATTAGCCTGAAGGGGGCTGGAAGAAGCCCCAGGTATGTATAAAACTTTTCTTTTCATCCTTCTCAGGTACCATTTAATTCGTAGTCACCAAATCAAATTTTAACAACATATCAAATTATTTGATTTCATGAGCAAAGAACATTTGCATAAACCCGCATCAGCACAGAATTATTTCCATCTCATTGACCATCTCTATTAGTGACACGGCTACACATCAGGCTTTATACTTACAGCATAGATGTTATTTAGTATATATAAGAGATTCCTGTGTACACATCATATATACAGTCACAATCAGATGTGTATATCTGACTTTAAAAATACGGGGACTGCCTTATTGAAGCAGCACAAGTCATTAATTTTGATTGGTTTATTTCATTTTTGTAGACTAAGCACAGCTATTACTGTATGTATAAATTATTTATGATGACTATTATCTGAGCAATAGAACTTTATAATATTTTCTATTTTAATTACAGTTTAAATTCATTAGGAGTCGGAGTCGGTGTATTTTTTCCCGACTCCAGGCACCCAAAATTGCCTCGACTCCGACTCCACAGGCCTGTATCCTGCGGCCATCTATTACTGGTTACACCTATTCCTGGCTACCTATACTGTGGCCACCTATTCCTGGCTACTGCGGACACCTATTACTGGCTACCTATACTGCGGCCATCTATTACTGGTTTAACCCATTCCTGGCTACCTATAATGCGGCCACCTATTGCTGTCTACAACTATTCTGCGGCCACCTATTACTGACTACACCTAATCCTGGCTAGCTATACTGCGGCCACCTATTACTGGCTGCACCTGTTCCCGGCTATTTATACTGAGGCCACCTATTCCTGGCTACGGATACTGCAGCCACCTATTCCTGGCTACACCTAGTCCTGGCTACCTATACTGCGGCCACCTATTACTGGCTACCTATACTGGGCCACCTACTACTGGCTGCACCTATTCCTGGCTACTTATACTGGGGGCATCTACGCCTAACTAGCTATACTGGAGGGAGTGGAGCTCTGTGAAAACAGCGCCAGAGATTTGGGCGCAGCCGTTACCGCCATAGGTTGTAATAGGAATTACAGCTATAGTGGTGCTCTGTGAGTAATTTGGGTGCCATCAAAAGACAGAGCACAAATTACTATTAAAACACTGTAATTCGGCTGCCTGCAATAGCTGGAAGCTGAATTAGATCTTTCACCACTATCCATAGCGACCTGGAGGGGGAATATTATTTAACACCGCCAGGACTTTTGCAGAAGGGTGAGCTGTTTTACAGCTTTACCCTGCGCCCAAATCTCTCGGTGGCTTAATTATATGTATGCTGAGGTAGTAGGGCACATCTGACTACCATACTGGTGTGGGGGGCATATTATTTAATGTAAGGGGGTGACCCGGGTCCAAATAATTGTGTAAGACCATATACCGTCATATCGTGGTATTTTTTTAAACGGTTATCATACTGTGGATATTTATACCATTGCAACCCTAGTCTGGACTATTGTACCATAGTATTTTGTGCACCACTCCAGTTAGTACTGAACTCAGCTGCTTGTCTCACTCATCTTTCTTCTCACTCTTCCTCTGCTGCTCCTCTCTGTCAAGCTCTTCTTTGGCTACCAAATTAACCAGATGATTAAATTCAAAGTCTTAAAGAGGAACTCCAGTGAAAATAATGTAATAAAAAAAGAGGTTCATTTTTACAATAATTATGTATAAATGATTTAGTCAGTGTTTGCCCATTGTAAAATTCTTCCTCTCCCCGATTTACATTCTGACATTTATTACATGGTGACATTTTTACTGTGGGCAGGTTATGTAGCTGCTGCTAGCTGTTTTGGCTGTTAGAGGCAGCTGTAAACAGCTAATTCCTGTCTGTGAACCTTGTTACATTGTAACAAACTGCCAAAAGTACCGCCGTCCTCAGAGCTTCTTGTGGGAGGGGTTTCACCACAATATCAGTCATACAGCGCCCCCTGATGGTCTGTTTGTGAAAATCAATATATTTCTCATGTAAAAGGGGGTATCAGCTACTGATTGGGATAAAGTTAAATTCTTGGTTGGAGTTTCTCTTTAACCCTAACCTACAAAGCTCTCCACAATCTCTCTCCCCCGTACATCTCCTCGCTAGTTTCCAGATACCAACCCAACCGCAATCTCAGAGCTACACATGACATTCTTTAGTCTTCCTCGCATTCACATATACTGTACAAGATTTCTCACGTGCTTCATCCTACCTCTGGAATACCCTTCCACAGCCCATCCATCACTCTCCAACCTTTGATAACTTTAAGCACTCCCTCAAAACTTTTTCCAAAAAGAATACACTCTACCTTAGGCCGCTCCCTATGATTATTGTATACTACCCGTGCTTTTGTCCTCCCCCCATTCCTTTAGATTGTAAGCTTGTAAGGGCAGGGTTCTCTCACCCCTTCGTGTCTTGGAATTTGCGATTAATCATGTTACATTTGTCACTGTAGTTACCATACCAATTCTGTATTTTGGATATTGGTGTGTACCACTGTCTGTATTATTATGTACCCCATGTTTGCTTCTTACTTTGCATAGCGCCACAGAAATATTGGTGCTTAATAAATCAATAATAATAATGCTATGGGCAGAAGAGGCTATACAGGGAATGCCAGCACTTGAGGGATATGGCTATATTCAATATACACTAACCTAAACGATTATTAGGAACACCTGTAAAATCTCTCATTAATGCAGTTATCTAATCAACCAATCACATGGCAGTTACGTCAATGCATTTAGGGGTGTGGGCCTGGTCAAGACAATCTCCTGAACTCCAAATTGAAGGTTAGAATGGGAAAGACAGGTGATCTAAGCAATTCTGAGCGTGGCATGGTTGTTGGTGCCAGATGCTCAGTTATTGGGATTTTCACGTACAACCATTTCTAGGGTTTACAAAGAATGGTGTGAAAAGGGAAAAACATCCAGTATGCTGCAGTCTTGTGGGCGAAAATGTCTTGTTGATGCTAGAGGTCAGAGGAAAATGGGCCGACTGATTCAAGCTGATAGAAGAGCAACGTTGACTGAAATAACCACTCGTTACAACCGAGGTATGCAGCAAAGCATTTGTGAAGCCACAACTCGCACAACCTTAAGGCAGGAAATACTTAACGCAGGAAGAAGTGAAGGTAAGACTAAATAAATTAAAAATAGACAAGGCACCTGGCCCGGATGGCATGCATCCTCGGGTCCTAAGGGAATTAAGTTCAGTTATAGATAAACCCCTTTATCTTATCTTTTGTGACTCTCTTGCAACTGGCAGAGTCCCAGTGGATTGGCGTACAGCCCACGTTTTCCCATTATTTAAGAAGGGCAAAAAATCAGATCCAGGAAATTATAGACCTGTAAGCTTAACATCAGTTGTATGCAAACTATTTGAGGGGTTACTAAGAGATACTATACATGACTTCATAGTAGAAAATCTTATTTCTCAGCATCAACATGGGTTTACTAAAGACAGGTCCTGTTTGACTAACATGCTCAGCATTTATGAGGTAGTGAATGCTAATATGGATATTGGGAATGCTGTAGATGTGATATACTTGGACTTTGCAAAGGCCTTCGACACTGTTCCCCACAAAAGTCTGGTGCAAAAGTTGAGGATGCAAGGACTGGGGAAGAGTTTGTGTGCATGGATAGGGAACTGGCTAATGGACAGAAAACAAAGAGTTGTGGTCAATGGATCGTACACAAAATGGGAGACTGTTAGCAGTGGGGTCCCACAGGGGTCTGTTCTGGGTCCAGTGCTCTTCAATTTATTTATTAATGACCTAGTAGATGCAGTAGTGAGCAATGTTGCTGTTTTTGCAGAGGATACAAAATTGTGCAGAATCATCAACTCTCAGGAAGATAGTGTCATATTGCAACAGGATCTAGATAGGATGGCTATATGGGCACATACATGGCAGATGAAAATCAATGTTGACAAATGTAAAGTCATGCATTTTGAACGTACTAATGGTCTAGCACCATACAAAATAAATGGGATACAGTTGGGGACATCAAACTTGGAGAAGTACTTAGGAGTACTCATTGACAACAAGTTAAATAATCGTACTCAATGCCAAGCCGCTGTAGCTAAAGCTAACAAAATTTTGGGATGCATTAAAAGGGAAATAAAAACTCGAGATGCTCGCATAATATTGCCCCTGTTTAACTCTCTAGTAAGGCCACATCTGGAATATGGAATTCAGTTCTGGGCACCACATTACAAAAAAGATATTGCAGTTTTAGAGCAGGTGCAGAGACGAGCAACAAAATTGATATGTGGGATGGAGGGTCTCACTTATCAAGAAAGGTTAGATAAACTGGGTTTATTTCGTCTAGAGAAAAGACGCCTTAGAGGGGATCTAATTAACATTCCCTAGGCCTTCTCTAAGGACTAGAGGACATGATCTGCGCATGGAGGAAAAACGTTTTAGCCATTTATTTAGGAAAGGGTTCTTTACAGTAAGAGTGATTAAGAGTGATTAAGATGTGGCCTCATTGCCACAGGAAGTCGTTATGGCAAACTCTATACCTGCATTTAAAGGGGGCTTAGATGCTTTCCATGCGTTGAAAGACATCCATGGCTACAATTACTAGGTAATGCCTAATGATGTTGATCCAGGGATTTTATCTGATTGCCATCTGGAGTCGGGAAGGAATTTTTCCCTTTAGGGGCTAATTGGACCATGCCTTGTAAGGGTTTTTTCGCCTTCCTCTGGATCAACAGGGATATGTGAGGGAGCAGGCTGGTGTTGTACTTTATACTGGTTGAACTCGATGGACGTATGTCTTTTTTCAACCAAAATAACTATGTAACTATGTAAGGCGGATGGGGTACAATAGCAGAAGACCCCACTGGGTATCACTCATCTTCACTACAAATAGGAAAACCGGCTACAATTTGCACAAGCTCACCAAAATCAGACAGTTGAAGACTGGAAAAATGTTGCCTGGTCTGATGAGTCTCGATAAGAGTCAGAATTTGGCGTAAATAGAATGAGAATATGGATCCATCATACCTTGTTACCACTGTGCAGGCTGGTGGTGGTGGTGTAATGGTGTGGGGGATGTTTTCTTGCCACATGGGCTACCTGAGCATTTTTTAGACCATGTCCATCCCTTCATGACCACCATGTACCCATCCTCTGATGGCTACTTCCAGCAGAATAATGCACCAGGTCACAAGGCTCAAATCATTTCAAATTGGTTTCTTGAACATGACAATGAGTTTACTGTACTAAAATGCCCCCTACAATCACCAGATCTCAAACCCAATAGAGCATCTTTGGGATGTGATGGAACGGGAGCTTCGTGCCCTGGATGTGCATCCCACAAATCTCCATCAACTACAAGATGCTATCCTATCAATATGGGCCAACATTTCTAAAGAATGCTTTCAGCACCTTGTTGAATCAATGCCACGTAGAATTAAGGCAGTTCTGAAGGCGGAAGGGGGTCAAACATCGGATTAGTATAGTGTTCCTAATAATCCTTTAGGTGAGTGTACATCTTCTCTTATCTCCGTGATGTCACTGAAAATTATTACTAGGAAGGTGAGATGCCAACCATAATCTATGGCAGATGTAGGGGGAACATTAGAAAACTGGCAAACAAGGCACCACAGTTATGTAAGTCTCTTGTATGGCAATTACTCCAAGAGGGATGATCAGGATAGTGACAGGTGTATTATGACCTTCTCTGTAACAAATTATGTCCACCTCGACCTCTGCTCTGCTCAATATATAACAAGAATGACACAATTACCTCTTCCAACAATGTCTCCAGTCCCTGCATGTCTCTTGTATGGCAATTACCACAAGGGGGATGATCAGGATAGTGAAAGTAAATGAGAACCTAAAAAAAATAATCAGCCAGATACTTACTGTATTTTTCGCCGTATAAGACGCACTTTTTCTCCCCCAAAAATAGGGAGAAGAAGTCCCTGCGTCTTATACGGCAAAGGCAGGGAATTCCCGACTTACGAACGCCCGCCGCTACGAACCGCTGACCCGCCGCCACGTCGGGGATTCCCTGCCTTTCAGTGCCTGCTTGCGTGCCTGCCTTCCTCCCTCCCTCCCGCTCGAGTTTTCTGATGCCCCGTCCCCGAGTGTCAATAGCCGCAACTTACCTTTAACATGCTCCAGCGCCGATCCCAGATAATTGCGCTGCCCCCCGCTAGCATGCGCTCCCTCCCCCTTGCGGATCTGGCCCCCCCGGGTGTGTGAATCAGTAGCGGCAGCTTACCTCCACAATGCACCCGCGATGAATGGAGACATCCCTCTCCCCGGCACTTCGCGCTCTAGTGACTGGCTTGAACTGTGCGTCATCAGTTCAAGCCAGTCACTAGAGCGCGAAGTGCCGGGGAGAGGGATGTCTCCATTCATCACGGGTGCATTGTGGATAAAGTATAGAGAAACCGAGAGCCCAATATAGTGTAGTATGTTAAGCATAAATGAAATAAAGGTTATCGTGAGAAAATTATACTCACAAACATGGGTTACCACAAAGGCAACCACTGTATAGGCAGGTGAGGAGATTAGACCTGTCCTCACTCAGGGATAAGAAGTCGCTCTCTGTAGATGCGAAAGGGGGTAGATCACCCCTCCACCAGGGGTGGACACGGTATAGCAGTAGGAGAACAGAGGCGCCAGCAGGATAAAAGCGGATAAAAATTTTAAAATTTGCTAGGAGGAAGTGGTGGACTTACCTCCATAAAGCAGACACGAAAGACTGTCTGAATAGTAGCAATCACATTTATTAAATAGTACTGTGCCTGCTTGCGTGCCTGCCTTCCTCCCTCCCTCCCGCTCGCCTCTGTTCTCCTACTGCTATACCGTGTCCACCCCTGGTGGAGGGGTGATCTACCCCCTTTTGCATCTACAGAGAGCGACTTCTTATCCCTGAGTGAGGACAGGTCTAATCTCCTCACCTGCCTATACAGTGGTTGCCTTTGTGGTAACCCATGTTTGTGAGTATAATTTTCTCACGATAACCTTTATTTCATTTATGCTTAACATACTACACTATATTGGGCTCTCGGTTTCTCTATACTTTATCCACAATGCACCCGCGATGATTGGAGACATCCCTCTCCCCGGCATTTCGCGCTCTAGTGACTGGCTTGAACTGATGACGCACAGTTCAAGCCAGTCACTAGAGCGCGAAGTGCCGGGGAGAGGGACGTCTCCATTCATCGCGGGTGCATTGTGGAGGTAAGCTGCCGCTATTGATTCACACACCCGGGGGGCCAGATTCGCAAGGGGGAGGGAGCGCATGCTAGCGGGGGGCAGCGCAATTATCTGGGATCGGCGCTGGACCATGTTAAAGGTAAGTTGCGGGTATTGACACTCGGGGACGGGGGATCAGAAAACTCAGGTGGGAGGGAGGAAGGCACACGGAGAAGGCAGGGCGGCACAGGAGGACACATGGGGGGACAGAGGTAACATGAGGGGCAAGTGAGGACACATTGGGGGCCACAGGAGGACATATGAGGTGGGCAAAGAGGCGACATGAGGGGCAAATGAGGACATATTGGGGGCCACAGGTGGACATATGGGGGGCACAGAGGTGACATTAGGGGCAAATGAGGACACATTGGGGGCCACAGGAGGACATATGGGGGGCACAGAGGTGACATGAGGGGCAAATGAGGACACATTGGGGGCCACAGGAGGGCATATGGGGGGCACAGAGGTGACATGAGGGGCAAATGAGGACACATTGGGGGCCATAGGAGGACATATGGGGGGCACAGAGGCGACATAAGGGGCAAATGAGGACACATTGGGGGCCACAGGAGGGCATATTGCTGGCACAGAGGTGACATGAGGGGCAAATGAGGACACATTGGAGGCCACAGGAGGACATATGGGGGGCACAGAGGCGACATGAGGGGCAAATGAGGACACATTGGGGGCCACAGGAGGACATATGGGGGGCACAGAGGCGACATGAGGGGCAAATGAGGACACATTGGGGGCCACAGGAGGACATATGGGGGGCACAGAAGCACACATGAGGGGGCACATAAGGACACACAGGACACAAGGAGGCACAGGAGGACACATGGGGGCACAGGAGGACACATGGGGGCGCAGGAGGACACATGGGGGTGCAGGAGGACACATGGGGGCGCAGGAGGACACATGGGGGGCACAGGAGGGCACATGGGGGGCACAGGAGGGAACATGGGGGGCACAGGAGGACACATGGGGGGCACAGGACGACACATGGGGGCACAGAAGGACACACAGGACACATGGAGGGCACAGGAGGACACATGGGGGCACAGGAGGACACACAGAAGGAAAGCACAGGAGCACACATTAGGACACACAGAAGGACATGTACAAGACGCTCCTGGAATATGGACGCACCAGGTTTAGTATTTTTTTCCCCTGGTTTTTGCCCTCCAAACTTGGGTGCGTCTTATATTCCGGAGCGTCTTATACAGCGGAAAATACGGTACCTAAGGAGAGGAAAGTCTCTCGATCCTATAGAGCAGGGCTAGGGAACCTATGGCTCGGGAGCCAGATGTGGCTCTTTTGATGGCTGAATCTGGTTCACAGACAAATCATACTCACAAAAACTGATTTTTACAAAATTGCTAACAGGAATTATCTCCAAATAGGACGTTAAAACATGGGGAAATCTAAGGCGCATGCGCGGGCTTCCCTGAGATGGCCGCCTAAGAGAGGAGCTCTCATCTCACCGCTGCCAGAAGCCATCACAGCGCGGCTCCACCTCGTTCCTCCTGCAGACACCCTCGTGAACAGAGGGATATGGCTGGCAAAGCTCCCACTAAGCCCGGAACGGCTGCAGGCACGATGGACAGATTCCTCTGTCCTCCCTCCCAAGATGGCGCCGATCCATCCGCCCAGCCACAGTCAGGAGCTGGATCTCAGCAAGGTAACGCGGAAAGAATCACTGCCACATTATTAGAGGCTACTTTACAGAGGCATTACGAGACTATGCACTCATCTGTAAGGCTTGGTGGTGTATTCTCCACAGTCAGCATGCAACGCATGAGCGGACGTGGAGGAGGTACACACACTAGCACAAGGAAACAGGCTATCCCTAGTATAGTGGAGGGGAGGACTGACTCCAATAGGAGATTGTGGCGCACAGAGCCGGTGCAGATCCGACAGCCACAAACAATACTTTCGCTATAACGTCTCAGCGCAAAGTAGCGCTGAGCGCATAAACCAGAACTGAGGAGATCAGGACAGGTAGACAGAATGAACGCTTGCTAGCTAGCCGCTACTTAGTGCCAGCAAGCGTCCACAACAAGACAGACTGGAATGAGGCAGCCAATGCGTTGCAGCGATGGCGTGCCTCACAAAGACAGGACAGGATAGTCAGGAAATAGCAGGATCAAGATAGATGAACGTAACACAGACAAATATACAATAAGTATGTTTTCCTAGCGTATTACAATTACAGCTATCAATGAAACTATTTGTAACGTCTGACTAACATATGTATATATCGGCAATGAACCGATATATGACATAAGCAGGAACACTGACTAGGACTGGAGTAATACAGGGAACAGGACTCAGAAGGATTCGCTATCTCTTCGCAGAGATGAACGCAATCCACAAATGGTAACAGAACAGGATTCAGAAGGATTCGTTATCTCTTCGCAGAGATGAACGCAATCCACAAACAGAACCAGGAGCAGGGTAACTAACTCAGCACGGGTGATCACGATACGCGCAACCCACCAAAACGTGCTGAAAAGCTGACTAACTGCACACAGGATATAAACAGTTCGTGTACGTATACATCAGCGACACTGATGTATCAACGTAACACGAATACAAGGAAAATAATAAACGTGCTGGTATGCATATATATTGGCAATGAACCAATATATGATGCAAAGACCAGCAAAGTATCTTTAGAACAAGAAACACGATCTGGGGCTGAAGCAACAGCAAGACGGGCTTAAACTGAAGCTATGGTAACCCGAGCAGTCCTGCAGGAAGCAGATCTTTATACTGAGGTCATCCAATGGGAGCAGACATGCAAATTCCCACACAGGTGAATGATAATCAGTCACAAGCTGACATCAGGGAAAGGCAGACAAAGCTATGCAGCTTGCATGGAAAGAGATCAGAACTGCCTGAGCTGCAGCACTACTACTTCCAGCAATACCTGCTGCAGCAGCGATCATGACATCATCACTTCAGTCTTTGATCCTAACAGCAGTAAATGAGCTGAAGGCAGAAATAAATGATATTGGGACTCGCACAAACGCACTGGAATCCAAAGTGGACTCTATTGCACTCAAACAAGCTAACATGGAGGACGATCAGCGTGTAATGTCCTCCGACTTACAAAGTCTCCGCTCTGCTCATGAGGATTTAGAGAACAGAGAACGCAGGCAGAATGTACGCGTGAAAGGTATCTCCATGAAAGTTACTAATGACACTCTTAATGTACACTTATTGGAACTTTTTTCTACAACTGTTCCTGACCTTCCCCCTGAGCTCTGGAGAATGTACAGGGCTCATAGGGCCCTGGGCGAGAGACAGACCACAGCAGGCAGGCCAAAGGACGTTGTCATCCGCTTACATTACTATGAAGCTAAAGAAGCACTATTTAAAGCTCTAAGGAATATCCCAAAGCTAGATTTATTTATAATGATCTCTCCCTAATAACCCTCGCCAAACGCAGGTCTCTCAGACCAGTCACCCAACTACTCCGTGAAGCAAAGATTCCCTACCACTGGGGATTCCCCTTCAGACTATCCGCAACCAAAGGAGGAATGACTTTCTCCCTAACTGACATTGACAACGCAGATTTCTTCCTTAAACAAATGGGCCTGAGACTACCTCCTAACTACGCATCCCCCAATCACAGATCTCCGGAAGCATCTCCCCCGCGCAAAGTCCGCCATATCTCCGAGTGGACCAAAGTCCCTCTTCGTAGTTTCTCATCTCAAGCTGCCCCAGAAAACATGGACGCACAAACCACCTGAATAAAAAGCAACTGCTACAGGAAAGATCATCATTTTACTATAACACCTATCTCCTCGTTAAGGAGGCCTACTGCATACTCAAACCTTGATGTGCTTTATCTCTTAACTTTCAAAGGAATACTTTCCCCCAGATGTCTGACTTCATATATATCAACCATAATCAGTAATGTTATGCTTCTCAACCTATGATATGTTGATTTCTAGGCCTGTTTTCAATGTTGTGCATATTACTAGTTTTTAGTCTGTTGCTGAGAAATAAGACCTTCGATATCCCAGGAGGCTATATACGCTAGCTCCGGCCCTTGGGTGGGCACTCGGAGACCCAGCATGCTCCTCAGGAGGCTTCCCCGATCGGGGGGTTATCTGTTTCCCCAGAGCCCCCCTCTCTGGGCATCCTCAATTGGGTGGTGTAATTATGCCGCCCTGACATGTAGCCACGTTTTTTACAGTGGCAACCGCATTGTTTTTTTGTTATATATTGTTTTGTGTTTAACCCCCTTGGCGGTATGAAAAATACCGCCAGGGGGCAGCGCATCAGTTTTTTTTTAATTTTTTTTTTTTTAAATCATGTAGCGAGCCGAGGGCTCGCTACATGATAGCCGCTGCTCAGCGGCATCCCCCCAGCCCCGCCGATCGCCTCCGGCGATAGGCGATCAGGAAATCCCGTTCAAAGAACGGGATTTCCTGGAGGGCTTCCCCCGTCGCCATGGCGATGGGGCGGAATGACGTCACCGACGTCAGCGACGTCGGGACGTCATTGGGAGACACGATCCACCCCTCGGCGCTGCCTGGCACTGATTGGCCAGGCAGCGCTCGGGGTCTGGGGGGGGGGGGCCGCGCGCCGCACCGGATAGCGGCGATCGGGCGCGCGGCGGCGGCGATCGGGGTGCTGGCGCAGCTAGCAAAGTGCTAGCTGCGTCCAGCAAAAAAAAAATTAAGTAAATCGGCCCAGCAGGGCCTGAGCGGCACCCTCCGGCGGCTTACCCCGTGTCACACACGGGGTTACCGCTAAGGAGGTTAATATATAGTTTATGGTTCACCACAGCAATTATTTGCTCTAATATAGGTCGGTTCCCATTCTACCCCACTAAAGTCAACTCCCCCTCTTTCGACCATGGTTAGATGCTTTACAATTAATGCCAAGGGGCTTAACTCTCCACAGAAAAGACATGCTCTCCTTAACCACCCTGGCGTTCTGATTAAATCGCCAGGGTGGCTGCGGGAGGGTTTTTTTTAAATAAAAAAAAAACTATTTCATGCAGCCAACTGAAAGTTGGCTGCATGAAAGCCCACTAGAGGGCGCTCCGGAGGCGATCTTCCGATCGCCTCCGCCGCCCAGAATAAACAAGGAAGGCCGCAATGAGCGGCCTTCCTTGTTTTGCTTATATCGTCGCCATAGCGACGAGCGGAGTGACGTCATCGACGTCAGCCGACGTCCTGACGTCAGCCGCCTCCGATCCAGCCCTTAGCGCTGGCCGGAACTTTTTGTTCCGGCTACGCTGGGCTCAGGCGGCTGGGGGGACCCTCTTTCGCCGCTGCTCGCGGCGAATCGCCGCAGAGCGGCGGCGATCAGGCAGCACACGCGGCTGGCAAAGTGCCGGCTGCGTGTGCTGCTTTTTATTTCATTAAAATCGGCCCAGCAGGGCCTGAGCGGCAGCCGCTGGCGGTGTTGGACAAGCTGAGCTCGTCCAGACCGCTCAGCTGGTTAAAGATCTAAAGAGGTTGGAGGTAGATTTAGCAATGATACAAGAGACCCATTTTAAACAAACTGACCCCCCACGGTTCATTAGTAAGCTCTATACAGAAACATTTCTATCCTCGGGCCCTCAAAAAAAGGCTGGAGTAGCAATCCTGGTTAGAAAAGGTGTTCCTCTCCAAATTACTCGCACTATTACCGATTCACAGGGAAGGTACCTAATATTAAAAGGCTCTATGGCTGGAAAACCCATAACATTAGCTACAGTTTACATCCCAAATACTAATCAAACTTCCTTCCTCTCATCCTTTCTTTTAAAACTACAAAAGGTGACTGAAGGCGCGTTAATTCTAGGAGGAGACTTCAACCTAGCTTTTTCCTCTCATCTAGACAGATCTTCGACTTTAAACTCCTCCCCTCCCCTCTACACGAAAGAAATTCTAGACAATTCAGAGTTCTAATGAGAAAGCAGCAATTGCTCGATCTTTGGAGAATAGTCCACCCCAAATCTATAGAATTCACTTTTTTTTCCCCACCTCATGCCTCAAGCTCTAGACTAGACTACTTCTTTGCCCGTGCCTCAGTAGTTTCTATTCTCTCTAACTCTCAAATCCACCCGGTAGCCTGGTCTGACCACCAGGGAGTATCCATAGATCTCAACTGGTATGCTAACCCCCATAAGCCTCTCCACTGGAGACTCAATGAATCAATGCTCCAGGACAAAACTCTAATCTCCAAACTAAATGACGACCTTCAATCATTCTTCGCGACTAATATCCCCTCTGTCGAATCTTTTGGAGTGGTATGGGAAGCCCACAAAGCCTTTATTAGGGGCATACTAATAGCAGAAGGAACTAAGAGAAAACGTATGAATAGTTGTCTACTCCGCGACTTATATCAAAAACTTTCAGAGGCTCGAGACCTATTTAAGGGAAACTCTACTTCTGAAAACTTTGCTGCTATCCAAGCCCTAAAATTAGAAATTAAACAGATTCAACTTACTCAATTGGAGAAAAGTCTTCGCTGGACCAGACAACTAATCTTTGAAAGGGGCAACAAACCTCATACAATTTTGGCTAGGAAATTAAATCCCAAAAATTCACAAGCCCAAATATACTCTATGAAGGACTCTAAAGGTACCATTCATTATGACCCTTCTAAAACCGCTATTATATTCACTGATTACTACAAAGGCCTCTATGATCTCCCCAACCGCCTTCAGGATCCTTCCCAGTCCACTCGTATCTCTACCTTCCTAGACCCCCTAAACCTTCCTAAGCTCTCCGCCTCTCAACTAACCTCCTTAAACTCTCCTTTCACGATGGAAGAATTTGAAGAAATCTTCAAAAACCTCCCTTCCTCCAAAACCCCAGGTCCAGATGGTCTCTCATATAAATATTACAAAGTATTTAAACCTATCCTCCTTCCCCACCTAATCACCTTGGGCAATAAACTCCTATCGGGAAAGCAAACTCCAGACTCCTTCTTGAGGTCCCTGATCACAGTTATTCCTAAGCAAGGGAAAGATCCTTCGGTGCCCCAGAGCTATAGGCCCATATCGCTCTTAAATTCCGATCTGAAACTCATCACAAAAGCCATGGCCAACAGACTCAACCCCATACTCCTATCCCTCGTGAACAACGACCAAGTAGGCTTCATCCAAGGAAGACAAGCAGGAGACAATACTAGAAAAGCTGTAAACTTAATAGAACTCATGGGGGCCTCTCGGAGGCCTTCCGTACTCCTGAGTCTGGACGCGTAAAAAGGCCTTCTATAGGCTCTCATGGTCTTTTCTTTTTTCCCTCCTAGAACATCAAGGATTCTCAGGCCCATTCTATAATTTAATTAGATTCCTCTACTCTAAACCCACCACATCTGTTAAACTCCCTGCAGCCCCCCCTACTTTTTTCCCTATAAAAAAATGGCACAAGACAGGGGTGTCCACTCTCCCCTTTACTCTTTGCTCTCAGCATAGAACCCCTGGCTTGTGCCATTCGTAAAAACACTGACATTAAAGGGGTTGTCCAGGGTAAATGGGAACATAAAATCTCCCTTTTTGCTGACGACGTCCTGTTGACCCTGGCCTGGTCGACCCACTTATGACTCTCCCGACCCTTAAACGGGTACTCCGAGAATACGAAGAACTCTCTGGATATAAGCTCAATCATGACAAAACAGAAGCTCTTCCTATCAACATCCCTCCCCCTCTTCTTGAGACACTGCAGACATCCTACAACTTTAATTGGAAAAAACATTCCTTGAAATATTTAGGCATCTTCCTTACAACATCATATAACTCCCTATATAAGCATAACTTCCCCCAAATAATCCACTCTATTATTCAAGACCTCCATAAATGGACCAAATTTCATATTTCGTGGATAGGACGGCTATACTCAGTTAAAATGAACATACTACCCCGCATCCTATACCTATTCGAAACCCTACCAATAGCAGTCCCCTCCTCCCAACTGTCCCTACAACGGGAAATAGGCAAATTTATATGGAACCATCAGAAACCAAGGGTCTCCAAAAAAGTCATGATGGCCCTTAGGGATCAGGGGGGCTTAGGTCTACCCAACATAGCATTTTACTACAAAGCAGCTCATCTGCGTCAACTAACTGAATGGTCAGACTTCACAGTCAAAACCAAATGGGCACTGATAGAAGCTACCCAAGTTTTACCCTATTCACTGGCCTCATACTGTATATCTGGTCCGACAGATCTCACTCTCCTCCAACCTCTTTGGGCCTATCTTCTACCAGATTCACTATCCGCATCTGGTCTTCTATTCCTCCTGAAACCGGTCTGCAGGCCTCCCATAGACTAGTACCAATTCTGGGTAACCCCAAATTCAAACCAGGCCTTGAGCATAACTTCATGACACAATGGTACTCGAGGGGATACTTTCGGCTACAAGACTGGTTGCAAACTAACTCCACAAACTTAATAACTTACGATCAATTATGTGAAAAGTACCCCCCCTCACTTAAACTCCTCTTTGAGTATAATCAAATTATACATTTCTTGAGATCCTTAATCCCTAATCCTACCTCCATTAAACCTATAACGATCTTCGAGGACCTTTGTACTCACAAAGGGCATCAAAAGGGCCTTATTACTCAAATCTACTCCCTCCTGTGCACTAATTCATACTCTCTTTCTCCAAATCACGATTATATGACCAAATGGGAATCTTCCCTCTCCCGGCCTATCTCAAACAAAGACTGGGAATCCATTTGGCAGAATGCTAAAGACTCATCAATGTGCGTACAAATTAAAGAAAACATATACAAAATACTGTTCAGATGGTACTTAACTCCCGCTACCCTATCACGTATATACCCAGGCTCTTCGGATCTCTGTTGGAGGGGATGTGGGCTTAAAAGGTCAATAGAACATATTTTTTGGTTCTGCCCTCTTTTAGCTCCCTTCTGGAGTAAAATCCAAAATCTTATTTTTAAAGTCTTGGATATAACGATTCCCCTGGACCCCACCTTCATGTTACTAGGTAAATCTATCCCTCAAGCCCGCAAATTCGAGAGAATCTTAATAATACGCATCCTTACTGCAGCTCGGCTATCAATAGCCTCTAACTGGAAAAAAATAGCTCCCCCCGAACTACCTGATGTCATAGCAAAAATAAAATGGACTAAACTTATGGAACAGCTAACAGCCACCCTCAGGGACACTGAGGCCAGATTTGACAAGATATGGGGTCCATGGGAACTCTACCTGGATAATGGTTAATAAAATCAAAACTGTTCTCTCTGCCCCCCCTATATTACGAGGCCTGTCTTAAGTAAGCCACCTTGGCTCTGACCACCCCACTACCATCCGCTTAGACATGGGAACCGACCTGATATTAATATTCACCTCAAATACTGTTTTTGTTCTTATTTTTGTTCTTTTCAATGTTTTATCAGTTAATATCAGTCAAATGGACTTGAACAAATCCAGACGACTTAATGTTCTAGGTACGATCGATATTTCTACCCAATTTTTCCACATTCTAGGTATTCTCCCCACTGATCTCCAACCTCATCTAGGTTTACCTTCTTGAAACGGATATAAGAGACTTGAATACTCCATCGAATAAGGTCAATGACTCTATAATCCATACGGGTAAAACTATATCGTAATCACTTCCTAAAGTTATAAACAATCTGTTCACCTACGCATGTTCACCTACGCATACACCACGGTATTCTGTTAAAAAAGGAAAAATTGTACCATTCTATGTGCAGACATGCATTGTACCTGTTTATATAAGCTCTAGAATTCAATAAAAATAGTGTTACAAAAAAAAAAAAAAAACATGGGGAAATCTACATTCTATATATTTTTTCTCTCATTATTGATAGTAATGAGTGGTCTTAGTTTTGAATACATACTTACCTACAATACACTCCTTTTAATGCTAAAATTTGTGATGAACAATACCCTGATCCCAAATAATGAGTCCCATAGATCTGGGTAACATAACTGTTGGGAATCAGGAAATGTAGATTTCCCAAGCTTTCTCATGGAAATGACAAGAACAATAATATACTGGAGTATGAATATGGAGGGGTAATCCTGTAAGAGATGAGATGTGTTCTTGTGGAACCATCTGGCTCTCAACAGGAGCCTATTTTCAGTCCCAAGCACTAGTAATTCATTTATGTAGAAGGAACCGTCTCTTTTGGAGATGAGCCGGTTCATGTAAACGACTCATGAGTCGTTTCCCCGTGTGAATCGCTCTATACAGTAGTGTGGAATGAGCCGAAGAGACGCTGTTGTGATGGCTCCTATCAGGGAGCGTGATATGTTGCTCTAACTTAGAGCTGATTGGCTGGAGGGGAGGTGGCGACTTTAGCCCCAACGCGGTTGGGGGATCCACCAGGAACTGGGCAAGCCCGCTGAGCCAATCAGACACGCCGATTATCTGCGTTGAGAAAAAGATGCGTCTGAGACTTTCTCATGGGTTTCTGGTATTGTTATCTTATTAGGGGTGAGCCGCAGGAGATCATATTAGTCTGTGGACGCCTCTATGTGTATTTTACGGTGATTTTGAAACAATATTGAGCCCTATAGGCCTCCATATTGATTGGCTGAATTGAAGACTGACATACTTTCTGACCAATCAGTAAAGTCAATACTACTACAGGGGTGTAGTCTGTGAACACACCCCTGCTCATGTGACCAAAGGAGGTATAAAAGGGCCTCAGCATAGCCAGACCATATTAGGCTGCTGTCATGAGCGGACACGCTATATGACTCTCTATATGTTCTTTGTTTTAATGTAATTGCACCCTAGCACTTATTGCCCTTCACGTTGTTCCCTTGAAAAAGCTTCCGCCAGGAAGTGAAGCATGCTGGGTTGTATTTTTGGTGGGGGGTTTGTGTAATTGATTATTACTGCTGTGAACTGTAAAGGGGGGGGGGGGGGGGAGTAATGTATCTCCAGACAAATTTGACTATTAACCCCTAGTTCATTTACATGATAATTGATCATATCAGATGGTAGCCTACGTTAGACTTTTGTCTATTTTATGAATATTTTATTAAAAGTTATGTTTTAACATCCTATTTGGAGATCATTCCTGTTTACAGACAAATCAGTAGGGGTTCATTCACCAAGCTACTCTGCTCAAGCAGCGCAGCTTAGTGTGGCAACGCAAGTAAAATTTTCAAAGTAGGCACACTGCTGCTGTAACATGCACCACTAACTTACTCGCTCTCCCCCCAAAACGAACAGCTGCTTCACTTGTCCCACTCTGGACCCTGTCAGGTCCAGTGACTTTGTAGGACAAGATCCCCGCACTTTGATTAGCCCAATAGTGACAGGCAGCCTATTGGGCCAAAGTGCAGGGATCTCGTCCTACAAAGTGAATAAATCCCCAAGTCAGCTAGCTAATTGTACAAGCTGTTAGTCAGTATTTCTCCTGTCTGGCTCTCAGGGAAATTGCTGATGTTGCTGAAACCCAAGAGAAGCTGATGACGTGTCTGACACTTCCACTGCCTGGCGGATCAGCTGTATACACATCACCATGGCAACAGGGACAGCCTTCTGCTGGCATGCGCACTGTCCCAGTTTGAAACATATTGTATGGCTCACACGGATATACATTTTAAGATATGTGGCATTTATGGCTCTCTCAGCCAAAAAGGTGCCTGACCCCTGCTATAGAGCCTTCCCGCTCCTCTAACAGTCCCCGCATTCTAGCGCTGGCTCCCCCGGTAGCAGTATTTGACCAATTGGTCAAATACTGCTCTCTGTCACCAAATGAGGCTTTAGAAGAGGCTTAGAAGAGTCTTCGGGGAGTGTGAGTGCTCTGAAGACAGGCTACTCTGTACTGCGCCAGCAGTAGTGCGCTTACCCATGTAGTATGGAGCTATCCATCTTCGGGAGGACTCAAGCTCCAGAAGACGTCCTAAGCCTCCCGCAGGGGGGGGATTCAAATGGGGAGCCATCGCTTAAATGAGGATACTGGGAGAGGAGCGGGAAGGCTCTATAGGACCCACGACCTTCCCTCTCCTTAGGTAACTATCTGTTTTTTTAAGGCTACCATTAGCTTGAAAGGTATACTATGACCTCCTATGTAACAAACTATGTCCACCCCGACCTCTAGTTTGCTCAATATTTAATAAGAAGCACAAAATTACCTCTTCCAACGACGTCTCCTTTTCACCTCCTGCTCTGTTACATCACTTTTTCCTGTGGCACATCACTTCCTGTCTTTGGCTCCATTTACTTCTCGTTTGTGCGTTCCACCTGGGAGCGTTGAGATTGCCATCTTGTGGTGAATAGGCTAACTGCAGTCTGTTTGTGGAATCACCTGCGCTCAGCAAATATTATTATTATTATTATTATTAATATGATTGTAACAATAATAATTATTATTTCCCAGTTACTGGATATGCAGAGTTATAATATGGCCGTGGCTTCATAGTTACAGGAAGTGTCAGTTAAATAGTCAAAAGGAGAACTGGCACCTTTAAAATGGACCTGAACTCTTGCACGGGACAGAAGTAAAACAGAGAAATGCACCCTCTATGTATTTACAGAGTTTAGCCTGTCTAATTCTCCCTCATCTGTGACTAATCACCAGTGTAATTTGATCCCTCAGCTGTTTTAGCTGGGTGCATCGGTAGAGCAGCTAATATGTAAACACAGGATGTTGGCCCTATGTTTGCTTCCATTAACCTCCTTGCCGGTTATCCCGAGCTCAGCTCGGGGTAACCTGCATAGGAGGATTTCTCAGGCCTCGCTGGGCCAATTTTCCCCCAAAAAATTTTCCTCCACGCAGCTAGCACTTTGCTAGCTGCGTGTGTTACGCGATCGCCGCCGCTACCCGCCGATTCGCCGCTACCCGCCGAGCCGCCCCCCCCAGACCCCTGCGCAGCCTGGCCAATCAGTGCCAGGCAGTGCTGAGGGGTGGATCGGGATTCCCTCTGACGTCCCGACGTCATCCTGCCCCGTCGCCATGGTGACCGGGGAAACCTAGCAGGAAATCCCATTCTGAACGGGATTTCCTGCTTACTCTGATCGCCAGGGGCGATCGGAGTGGGTGGGGGGATGCCGCTGTTTAGCGGCTATCATGTAGCGAGCCCTGGGCTCTCTACATGATTTAAAAAAAAAAAGTGCTGTACTGCCCCCTTGCCGCGGGAATTGGACCGGCAAGAGGGTTAATGCAGGAATAGACACACTGCAGATTTATTACAGTATTTGTATCAAGGCGTAGCAAAGACATTTTTTCTTTAAAGGTTATTATGCTCTTGTTTATCTTTTATAGCAAAGAGGAAGTTCTGAGTTCAGGTCTGTTTTAAAGAAAATCTGCAACGAAAAAACCCTCCCTGGGAGATACTTACCTTGGGAGGGCGAAGCCTATGGATCCTAACGAGGCTTCCCCGGTCCTCCTCCTTCCCTTCGTTCAATTGCTGGGACTCCTGAAGAGCAGCAATGTAAATATTTACACTAGCAGCTCTCCGTTCGGTCCTTTGCCCCTGTGGAGTAGAGCGGATACGATCGGGTTCAGCTTTTTCCGCCTTACACGAAGGAAAAACCGCTAGTTCACCTGCGCAGGATTGCGGAGAGGTCAATATATCATCCCTTGTCAAACTTGTCGGGGGAGGTTTCAGGAGAGTCAGCACTGGATTCCTCTAAGCTTCAGAGGTCGGGGAAGCCTCAGAGGGACCCTGAGGCTTCCCCCTTCCGAGGTAAGTATCCCCCAGAGGGTTTTTTTGTTACATGTTCTCTTTAAGGGATTTCCAGTGATAGGATCAGAGCAGCACACAGTTAAAATGTACAGCTTAAACAGTCTTCTGTCAATGCCGCAATCTGTAAAGTATTGTATCAACATCTCCTGTGAAATGACAGCTCCAAATTCCTGCACTGAGAGGAGTGCTTGTTGGACTCAGGGGCCACAATACACCACAGAGGGTGGTAAAGCCTCAGCAAACAATTCAGCTGAACAATCTTCCCTCAGGAGACATTGCAGTGTGATCAGGTCGGTCTGCACCCCAGGGAGTGCTGTCTCTGTGATAGAATGTGATCCGCCGGGCGGATCGCTCAGAAACAGCCTTATCAGTCCACCGACAGACTGTACACACGCTGTACTGTCTGCTGAAAACCCGTCCAGCGGGAGGGGACGACGGACCCGTCGTTGCCTTTAGTACGGCGTGTGTACGAGGCTTTAGATTACAAATCATTTGCTTTGTGATTGCGTTAGAGTTAGTTTACTGCACAAGTGAAGTGATAGTGTGTAGTGAGTGGTATTTTAGAGACAGGGATTTCATACATTTAGCATTAGTAGTAGTTAGGGTCCAAGGATAGGGGACAGACTTGATCTGTGACTAATGCTTTTCTTGTCATGTGCAGCAGTGTGCCCCACCAGCTAGTCATTGTGCCCCCCAAAAATCTGAAGCTGGAGTTCTCATTGCATGTGATTGCTAGTTTGCCTTGCGACCAACTGAATGTCAAAACAGAACACTAACAAGAATAAGAATTTCACATGATTTGTCAGCATTCTCCCTCATCACAAGATAACAGAGGTCTCTGTAATACATCACTGAGTGCAAGCTGACATTTTTTTTTTTTTTTTACATTTTCACAAACTGAATTTTGCTTGAGAGATATAGAGATGGCCAGCTTGAAGCATGAATGCCACCCATCGGACACTAACTAGTGGAAACATTACACAAATGCAGCAGTTGTCTTGGCAGCGACTGTTTGGGGTAACTGAAGCAGCACAAATTGGCATCTTTCTGGCATCAACCTGTGACATCAGTGGTAGGAGGCTGGTAGTTGTTAGCGACTCACCTCTCATTCTTTCTTTTAAAAAGTGAGGCGACTGACATTATCTGGTGTCAGTTGTGATAATTTGTCCGTGACCACACCACCACCAGTACTGAAGGGTCTTCAGACAGATCACTGGATGCTGGGCAAAAAAGATCTTGAATCTCGCTCTTCCTCGGCTGCTCTTCTCTCTCAAGCTCGTCATTAGCTACTAATTAGCCAGAGGATCCAGTTCAAACTTAACCCTTACCTACAATGCTCTCCACAATCTCTCTCCCTGTACATATCCTCACTAGTTTCCAGATACCAACCCAATCACAATCTCAGATGTGCATATGACCTTTTGTCCTCCTCTAGAATTACCTCCTCGCATTAACATAAACAATATTTCTCACATGCTTCACCCTTTCTCTGGAATGCTCTTCCACAACACATCAGTCACTCTCCAACCTTTGATATTTTTAAACGCGAACTCAAAACTCACTTTTTCTGACAAGCATATGCTCTACTTTAGGCCAGTCTCCCTTTGACCTAAGGCCTAGTTGCACGTCTACTAGATATCCTAAAAACACACTGCCTCTAGGTATGAATATTGTATACTACCCCACCTCTTGCTCCCCCCTCCCCCATTCCTTTGACTGTAAGCTTGCAAAGGCAGGGCTCTCTCACCATTTTGTGCCTTTAAATTTGTTATACGTGTTTTTTTTTATTCATCATGTTACTTTTGTGACTTTTATTAACAACTAGTAGACCCAAGCCCATTAAAAAAAAACGGGCTCTAGGTCTTTTTCCGGTGGCCGCAGCTGCCAGTGCGCATGCTCGCAACCGCTGCGTGCCTGCACCCGCCCACCTGGCTCGTCCTCCCAGCTCCCTGGTCCCAGCTGTCCGTTACTGCGCACATGCGCAGTAACAAAAAACCTGGGACACAGGGACAGCTGGCTGCTGGACCGAGCGACAGTTAGGTTTTATTAGGTAGGATTTTGTATCAAGTCTATAGTTACCAATTTTGTATATTGGTGTATACCATTGTCTGTATTATTATGTACTCCATTTTTGTTATTTACAGTACTTTGTACAGCGTCACAGAATATGTTGGCTCTTTATATATCAATATTTATAATGGCTTGCTGTGTATTAATAATGGCATGATGTGGGCAAATGTCAGTCCAATTCACCCAAAACTGTAAGGGGCCACCATTGCCAATATCAACTGGGATATTTCCCCTTTGTAACTGGAACTGATAATGGTTGCCAGCAATTGGCGTTGTTGTTTTTTTTAATACTGTTGATATGGACATCCCTGCATTAGCACCACAATCTGCGCGCAGAAATTTGGAATAGGGGGCTCTGGGCTTATCCTCTTCACTAGTCCTCAAATACATGTCTTCCTCCTGTTTTAACCTCTTGGGTGTTTCCTTATGCCTGGACTGTTTTCATGAATTTGTATTTTTTATATATACCGTATTTTTCAGAAAATAAGACGCACCTAGGTCTAGAGGGCAAAAATCAGGGGGGAAAAAAAAACTAAACCTAGGTGTGTCTATGGTAGAGGGGGGTCTTATGGACACGCCCCCTAAAATGTCTCTATCCAAGTTACACTGCCTAGTTAAGCAAACTCCAGCTACACTTGTCATGGGCATGAGCCAGTAAAATATAGCTGGATAGCATTCTATAATGTTTATGCTTAAAGGTTTTATGCACAAATATATATATGGGTTTATTTCTCTAAGTACTGTATACCATTTATTCTTATATTCCTTTAAAAATGAATAGTCAGATGTACAGGATCTTCTAAAAAAATTAGCTGAAACTCTCATTTATGCTCCACGTGGGACTCTGCATAGGGAAGGAGGGAGGGAGGCACTTTGGGAGGGGACAGAGCAGCCTTTCAATTATCAGGTGCCTGCAGGCACGAGCCTACAGTGCCTTATGGTACATCTGGCCCTGTAAGCATTACTGATTACATATCACGTTTGCAGATTAATACACTTTAAATCATCCATCCCTTTTCCTCTACTTACATAAGTTGACCTGTGTTTTGTTATATAAGGCTATGTCATTAATGAAAGCTCAGTATTATCTCATAGACCTATATGGCATGTCTGTGTCTGTTTCTTCTCCATGCATGCATGTTACACTTTGAACTGATTGGTACTGATTGATTGATTTTGGAGCAGTGTGGTAAAAACCTTCGGGGGTATTTGAAGCTCCCATATAAATTCACCACAACACACTACACGTCACTTACAAAACAAAACAAGTATATGCTGCACAAACTGTAGGTGTTTATTAAAATATTCTGTATTTTATCAATAGCAGATCATGTTATTTTTTTTTATATAAATGTTTAAGCCCACAATATTTAAAGGGTATAATATAATTTAATATATTATCTTTACACCTAAATTAGGTATTAACTTGCTGCCAGACTCCACCACTAATAAACCACAATTATCAAAAGAGCATTATCAATATTAATAGTGTACATAAATACCAATTATAAATAGCAGTTAATTAGTCTGTAACATAACCCCAATACATTTATGAGGTACTCCAGCCATAAACATCATTGTAGTTAGAGATAGATTGACAGCAAAAACTGATTAAAGTGTCTACAGCTGGGTATATTACACTCATAGAGGTAGATAAAAAAAAACAACCAATGTGATCACTACATAACATTGCATCTCCAACTGTGGGTGAACAACGCCACCAGTTGCATCAAAATTCTAGAATACTGCCTATAATTAAAAATACCGTAAGCTGTCCAATGACACTGCATAATTATCTGGTCCCGATTGCATAGTATGTATATCCTCGCTGCATCGGAGAAGACATCTAATATATATTTCCGCATGAGCAAACTTTCAAGATAGCGTATCACTTCTTTGCAAAACTTTGGAACCACGGTCTGTTATAAACGTCCAACTATGCGCGCAGCAATCCTGTAAGCTTTCATAGGCATGTAATATTATTGCATTGAATTCCAAAACTGTTTACATGATCTTATCCCCAGTTCTCTATAACACAGCCTTGTTCAATAAATAGCAGCGGCTCCACACAGCCACAACGTTATGCTACACGCTGCCTCCAAAACAACCTGATGTCTCTTCATTGGGGCGTGGCCAGGGAAAGTAGATTGCAGTAAAAGAGCTATTTGCAAAGTTCATAGCACACCCCAAAGGGATATGTGATAGTCAATTATATTCACTTTAAGCTTGTTCATACACAACCCAGCCGGATATGTGTCATATATCCATTTATCAGGATAACCACTTTCCAGTTCTATGGATAAATTACAAACGCTCCCAAATGCTGTGTCACAGGATCAGTCTTTAATGACCCATATAATAAGTGAAGTATACTTATCCACTTCCTGAATTGTATCCATCCAAATTTCGGTTGCGCTCAGCAGTTTAGCTTAGCAGGTAGAGGTCATTAGTGCAGCATTAAGTCCGGGCAGCATGGCAGCTCATGGTTGCGCAAGGATTTGCGTAGCGTCCGTCTACACATTTCGCCCCACCCCTGGAGCTTCATCAGGATGTGCTATATAACTACATACACATTGGGCCTGATTCACAAAGCGGTGCAAACTTTTTCACGCGCAATTTGCCGCGATTCGCGAAAAAGTCCGCGATCGCGCGAATCGTGGCAAATTGCGCGTGAAAAAGTCTGCGAAAAAGTTTGCACCGCTTTGTGAATCAGGCCCATTGTATTCCTTATATAGCTGTAGATATTGCCTAACATAGTGCCGTCTACTGGTTAACCCACATAATTCTTAAAGAATTCATCTATCTGTATCATAGCGGCCTCGCAAGATGCTACTCTGATATGGATAGATGAATTGTTTAAGAATTATATGGGTTACATTAAACTTAGGGTTTCATTGCTTAAACTGAGGAGTCGTAATCGGATGATTTTTGTACCAACCCCACAGCCTGGTCCTTCTCTTGTAGCTGAAAAAGCTCTTGGTTTTTCTCATATGATCCGTTAGAGAGCAGTATGTGAGGCAGGGAAGAAATAAACAGTAAATCATTCCTCTGAATAATGACAAAGAAGTATCTGGTTTATTATTCCTTGCAATGGAAAATTGCAATTCATGTCTGCATACCTGAAGCAGGAAGTGACGGCAAGAGCGCGTCACTTCCTGCTTGGATGGTGGTCAGACAGGGAACACTATGCAATGGCGCGGTGTTCCCTGAAGGCCTGTTTTTGATGGTGCGATGCGGTATGTTGGGCGCGACGCACTGCATCGCTAAAGCCAGTTTATGGTCTAAGACCGGACTTAGTACTATATGTAGCCATGTTTATCACATCATGTCACCTCAATTCACATAAATTGGACTTGTCACCAGTGTGAGATTTCTCATGAGAAACAAGGCTTCTTTTATCTCTAAAACATTTCTCACATTTACTACATGAATATGGAGTCTCACCTGTGTGTGATCTATCATGTATGATTAGGCTTCGTTTATGCTTAAAACATTTTCCACACTCAACACATGAATATGGTTTCACACCAGCGTGAGATCTCTCATGTTTCACAAGGCTGCTTTTATCTCCAAAACATTTCCCGCACTCAGCACATGGATAGGGCTTCTCACCAGTGTGACATCTTTCATGTTTAACTAGGTCTGTTTTATATGCAAAACATTTTCCACACTCAGCACAGGAATATGGCTTCTCGCCAGTGTGTGATCTCTGATGTCTGTCGAGCTCAGATTTCAAAACAAAACATTTCCCACACTCAGTACATAAATAGGGCTTCTCACCAATGTGAACTCGCTCATGTCTGACAAGGACACGTTTATCTTTAAAACATTTCCCACACTCAACACATAAATAGGGCTTCTCACCAGTGTGACATCTCTCATGTCTGACAAGTTTTGATTTATAGCCAAAACATTTCCCACACTCTCCACATGAATAGGGCTTCTCACCAATGTGAAGTTTCTTCTCATGACTTACAAGATATGATTTTGATCCAAAACATTTCCCACACTCAGCACATGAATACGGCTTCTCACCAGTGTGAGATCTCTCATGTGTGAGAAGTTGAGATTTCCAAACAAAACATTTCCCACACGTGGAACAGGAATAAGACCCTCCAGCAGTGGGAGGGCTCTGCCGGGTAGGAGGCCCTTCAGGGTTAGACAGGTGAATGGAGCCTTTGGGAATATTTGGGGTAACCAGGATATCTGCAGGAGACTCTTGTCCAGTGACATCATCACCCATTGTACAGTCTGTGGATCCAGAGAGACGTGTCTCCATGAGGTTCCTGATGCCAGGACTCGATGCCAGGATTTGCGCTGCAAATAAAGAAACATCATCACTTCCTGTTAGAGAATTCTAAGGGGAGGAACAATTATCATTATGGTCAGTGAGCTGCTGATAATTCCAAGTTGATGCAAAGTTTATGCAGTTTGTAAATGGACAGGCTTCGAATATAATTGGTATATAATTTGTACCATCCTAGAGTTATTGGCATGTCACTGACTGTCACATCACTAGCTATAAGCCTGACAGAGAACAGGAAAAGGTTGTGCTCATTACAGGTGGCCAATCACATGACAATAACTTTGCCTTGCATGCAAATTTTATGCAGGTTGGAATTCAATTGGAATCAAATGCTTTTCCTGAGGCATGTGATTATCTGCTTACAACTTGGAGTTATTTTCATCTCATTGACTATCCCTACAATGAAGGCATTAGCAATACTTTGACAATCAGTAAATTGCAGAGCTAGATAAGACAATGGAAGCAATGTTTTAGTCATGTGACAACCGCTCTATATGTATTTATATCAAGACATCTGCATCATGCGTGTAGATCAAATTTGTTTCATTTACACGTTCTCATTATTATTTTATGTGTGTGTCAGTCACATGCACCTTGTTACTCATTCATTCTCTTATATGGTGTCACTTGTGATTAATGTCACTCATAATCTCCAGTAACCCAGTATATAAGTGTCCCAGGCTCTGCTCTCCTCAATCTCTTCCTCTCCAGTGTCCCAGGTGTAGTGATGACATTGATGACACTATGTGCACAGGGAATGTGAGAAGTAATAGGGGTGCGATGTATGTAATGTGACTGCACAGTATGCCTGTAATGAGGTATAAACACACTATGTGCACAGGGAATGTGAGAAGTAATGGGGGTGTGATGTGTGTAATGTGACTGCACAGTGTGTCTGTAATGAGCTATAAACACACTATGTACACAGGGAATGTGAGAAGTAATAGGGGTGTGATGTGGGTTATTTGGATGCACAATGTTCCTGTAATGAGGTATAAAAACACTATGTACACAGGGAATGTGAGAAGTAATAGGGGTGTGATGTGTGTAATGTGACTGTACAGTGTGCCTGTAATGAGCTATAAACACACTATGTACACAGGGAATGTGAGAGGTAATAGGGGTGTGATGTGTGTAATGTGACTGTACAGTATGCCTGTAATAAGGTATAAACACACTATGTACACAGGGAATGTGAGAAGTAATAGGGGTGTGATATGTGTAGTGTGACTGCACAGTGTGCCTGTAATGAGGTATAAACACACTATGTACACAGGGAATGTGAGAAGTAATAGGGGTGTGATGTGTGTAATGTGACTGCACAGTGTGCCTGTAATGAGCTATAAACACACTATGTACACAGGGAATGTAAGAAGTAATAGGGGTGTGATGTGTGTAATGTGACTGCACAGTATGCCTGTAATGAGGTATAAACACACTATGTACACAGGGAATGTAAGAAGTAATAGGGGTGTGATGTGTGTAATGTGACTGCACGGTGTGCCTGTAATGAGGTATAATCACACTGTGTACACAGGGAATGTGAGAAGTAATAGGGGTGTGATTAGAGATGAGCGTAATGACCTAATTACGATTTTGCGAAATTTCGCGTAATTAGTGTAATTACGATTATGGCCGTAAGTACATAATCGTAATGAAGAAGGATTTCGCGAAATTTCGCGTAAGCGTAATTTTCGCGTAATTTTCGCATTACAGTCGTATCATGCCGTAATTTCGCATTAAACGCTACCGTAATTTCGCGTTAAACCGTAACGCTCCGTATAATATAAAAAAGCCGCCGACTTTAAGGGTTAATAGCAAAGCCCCCTTAAATGCTAAGAGCCTCAAATTTGGAGAATATATTAAGGAGATCAGGAGGAATAAGAGGAAAAAATTTTTTTTCAAAAAGACCTTATAGTTTTTGAGAAAATCGATGTTAAAGTTTCAAAGGAAAAATGTAAACATTTAAAAACCCGCCGACTTTAACGGTTAATAGCAAAGCCTGCTTAAAGTTTAGGAACACCAAATTCCCAGGGTATATTAAGGGGATCAGTGGGAATAAGAGGAAAAAAATTTTTTCAAAAAGACCTTATAGTTTTTGAGAAAATCGATTTTTAAGTTTCAAGGGCGAAAATGTCTTTTAAATGCGGAAAATGTCAGTTTTTTTTGCACAGGTAACAATAGTGTATTATTTTCATAGATTCCCCCAAGTGGGAAGAGTTTTACTTACTTCGTTCTGAGTGTGGGAAATATAAAAAAAAAACGACGTGGGGTCCCCCCTCCCAGACCTCTTTAACCCCTTGTCCCCCATGCAGGCTGGGATAGCCAGAATGCGGAGCACCGGCCGCGTGGGGCTCCGCACCCTGACTATACCAGCCCGCATGGTCCATGGATTGGGGGGTCTCGGAAGGGGAGGGGCAGCCAAGCTTTCCCCTCCCCCTCCGAGCCCTTGTCCAATCCAAGGACAAGGGGCTCTTCTCCACCTCCGATGGGCGGTGGAGGTGGAGGCCGCGATTTCCTGGGGGGGGGTTCATGGTGGAATCTGGGAGTCCCCTTTAAAAAGGGGTCCCCCAGATGCCCACCCCCCTCCCAGGAGAAATGAGTATAGAGGTACTTGTAGTACCCCTTACCCATTTCCTTTAAGAGTTAAAAGTAAATAAACACACAAACACATAGAAAAAGTATTTTAATTGAACAAAAAACATAACCACGAAAAAAGTCCTTTAATATTCTTAATTAACCATTAATACTTACCTGTCCCTTTAAATAAATGATCCCACGCAATATCCTCGGAAATGTTCTATCAGTTACAATGTAACAAAGTTATTATGTAACAACTTTGTTACATTGTAACTACGCCGCACCCGACGCCACTCGCCGCTCAGCCGCCGCATACGCGTCCGTGCAGGACGCTAAGTCCCCGCAGCTCCCGCTGTCCACCCCGCCCACATCTGTCACCCACATGTGGGTGACATGTGGGTGACATGTGGGAGAGGCGGGGAGGGCAGCGGAGCCGGCGGGGACTTAGCGTCCTGCACGGACCCGACAGAGCTCTGAGCTATATAGCTCAGAGCTCTGAGAAGCATCTTTGTATTTGGGCTCCAAGGAGCCCCATTGGTCCTTAGCAGACCAATGGGGTTCCTTCAAATCAGAAGGAACCCCATTGGTCTGCTAAGGACCAATGGGGCTCCTTGGAGCCCAAATACAAAGATGCTTTTGAGAGCTCTGAGCTATATAGCTCAGAGCTCGGGTCCTGCAGCGCAGACGTGGTGGCGGCGGCGGCGGTGAGTGACGTCGGGTGCGGCGTAGTTACAATGTAACAAAGTTGTTATATTGTAATAACTTTGTTACATTGTAACTGATAGAACATTTCCGAGGATATTGCGTGGGATCATTTATTTAAAGGGACAGGTAAGTATTAATGGTTAATTAAGAATATTAAAGGACTTTTTTCGTGGTTATGTTTTTTGTTCAATTAAAATACTTTTTCTATGTGTTTGTGTGTTTATTTACTTTTAACTCTTAAAGGAAATGGGTAAGGGGTACTACAAGTACCTCTATACTCATTTCTCCTGGGAGGGGGGTGGGCATCTGGGGGACCCCTTTTTAAAGGGGACTCCCAGATTCCACCATGAACCCCCCCCCAGGAAATCGCGGCCTCCACCTCCACCGCCCATCGGAGGTGGAGAAGAGCCCCTTGTCCTTGGATTGGACAAGGGCTCGGAGGGGGAGGGGAAAGCTTGGCTGCCCCTCCCCTTCCGAGACCCCCCAATCCATGGACCATGCGGGCTGGTATAGTCAGGGTGCGGAGCCCCACGCGGCCGGTGCTCCGCATTCTGGCTATCCCAGCCTGCATGGGGGACAAGGAGTTAAAGAGGTCTGGGAGGGGGGACCCCACGTCGTTTTTTTTTTATATTTCCCACACTCAGAACGAAGTAAGTAAAACTCTTCCCACTTGGGGGAATCTATGAAAATAATACACTATTGTTACCTGTGCAAAAAAAACTGACATTTTCCGCATTTAAAAGACATTTTTGCCCTTGAAACTTAAAAATCGATTTTCTCAAAAACTATAAGGTGTTTTTGAAAAAAAAATTTTTCCTCTTATTCCCACTGATCCCCTTAATATACCCTAGGAATTTGGTGTTCCTAAACTTTAAGCAGGCTTTGCTATTAACCGTTAAAATCGGCGGGTTTTTAAATGTATACATTTTTACTTTGAAACTTTAACATCGATTTTCTCAAAAACTATAAGGTGTTTTTGAAAAAAATTTTTTTCCTCTTATTCCTCCTGATCTCCTTAATATATTCTCCAAATTTGAGGCTCTTAGCATTTAAGGGGGCTTTGCTATTAACCCTTAAAGTCGGCGGCTTTTTTATATTATACGGAGCGTTACGGTTTAACGCGAAATTACGGTAGCGTTTAATGCGAAATTACGGCATGAACGAAACGCGAAATTTCGCGTTGAAAATTACGCTTACGGTATTTTCAATTACGATTTTAATGGCAATTTCGCTACGCTAATTTCGCATCGTAATCGCAAATTTCGCATGCGTAATTATAGTAATGCGAAATTACGAAAATTTCAGCTCAACGTGTGATGTGTGTAATGTGACTGCACGGTGTGCCTGTAATGAGGTATAAACACACTATGTACACAGGGAATGTGAGAAGTAATAGGGGTGTGATGTGTGTAATGTGACTGCACAGTGTGCCTGTAATGAGGTATAAACACACTATGTACACAGGGAATGTGAGAAGTAATAGGGGTGTGATGTGTGTAATGTGACTGCACGGTGTGCCTGTAATGAGGTATAAACACACTGTGTACACAGGGAATGTGAGAAGTAATAGGGGTGTGATGTGTGTAATGTGACTGCACGGTGTGCCTGTAATGAGGTATAAACACACTTTGTACACAGGGAATGTGAGAAGTAATAGGGGTGTGATGTGTGTAATGTGACTGCACAGTATGCCTGTAATGAGGTATAAACACACTATATACACAGGGAAGGTGAGAAGTAATAGGAGTGTGATGTGTGTAATGTGACTGCACAGTGTGCCTGTAATGAGGTATAAACACACTATGTACAGAGGGAATGTGAGAAGAAATAGGGGTGTGATGTGTGTAATGTGACTTCACAGTGTGACTGTAATGAGGTATAAACACACTATGTACACAGGGAATGTGAGAAGTAATAGGGGTGTGATGTGTGTAATGTGACTGCACGGTGTGCCTGTAATGAGGTATAAACACACTATGTACACAGGGAATGTGAGAAGTAATAGGGGTGTGATGTGTAATGTGACTGCACTGTATGGCTGTAATGAGGTATAAACACACTATGTACATAGGGAATGTGAGAAGTAATAGGGGTGTGATGTGTGTAATGTGACTGCACAGTATGCCTGTAATGAGGTATAAACACACTATATACACAGGGAAGGTGAGAAGTAATAGGAGTGTGATGTGTGTAATGTGACTGCACAGTGTGCCTGTAATGAGGTATAAACACACTATGTACAGAGGGAATGTGAGAAGAAATAGGGGTGTGATGTGTGTAATGTGACTTCACAGTGTGACTGTAATGAGGTATAAACACGCTATGTACACAGGGAATGTGAGAAGTAATAGGGGTGTGATGTGTGTAATGTGACTGCACAGTATGCCTGTAATGAGGTATAAACACACTATGTACACAGGGAATATGATATGTAATAGGGGTGTGATGTGTGTAATGTGACTTCACAGTGTGACTGTAATGAGGTATAAACACGCTATGTACACAGGGAATGTGAGAAGTAATAGGGGTGTGATGTGTGTAATGTGACTGCACAGTATGCCTGTAATGAGGTATAAACACACTATGTACACAGGGAATATGATATGTAATAGGGGTGTGATGTGTGTAATGTGACTTCACAGTGTGACTGTAATGAGGTATAAACACGCTATGTACACAGGGAATGTGAGAAGTAATAGGGGTGTGATGTGTGTAATGTGACTGCACGGTGTGCCTGTAATGAGGTATAAACACACTATGTACACAGGGAATGTGAGAAGTAATAGGGGTGTGATGTGTAATGTGACTGCACTGTATGGCTGTAATGAGGTATAAACACACTATGTACACAGGAATGTGAGAAGTAATAGGGGTGTGATGTGTAATATGACTGCACGGTATACCTGTAATGAGGTATAAACACAATATGTACATAGGAAATGTG
Organism: Hyperolius riggenbachi; assembly: GCF_040937935.1. Taxonomy (NCBI): domain Eukaryota; kingdom Metazoa; phylum Chordata; class Amphibia; order Anura; family Hyperoliidae; genus Hyperolius; species Hyperolius riggenbachi. The sequence goes on from NC_090655.1 coordinate 218,869,776, forward strand.
AGAAGTAATAGGGGTGTGATGTGTGTAATGTGACTGCACAATATGCCTGTATTAAGTTTTAAATATAGCTACATGAGTGACTCTCAGCGGCATTGTATCAGTGACTGATAAGCATTGTATTTTTACTATGAGATGTAGTGGGCTAAGTCTCAATCATTCATCACCTCAACTTCCCACTCCCCAGAACAGAACATGGTACCCCGAAACCATCAGGGTGTCTATAGTGTTATTAAGCTTTCACAAAATACTGTAAAATCAAGAATTAGAGTTTAAGATGATAAACATCTAACATGAGTACATAGGATAACCCTGAATCAGGCCAGTAGGTGAGCAGTGACACGGTCACAATAACTAAAAGATATCCTATATTTAATGTTGATTACTCACTTGTTCTGCTCTCTGTAAAAGTGTCCTCCTCTATAGTTGTTACCATTATGTCACCCTGCTCTGCAGACTGCTGATCACTTCTCGCATACACCTCTTCTTCTTCCTTTTTAATTTTCCTCATCATGTCACCCTCCTCCACAGACTGCTCATCACCCCTCATATATGTCTCCTCTTCTTCCACTTTAATTGTCCTAATAATGTCACCCTCCTCCACAGACAGCTGATCACCACTCACATCTGTCTCTTCCTCTTTAATTGTCCTCATCATGTCACCATCATCAACAGCCAGCTGCTCACTCCTCACATATTTCTCTTCTTCTTCTTCCACTTTAACTGTCTCCATCATGTAACCCTCCTCCATAGACTGCTGATCACTCCTCATGTAGGTCTATTGTTCAGATCTTCTGAAAAAGGTAACAAATTATATATGATTAAACAACCTTAGAGTGAGAGGGTACACTGCCTATACTGACATACATATAGTACCCGTGATATAGCTCTGAAAAAACAACAAAGGAATTGGGTAATGAACACTTCCTGTTAACCATAACAAAAAAACTGTAATAATCAATACAAAGGAGTAAGAAAAATATATTACAAAGCAAAAATGTTTATTACAAAATACAGTATTACCATCCCATAATCCAATATACATTCCCAAGCAAGGAAAAAGCCCCTCCCCCATAAGATCACAATGGCCTGAGATGTCCCCTGCCTATATTCCAGACAGCTAACTGGTTCATGGTTGAGAACTGGGGGTCCCCAGTGTCCCTGGTCTGGACTCAATGGAATCCCCTAAAGATTTACTTGCATAAGCAGGCAAAGATTTATCACAATTTGAGCTCACAAGCCAGTTGCTATTTCATGTATTCTTGACTCAATCATATATTCCTGCAAGTGATTCACAGGAGCTTGTTTCAAGCAAATAAATGTCCATCCACAATGATAAATAGATCATACACAGAAATAGAAATGGATCACTAATGTCTACAAACATATCTTCCTTTATTCAAATTCAAACTCTTTGTCTCTGGTTTTCTCTTGGAGTTATCTCAACTCTTTGGCCTCAATTCACTAAGCTTATCCCCTGTCTTTAATAACGTTTCTAGAGTGGTCACCATGGTGATGAGGCATGTCGTATTCAGGAAACATTTTACCTCAGGCAAAACTAAAGTTAACTCTTCTGTCTTTAAGTTAACTCTTCAATCCTTAAAATAACTCCAGAGTTAAAGACAGGCTGTTTATAAACTGCGTGTGAAAATAACTACAGAGGAGGTAAATTAACTACAGAGGAGGTAACTTAAGGAATGAAGAGATAAGATAACTCTCTTACTGTGTGGAGGTAAGTTTTCTCTTGCCTCATTATCTCCAGCATGATCTTAGTGAATTGAGGCTTTTGTCTTGCTGTCTCTAAAGGTGGCCATACACTGGTCGATGTCGATTTGCCATCAGATTCGACCAACAGATAGATCCCTCTCTGATCGAATCTGATCAGAGAGGGATCGTATGGCTACCTTTACAGCAAACAGATTGTGAACCGATTTCAGCCTCAAACCGTTCACAATCTGTTGTGGTGGTACTGCTGCTGCTGCCCCCGCCCGCCCGCATACATTACCTGCTCCGCTGGCGCGACTGCAGTCTCCCGGTCACCGCTGCTCTGCCTGCGCTCTGGTCTCCAGGTCCGGCATGCCTCACTTCTTCTAGCCCGGCAGGAAGTTTAAACAGTAGAGGGCGCTCTACTGTTTAAACTTCCTGCCGGGCTAGAAGAAGCGAGGCATGCCGGACCTGGAGACCAGAGCGCAGACAGAGCAGCGGTGACCGGGAGACTGCAGTCGCGCCGGCGGAGCAGGTAATGTATGCGGGCTCTATTGCGTCGGTCATCGGGCACTCGAACGCCGCTAGCGATACGCTCTTTACCCGCGGGCGATTGACGGTTATTTTCCGCACGGCATGATTGACGGGATCGGACGAAATGGATCGAAATTCGGCGTGTAGCGTGAACGATTGGCAGCAGATTCGATCCCAGTGATCGAATCTGCTGTCGAAACGGGCGCAAATCGGGCCAGTGTATGGCCTGCTTTAGGGCTTGTCACATTGGCCTCAATTCACTAAGATCATGCTGGAGATAATAAGGCAAGAGAAAACTTGCCACCACACAGTGAGATAGTTATCTTATCTCTTCATTCCTTAACCCCCTTGCCGGTCCAATTATTGCAGCAAGGGGGCAGCGCAGCACTTTTTTTTTTTTTTTTAAATCATGTAACTATCCTAGCGCTAGCTACATGATAGCGGTTGAGCAGCGGCATCCCCCCACCCACTCCGATCGCCTCCGGCGATCTGCGCAAGCAGCAAATCCCATTCAGAACGGGATTTCCTGCATGGCTTCCCCCGTAGCCATGGCGACAGGATGGGATGTCGTCACCGTCAGAGGGAGTCCCGATCCACCCCTCAGCGCTGCCTGGCACTGATTGGTCAGGATGCACAAGGGGTCTGGGGGGGGGGGGGGTGGCGCGGCAGGTAGCGGCGAATCGGCGGCAATCGGCGGCGATCGAGTTATTCACGCAGCTAGCAAAGTGCTAGCTGCGTGCAATAAAAAAAAATTTGTGAAAATCGGCCCAGCGGGGCCTGAGCAATCCTCCTGCGCAAGTCACCCCCCCGAGCTCAGCTCGGGATAACCGGCAAGGAGGTTAAGTTACCTCCTCTGTAGTTAAGTTACCTCCTCTGTAGTTAAGTTACCTCCTCTGTAGTTATTTTCACACGCAGTTAATTAACAGCCTGTCTTTAACTTAAGAATTCTAGTTCTTTTAAAAACAGAAGAGTTAATTTTAGGTTTAACTGAGGTAAAATGTTTCCTGAATACTACATGCCTTATCACCATGGTGATAACTCTCGAAATTTTATTAAAGACAGGTGAGAAGCTTAGTGAATTGAGGCCTATATCCTCTATCCTTGAAATGTTTGCACATATCTGCTGCTTCCCTTTCATAGTCCCCTCTATCTGTACAAGTCCTGCGTGCTCTAAGTAGTTGTCCAACTGGATTGCCCTTTAATAAAGATGGAGCGTGAAAGCTCGTAGCATGAAGTAAAGTATTACCGGCAGTCGGTTTTATAAACGTTGAAGTTTTCAGTCTGCTGCCCTCCTTCTGTATAAACAAGGTCAAGGAAACTGATCTCCTGTTGGTCGACAGTGTGTGTCAAAACGATATTCCTGTCGTTCATATTTAAATGGTCTAAAAAGACCGCCAAATCCTCTTTTGTACCCCTCCAGACCAGGAAGACGTCATCCACGTAGCGTATCCAGGTTGCGATGTGTGCCCCAAAAGCTGCGTTAATATATACCTCTTGGCGTTCCCAAAGTCCTAAATGAAGGCAAGCATAGGCTGGGGCACATGCCGCGCCCATGGACGCCCCCCTGATCTGGCGGTAGTAGGACCTGTCAAATCTGAAGCAATTGCAGGTAAGCACCATCTCTAGGAGGTCCATGAGTAGCTGGCACCTACCACGTTGTACTTTAGCGACGTTCCTTAAAAAGAACTCAGTTGCTCGTAATCCCACATGATGTGGGATTGATGTGTACAGACCTTCAACATCTATACCTACTAGGTGTTCCCCAGGTCCCACCTGCAGATTCTCCAAAAGGTACAATACTTGTCACGTATCTCTTGCGTACGAGGGTAACTCTTCTACTAAATGCTTTAAATTTTCATCAAGAAAGGTGCAGACAGCTCATTAACACTCCCGGGAGTACATAAGACTACCTGAGTTGGTGTGCTTGTGTGTAGTGAGAGCATGGATGGATGGCACAGCCGGCTGTGATACAGCTTAGGTGGGACACCGCAGATCTGCTCTTTTAATGGGTCAAGAGGGGCGTTTTGTACTAGCACAATTTGAATAAAGGAAGATATGTTTGTAGACATTAGTGATCCATTTCTATTTCTTGCAAACAATTAATTTCACTAGTGGCTCCCCATTTTTGGGTATACATATCCTTACAGTAGGTTTAGGCGCAGGATATTTTTTGGAGGATTAGATCATACAGCAGATTTGGGTTTTAGAAAATGTAAAACACATGAACAGTTTCCAAATGACATGTACATATAAAATGAAAGCTTTCTCAAACGTGCTTACCTCCCTCCCCCACCCAGCCACCCCTTTTTCACTCTCTCTTCTCGTAGGGTGTTATCAAATAACTAAACAAAATATTTGAGTTTCTTATTAATAATGTCCAATGGCTATGTTGTCCACATTACCAGTGGAGCCCTTATCCAGGTTCATTCAGAATTTAAGACAATATATTTGGATGAGTAGGATGATTGTTAACCAGTTCTCCGTGGCATACCAAGAGGTATGTTTGAAAGGATTCACTAGCACTTGTAGATCCTGATGAGACATTGTTTGTAACAGGTAAGCTTCCAGCATTTGAAAAAGTGTTTGGTTGATTTTTCTTTATGTGTATAGGCATCTAATTTGTCCAACAACACAACATGTTTCAATTCCTCCTTCAAGTCCCAAACAGTAGGTGTTGTGGAATAAATCCATTTATTGTAAATTGCTTTCCGGGCTGTTAAACATACATGTGTCAAATCTGGAATTTGCTTTGGGGGGTTGGTTGGTTCTGGTGAATGGAACAAAATTATCATAGGATCTTTAGTTGGGGTATACTTGCTTAATTTGTTGGCAAATTTGATGACTTCATCCCAATACTTTTGGATCTATGGACAAAACCACAGACAATAAATCATAATTTGCTTTCTGCAACAAACATTTAGGGCAATGAGTTAAATAGCCTGGATGTGGTTTGTTATATACAATATTATATGCATATTTGGTCTGATATATCATAAGAAGATGTGATTCCCTCCATCTTTCACTCGCCATCACTTTTGTAATCTGATTATTCCTTTCTATAACCCTATTCTCTATATTAGGTACTGGAAAGAATTTATTCCATCCTGACATGTTACGTGTTGCTTTCTCTTGCATGTTCACTCCTTTCAGGCCCATTTGTATCTCTGATAAAGACAGTTTACCTCCTGTGGGTTTCAAGAAAATATCAAAGGGTGTAATGTGAGCTATGGAGGAGATATTATGTATATGGGCACGAGCAGAAGACTGGACTTGTGCCAAAACTAGAAAATCTCGTCCTGGAACGCCATACTGCTGCCTTAAGCCCAATCTACACGATACGATTCTTTGTACGATTCGATTACGATTCTATTTACAATTCGATTAAACCCAACATGTCCGATCGGGATTCGATTCAGTTCGATTTGCAATTGCAAAACAATGGCAAATCGAATTGCATCGAATCGAATGCTGATCGGACATGTCGGATTTAATCGAATCGTAAATAGAATTGTAATCTAATCGTACAAAGAATCGTATCGTGTAGATTGGGCTTTAGATCTCTGAGGGTGTGCCATCTATTTTCCCGCAGATCCAGTAGATTACCTAATCTGGTAATTCCCATGTCTGCCCATTTACTATAATTGGTGTGAACATTACCCGGAATAAAGCTCGGGCTCCCCACTAGGGGGAAGTATTTAGAAATTTCCCATGGTAATTTATAGATTTATAGTCATTTTGACTAAAGCAGTCCTGCCTATGAATCCTAAAGGGATATTCTGCCAACTTTGCAATTGTGATGCTATTGATCTGAATAGTGGGGAATAATTAAGCGAGTAAAGGGAGGTAGGATAAATATCTAATTTTGTTATGTACTAATTTTACCCCTAGATCCTGTGGATTCGCTAATTTTGAAATCAGGTGGAGCTCACGTTTGTCTATATTTATCTTAAAACCTGAGTGGGAGCCTATTTCTTTGATAATTTGTAAGGCTTTTGGCAGTTGGCTCTCAGGGTCAGAAAGGAATAGCATCAGATTGTCCGCAAATAGAGTTTGGACTACTTTCAGCATTCCTATCTGCATTCCTTTAAGCTCTAAGTGCAATTTCCTGGCTAAAGGTTCCAAGGCAATGTTAAATAAAAGTGGGGACAAGGGGCAATCCTTCCATGTTCCTCTATGTAAACTGAACGGATTTGATAGAAAGCCCGGGGTATAAACTATAGCTTTAGGATTTTTATATAGGAGGCAAAACATATTAGGGAGGAATCCTCAAAGCCCATCTTCATGCGGACCTTTTCAGTCCATGCCCAACTTACAGCGTCAAACGCCTTTTCTGCGTTGAAAGTAACTATGGCGCTTTTCTTGTATGTTTTGGGATATGCTCGCACCTGTTCAAGAACTGAAAGTACTTTTCTAATGTTGGAAACAGCTGCTCTGCCTTTCACAAAGCCGACTTGCTCTCCATGGATTAGTTTTGGGAGTAGTAGGGCCAGTCTATCTGCCATAATTTTTGTGAAAAGTTTGGAGTCTTGATTGATTAGTGACACTGGGTGATATGAGCCTGGGCTCTGAGGATCCCTCCCTTGTTTTTAAGAGTAGTTTGATGTATGCTATTTGCCCTGTGAAGGATTACATGCATAGCATCCTCCATTTTGTATCTTTCTATATCAAAACACATATATAAGAAACTATGATATCTGCTTTATTAGCTGAAACTGTTAGTTAAGGTAATTGGAACTTATGTTCCTTTTGCTAATCAGCTGCACTGTTCCTATAGAAACCGCAAGAAGCTTAGCAGTAACAACTGCAGGAAGCTGCTAAACCGCAGGTGAGCTACTTCCTGTAATGCTGAATCTTTGACATCTTTGTGTCAGTAATGTGGAAAAAAGAACATAAGTGTTGATATATTCATATAATCCTACTATTAGGATATTATGCTCGGCTCAGGGACTGTATGCACACTGAGGCTTAGCAGAAGGTGCTTCATAGGCCTAAGGACACCATATTGTCCAGTCTAAGTTAATCATATATACTTTGTATCTCCATATGATAAGATGGGACGGAATGATATGATTTAGCTATGATATTAAATGTCACTACACAGATATGTTCCTTTGAAGCCTAAACCACAAGCTTATATCCGTTGTCACACCTATGATACATTTCCCCTAATGGCCCACCACCACATGTTCTGGGCACACAGCCAAACAGCTTCACACTTGTTGACTGGTTCTGATATTTCCTGCAACAAAAGGTTTAGATATTTTTTATAAGTTTAAATGTTTCCCTATAAGATGTATAATGACTGCGCATGTGCCTTTTGTGGTTAAATTCTATTTAAGTTGAGAATTCATTAAACACGTCATTCTGTTCACTTGTACCAGACAGCACTTTTGTCCGTGTATTATTCATGTGAATGGAATCCCTTGGCATGCCATTTGCTGACCAAATTATGTGACTAATCAATTTTAAGGTTATATTATAATTGTTTAAGATAAGTTAAGCCTACACCCTGAATCTAATATTTTTTCCCCTTTAAGTACTTTGTTATATATCCGACACAGAACAGGGGCAATGTCATCTTTCAAGATTTTATAAAACTCTCCAGGTAACCCAGCAGGGCCTAGTGCTTTATGGTTGGAGAGGTACTTTATAGTTTCTTTAACCACCCTGGTGTTCTATTACCTGCGCCAGGGTGGCGGCACAGCAGTTTTTGTTAAAAATTTTTTTTTAAAATCATGTAGTTAGCCTAGCGCTAGCTACATGATGCCCCCCTCCCTGCAGCGTCCAGCGCGTAGTTCCAATCGCCGTCGGCGTGTAGCCCCATAAGGAAATCCCATTCTGAAAGGGATTTCCTTAAGGGCTTCCCCCGTCGCCATGACGACGATCGCGATGACATCATCAACGTCGTGACGTCATCCGGAGTTCCGATCCACCCCGCAGCGCTGCCTGGCACTGATTGGCCAGGCTGCACAAGGGGTCTGGGGGGGCTCTATCGCGGCACGTAGCGGCGTATTGCCGGCGGCGTTCAAAATAGACACGCAGCAAGCAAAGTGCTTGCTGCGTGTTTGAAAAAAAAATTATGCAAATCGGCCCAGCGGGGCCTGAGCGGCACCCTCCGGCGATAATGGATGAGCTGAGCTCGTCCATACCGCTAAGGAAGTTAATTTCTCCTTCAGTTATGTCCGCGTTAAATATTTCTAGGTCCTCTTGGGATAATTTTGGGAGTTTGATATCCTTTAAAGTATTTTCCATTCCTTGGACATCTACCAACCCCTGTTTGCCATATAATGCACGATAGAATTGAGCAAAGATTTAATTTACCTCTTGTGGATGATGTACCACCTTTCCAGTCTGGTCTTTAAGGGCATTGACGACCAGGGGATAGAAACTGCCTCTTGCCATAAGGGCCAGGAGACGACCTGCTTTGCTTCCAAATTTGTGATATTGTAAGTCCCTATATGATTTTTGCTGTACCTCTCTTTCTTTGAACCACTGATCTGCATTAGCTTTAGCCTGCAACCATTTAGCTCTATTTTGTGTATTGGGGTTTATTCTATATTGTTTATATGCTTCTCTCACTCTTTGAACCGCCTCTTTGTATAATTTGGCTGTTTATTTTTTCTTTGTTGCCGTGTACGCCATTACCCTACCTCGCAATACTGCCTTAGCAGTGTCCCAAAAGAGATGGGGGTCCCCTCTATGCTCCCTATTATCCTCCCTATATTCTAGCCACCAATTTTATAACAATAGATGAAAGTCTTCGTCCTTATATAGATGCTCAGGATATCTCTAAAGTATATTTGAGCCTCTCTGTATCTGTTCACTCAGTTCAATTGTGACCAGACTATGATCTGATATGACCATATCCAGTATTTCCGCTCTTTGCACTCTATTGATCAGGTGTTCATTAACAAAAATGCAATCAATGTGTGAAAAACATATTATGAACTATGGAATGTAATGAGTATTCTCGATCATAAGGATGGAGAAACCTCTAGGCATCCACCAGACGAAGACCTCTCCTAAAACGTGAGAGAGGGGTAGCACCTCCTGACTGTATTCTAGCTTGTGGTAACCCCTTCCCAGATCTATCTTCATGTAGGTTCATGACTTTGTTCCAGTCTCCACCTATCACACGTTTTACATGTGACTGATCAGAGAGTTTCCATTGTAGATTCTGTAAAAAAGAATTTTGGTTTGCATTCGGTCCATACACATTATAGATTTACATAGTCTCACCTGGCAAATAAAGTCTTACCCCCAGCCATCTGCCTTACCTTCGACCCTGAACAGAGAGTAATTTTAGACCCACCCTAACCCTCCCCCCTTCCCCACCACACAACCCTTCCCCCCCCCCCCCCCCCTTCCAAGAGCTCCTGAAGGTATCCTAGAATTCTCCAGAGATGTTTCTAAGGGGGAAAAAACCCTTGAGTAATAAAGAAAAAGTTCCCAGGAGCAGTATCTTCACACCCATTCGGCCTTCACTTCTTCCCTGCATGGCCATAGACGTGACGCAGAGTCTTCTCAATGACTCCACTGCCCTCGTCCCACAATTTCAAAAAGATATAGTCTCGCAACCCTCCGTAAATATCACCAGACATAGTGTTAAAACAGGCGATCAAACACGAAAACAACAGTCTCCCACTTTTTGTTACCCCAAATTAGGTTTCCTCCTCTTGGTCATCTCGTCTCGAGAGGGAAGCTCTGGGAGAGATTCGCATAGCTGCTGGGTGTGATAGGAATTTCTCTGCATCTCCTGGGTTCTTAAAGATGTACGTTTCATCATCCGATCCCGTAATGCGTAAGGTGGTGGGGTATTGCAATGCAAAACGTAATCTTTTTACCAGCTCTGTGCGCAAACTGCACTGAATTCTTGGCGGCGTTTTGAGACATCAAGGGAGAAATCATTAAAGATCAAGATACGCCGGTTTTCATACATGAGATCGTTCTTACGTATTTTAAATGCCGTCAGCAAGCGCTGTTTAACCTTTAATCTAAGTATCTGACCATCACGATGCGTGGGGGCTTATTATTATTATTATTATTATTGCGCTCTTTCTGCTTTGTACGGGCTTTGTAGGCCTAGAAGCTCCGGCAAAGTTTTCTCACAGAAATCATCTAGATCTTCCTGTGTATGCTTTTCAGAGAGACCCACCACCCGCAGGTTATTTCTCAGTGAGCGGTTCTCTAAATCCTCCAGCTTTTCATAAAAGAACTGTTTTTTCTTCTGCAAGATGTCTAACTGTTTATTTACCTCATCTAGATCAGTTTCCAGTTGCATGATACGTTTCTCTGCATCCCCCAGCCACCCCACGTGCTCTTTCAACTGTTTCGTTATGGGGCCTAGCGACTTTTTCACTGCGCCCTCCACTATGTGTTGAAGGTCCGGGCTTATTAGCTTTGCCACCTCTGCCGCTATTTCCCTCAAGTCTTTTTTGGGTCAGGGCCTGACTCCCTCTTCACCCCCACTATAATTGTCCCAGTCACCTGAGTGCCGGCCTCTCTCTGGGCTCCCGCCACGCTGTGACCGCTTCTGCGCCATCTTGGATGATTGTCCTTCCGAGTTTTTGGAACGGCTTTTATGCTGCGATCGTGGTACATCTCCATTCGCAGAGACTACGTGTGAGTGCGTCCGCTGTCCCAGAGGTCTTCTCGCCCGGTCTGTATGCTCGTCTCGTGGGTTGCTGGAGCTAGTTAGGGCTGACGGCCATGGAGCTCCTCTATCTCCGTCTGCTCATGCAGGCGCCGGAACCGGAATTCCAAACCCCTTCCAGGGATTCTTGAAGGAGACACAGAATTGGCCTCAGAGGAATCGAAACTCAGAGAACAGTTTCAAGGAGAAATGGAAGTCAGATAATAGCCTGAAGGGGAATTGGAAACTCAAAACTCTTTGTACAAGGAATTATTCAAAGGCTACTCTCAAAGACACAGCAGGCCCACCCAGCCAGAAAGTTAAAGTGACCTGGAATCAGTGATGATTGGAAGCAACAAGATGATGCCATCTGAGGGGAGGAACATGTTAAGGGACTACAAAATAGAGAGAGGAAGAGACTTCAAACTTCTGTGTTGATGGTTTTTGGGGCAAGACCTCTACCATTCATTTGCCAGCATAGAATTTCCCTTGTCCCTCGTGCACGTTTTTGGGACTCATGGAACAATACGAGACGTGTTCGGTTTTCCAATCTCTTTGACTGAACCCCAGGCCCTTTTATATATGGCTAATGATGAAGTTCCTGGAAGTTTCCGGCCCTTATATAGATACATGTTATTGGCTGCCCAATGGTCAATAGCCCTCCAGTGGAAATCCACTGGTTTGGAGTTAGCTTTGGTTACTCAGCGTCTTGACTTGATGATGTTAATTGATCGAGTCTATTATTATAGTGTTGAGAATATAACAAGATTTGATCTTATTTGGGATGCATGGAAAACGTATAGACAATTTTAGTTCCCCTTGGACAGATGTGTGATGGGTTTCTATTTGTTTGAATACCTCTATGACATTCGGGACTCTTGTGTTTAGACAGGATGTTATTTTTCTTTTTCCTTTTTTTTTGGTTTTATTTTGGGGTTGGTTTTAGTTTAGAGGTTTTTCTTTCAGTCAAGAAGAGCAACGTACTATAGAACTTATTAGATTGGACTGATCCCTAGGATCTCAGTAGGAGGCACTCTTGTGCCCCATTTCCTAGGTTCAACGGTATGGACATTGGTATTTCGCTCTTCAATATATATATGCGTAGGATGTGTATCCACGTTTGATATTATTCTTTTTTTTTGTATTTGTTCTGCTATCTCTAGCTTGTTGTTGTATTTGCCTTATTGTACAATAAAGCTCTTTATAAAAAAAAAAAAAAAAAAAAAAAAAAAGAATTTCCCTTGTACAAGAATGAAGATTCCATCTTACTCTGGCACGAAGGAGAATAGTCCGTGAGTTTCTTTTCACAGGGTCCAAACGCTGCCCTAGCAGCCAAATCAAATGTCCTGTGGACTGAAATCTTGTTCAAAACCACAAAATCCTTCAATCCATGAATCAAACGGGATAAATATATCATCTGTGCGATTGGCTGTCATAGACTTCAGCCCATGACAGCGGATCGCTGTGGTGCTTCCCAGGGGGACAGCCGTGTCACATGGCTGTCCCCAGTACAGCGTTGCAGTAGATCGCAGTGCTGTACAGCAATAAAAAAGACGGCGATTGCCACTGGAAGACTTAAGGCGGAGCTGAGCTCTGTCATCAGAGCGGGGATGGACCCTATGCACGCGATCTCCCGCAAACCACGCCCCAAGGACCTTACATAGCACCAGTATATGATTTTTTTATTTTTTATTTGGTGTGCGTTGGAAGAGGGGTAGTTTTATACAGCGGGTATATCCCAAACTCTATATTTTAACTGGAAAAGTTGGGGGGTCATCTTATACGCCCAGTCGTCTTATACGCCGGAATATACAGTAGATCAATCAATGAAAACTGACAGAGTGGCAACAAGTAACGGTGCGGGAGCAATCGGTAGCCATACGCCGCAACAGATGAATATCTACGTCCCAGGGCAAGAACTGGAGTCCTGTGGGAAGTAGATATACTGTCTCAAACCACATAAGTCGTCAAAGATGTACACACCTGGATTTCTGCTTACAGCCTTCATATCACTAAAAATTCATCTATTACATTGGTATAAAATTCTCATCAGACATCTCTCAGCCATATGAGCTGTTTCACTACAGTCACTGATAACATAGCAATGTAGCGCAATTTAAATATCTGGAAAAGTTACGGAGTGTACACACATCCAGATTTGATTGGCCACTTCCATGTAGTATGAGGGCTAACGAATTTTGAATGCTATGAACAGACAAGCTCTCATACTACATAGAAGTGGTAAGATTGGCCAATCAAAACTGGATGTGTGTATGCACCTTTATGATTTACACAGTGAGATCTTTACCCTCTCCTCTTAAAGGACTTCTGAAGCGAAATTAAAAATATAAGTTTTACTCAGCTGGGGCTTCTTCCAGCCCTGAGCAGCAGTCTCAGTCTCTCGCCGCAGCCCCGGTCCTCTTTGGTTATCCCTGCTGGCTGCCCGCAATGATGGCGATCCGCTGGCAGGGTTGCCCCTTCTGCGCGGGTACTTTTTTTTTTTTGCGCGGGTACTTGAGCCTGTGCATCAATGTTATCTGGCGCGTACTGTGCCTGGGTAGTAGTTTTGCACAGGCGCAGTATGTGCCAGATGACTTAGACTCCTGGGCATCAGGCACAGAAGAGCCGACCCTGACAGTGGGTCTCCTCATTGCGAGTGGCCAGCGGGGACACCTAAGAAGACCGGGGCTGCAGCGAGAGACTGAGATGGCTGCTCAGGGCTGGAAGAAGCCCCAGGTGAGTAAAACATAGATTTTTAATTTCGCCTCAGAAGTCCTTTTACCTGCTTCTGTCCCTATCATTATCATTAAACATAAAGACATCAGATACATCTCAAACCCCCTAACTGAGCTGCTCTGAAGGGGCAAGAGAGATGACAACTACCTAAGACCTTAGGAGGGTGTTACGATACCAAGGTGGATAATAATGTGGAGGGCATATGTAGGTCCGAATTTACATTACAGGAGCCTATAGGCACATATGTGCGGGCACCCTAGACTTCACCCTCCATGAATCCACAAACCCCCACCAAACCGCAAGTGTGCAAGCCGGCTCCGCTGTCACTTCTCCCTTACTTCCCTTGCCTGTCATAGGTAACTACAGTTGGGCCTTAGTATTAAGTAGCCAGAGCTATCCTCAGTATTAGTTAGATAGAGGGAGTACATAAAAAAATAAAAAAACGGTGCATTGTGAAGACATTACTGAAATGTTCATAGCAACGTTATTTAACGTTTTAAAACAAAAAACGTTAAATAAAGTTACTATGAACATTTCAGTTTAAATTGATTTCCTGTTAGTAAAATATCAGTAGGGTTTACCGATATTTTACTTTTTGAACAGGGGGCGAGCCATAAGCAGCTAAGGCAGGACTGAGAGCTCCCATCGCTCTGTAGCTTACCTCTCTCTCCTGCCTGTAGTGAAGTCCCATCAGCAAGCAGACTTTGCAGGATGATCGGCTCAGGCAAGTGCCTGTAGTCGCGATGATTACAGAGGTAGGACTGTGCATAGCGAGCCCATAGTTGCGGTGTTGTTACAGCTCCCCCACCTGACCAGAATACCAGAATACAATCATTATTTACAGTGGTTTGCAAAAGTATTCATCCCCCTTGAAGTTTTCCACATTTTGTCGGAATTCCACGTTCCAATACAAAGTGGTGTACACGTGAGAAGTGGAACGAAAATCATACACGATTCCAAACATTTGTTAAAAAAAAAATAACTGCAAAGTGGGGTGTGCATAATTATTCAGCCCCCTCAGTCAATACTTTGTAGAACCACCTTTTGTTGCAATTACAGCTGCCAGTCTTTTAGGGTATGTCTCTACCAGCTTTGCACATCTAGAAACTGAAATCCTTGCCCATTCTTCTTTGCAAAAAAGCTCCAGCTCAGTCAGATTAGATGGACAGCATTTGTGAACAGCAGTTTTCAGATCTTGCCACAGATTCTCGATTGGATTTAGATCTGGACTTTGACTGGGCCATTCTAACACATGGATATGTTTTGTTTTACACCATTCCATTGTTGCCCTGGCTTTATGTTTAGAGTCACTGTCCTGCTGGAAGGTGAACCTCCGCCCCAGTCTCAAGTCTTTTGCAGACTCCAAGAGGTCTTCTTCCAAGATTGCCCTGTATTTGACTCCATCCATCTTCCCATCAACTCTGACCAGCTTCCCTGTCCCTGCTGAGGAGAAGCACCCCCAGAGCATGATGCTGCCACCACCATATTTGACAGTGGGGATGCTGTGTTCAGAGTGATGTGCAGTGTTATTTTTCCGCCACACATAGCATTTTGGCCAAAAAGTTCCATTTTGGTCTCATCTGACCAGAGCACCTTCTTCCACATTTTTGCTGTGTCCCCCACATGGCTTGTGGAAAACTGCAAACGGGACTTCTTATGCTTTTCTGGAAACAATGGCTTTCTTCTTGCCACGCCACAAAGTTGGCCATAAAGGCCAACTTTGTGCAGTGCACGACTAATAGTTGTCCTATGGACAGATTCTCCCACCTGAGCTGTAGATCTCTGCAGCTCGTCCAGAGTCCCCATGGGCCTCTTGACTGCATTTCTGATCAGCGCTCTCCTTGTTCGGCCTGTGAGTTTAGGTGGACGGCCTTGTCTTGGTAGGTTTACAGTTGTGCCATACTTCTTCCATTTCTGAATGATCGCTTGAACAGTGTTCCGTGGGATGTTCAAAGCTTTGGAAATCTTTTTGTAGCCTAAGCCTGCTTTAAATTTCTCAATAACTTTATCCCTGACCTGTCTGGTGTGTTCTTTGGACTTCATGGTGTTGTTGCTCCCAATATTCTCTTAGATAGCCTCTGAGGCCGTCACAGAGCAGCTGTATTGGTACTGACAATAGATTACAAACAGGTGCACTCTATTTAGTCAATAGCACTCATCAGGCAATGTCTATGGGCAAATGACTGCACTCAGACCAAAGGGGGCTGAATAATTACGCACACCCCACTTTGCAGTTATTTATTCGTAAAAAAAAAAAAAATTGAATCATGTATGTTCTTCATTCCCCTTCTCACGTGTACACCACTTTGTATTGGTCTTTCACATGGAATTCTAATAAAATTGATTCATGTTTGTAGCAGTAATATGACAAAATGTGGAAAACTTCAAGGGGGTTGAATACTTTTGCAGACCACTGTAATTCTTGCAGGTAATTAGTGATTCCGTGCGACACGATTTTAGCTTCAATACGGTATTTTACGTTCTACCATACAGTTGAATGGTGGAGCCATAATTATCCCGAGGAGCTGTGCGCCATTTTTATCTGTCCCGAGCTAGAGGTGCCCCCGACTGGAGGGAGATCTCATCAGTGGAATGTAGAAACCCTTGTGAGTAACCTCTCATTTACGCTCCGCTTGGGTCTCTGCATAGTTAAGGAGGGAGGCACTTCGGGAGTGGAGTGATCTGCCTTTCCATCATCAGGCGCCTGTAGGCATGTGCCTTACAGTGCCTAATGGTTAATCCGGCCCTGTGCATATGGCTACACTGCAGGGTAATACGGTAATACTGGGGGCAGAAGCGGCTATACAGAGGAAACGCCAGCACTGCAGGGACATGCCTATATTCCATATACAATACATCTCTTGTCTCTGTGATGTGACTGAACTGAATCATTATTAGGAAGGTGAGATGACAACCATAATCTATGGCACATGTAAAGTGACCACTAGAAAACTGGTAAACAAGTCACAGCAGTTATTTAAAACTCTCTTGTATAACAATTACTTCAAAGGAAATGATCAGGATAGTTGACATGTATAATATAACATCCTCTTGTAAGTATGTCCACCCCGGCCTCTGTACTGCTCAATATATAACAATATTCATTCAATTACCTTTTCCAACATTGTCTGCTCTCCATTTCAACTTCTTCTCCTGCTGTGTTACATTTACATTACTTCCTGTCTTTGGCTTCATGACTTCTAGCTTGTGCGTTCCACCTGGGGGAGGTGAGATTGCCATCTTGTGGTGAACAGGCTAACTGCAGCTTATTTAATTGTGGAATCACCTGCAATCAGCAATGTATTATTATTATTCTCCAGTTCCTGGAGATGAAGAGCTGTCAATTGACCGTGGCTCCATAGTTACAGAAGGTTTCAACTAAACAGTAAAAAGAAGTGCTAGCACCTTTAAAGTATTCCTGATGCGAAGGGGTATAGACCATAGGACGCTATGTTAGTGTATGGGCAGGTGTGCAGTCTCTTAGCATGCCTCCCTTGTGGCTGTGTCCCTCTCCATTCACCTGTAAATGGCTCCATTATCCTGAAGTCAGCATTACTAAACTAGGCTAAGTTCCATCAGATGTAAACTACACTAGGCTACATTGCAACAAAGGAAAGCAAAAAGTTAATGTTAAATACCCATAAACACTAGGGACTGCTCTTATATACAGAGAAACCTCAAGCTTTGCAAGGGTTAACTAGTTCTATCCCACTTTAGGTGGTCCATGGGGGTGTTATGGATGTCAATCACTTTAGGAACTTTCTATCGGCTTCCATAATTAGAGTTTTCACAGATGGCCTATATATGGCCTGTCAATCATTCAATCTATAATGATAGAGCAGTAGAGTATTGTACCTATAATTGGAGTTCTTCCAGCCGTTCCTGGAAATTACGGCACTGTTTACCCTGCTAGTCCCAGGCAGTCTGCACATTTGAATTTGGGCCCCTTGGTATAACAATGTAGAGGCACTCCCTGCAGGTCCAGAGGACTAGGTTTAAATACTTCACCTCTTTATTCATTTATCACTGTAGACAATTTTATAAGTCCATTCTCTAAATAGAGTTTGGGATGCGGAGGCTTGCACCAGAGTTCTTTTCTTGTCTTTATCTTCTTCTTTCTCTCTTTACTTCTGCTTCTAATCATCGATCTGGCTTGAAAAAACTGTGATCGTATGGAGCTACACATTGTTAATCAAATGTCCTGTTTTCTGCCTGACCACTGTTCCATGAATTGATTACCTATACAAGATGTAATATGCTTAACAATCTTATACTTCCACTTTTAATGGGTTATTTTTGTCACCTCGCTCCTTGTATTTCCTATATGCTGTATTGATGATGACTCGCTGCTTTCATCTTTACTGTATGCTGTACTTGTTTGTTTTTGCTACTTTTAAATCAATAAAAATTGATTTGTTAAAAAAAAATAAAAAATAAAACTAACTGACTTTGCCCTTCTACCAAACAAGATGTTTACTTAAATCATCAGAATTATGTTCTCTATAATCTGTCTTAAAGTGAAGCAGAAAAAAAAAAAAAAAAAAAAAAAAAAGAGTTTAACTTAACTGGGGCTTTTACTGGCCCCCTGCAGCCACTCTGTGTCCTCGCCAGGACAAAACGATCCTTCAGTCCCCTACTACGGCTCAGTTTCGTTTTTGGTGACTTAGCCTGTCATCGGTCACTGTCCTCAATAACGCTCCAGACGCCAGGAGCATCCTGTGCAGGCGCAGTAGATATTTTCTCATACTGTGTCTGCACAGGACATTCCTGACAGTGGGAGCGTGATCAAGGACGCATGTGGCCAGGGCTGTGCAGGCTCAGTGGCCGGTGACAGGCTCAGATGCCAAAAACAAAACAGAGCTGTGGCAGTGGATCGGGTGATAATTTTGCTCCGGCGCTGGCACAGGGTGGCTACAGGGGGCCGGTAGAAGCCCCTACTTTTTTTTCCACTTAAGTTTTACTTAAGTTTCACTTTCATGCAGCTAATCTTGTCAGATCTGACGAAAATGTCAGAAACACCTGATCTGCTGCATGCTTGTTCAGGGTCTACGGCTAAAAGCATTAGAAGCAGAGGATCAGCAGGATAGCCAGGAAACTGGTATTGCTTAAGGAAATAAATATGGCAGCTTCCACATCCCTCTCTCTTCAGGTGTCCTTTAATCTAAGGAGCACGCTTTTTGAAGTGATTTTTTAGAGCGATCTCAGGCATGTGCAGAGCAATTTTCTACACATGCCTAGTGATTTTTGGAGCGTTTTGGTATAGCATTTTTTTATATTTTGTTACAGTAGAGCTGTAACTGAACAGTTTCTGTAACAAAAACGCTTGAAAAATCGCTCTGATCTAGCGATTTTCAGAGCGATTTTCAACTTTCCTATATTTGACATTGAGGCTGAATCACCTCAGAAATCAACAAAAATGCTGCAGGAACCGACTTCACATTTGGGGAAAAAACGAATCGTTCTGGTGTGCACCATCCCAATGAAATACTGTACATTAGCCAATCGCTTTTCAAAGCGCGTTTTTAAAAATGCTCAGAACCACTCTTGGTGTGCACCAGCCCTAACTCATGAATTGTTTGATGCAAAAGGATCAAGTGGTGGGAGGCTTGTTGCTCTCCTTGGAACATCTTTGTGTGGCTGATTTGGGCCCATATGTGTCTGTGTGTATGTTAATGCTTACTGGTATAGCGTGGCAATGTGTGCAATGGTATATTTGTTGACCACAATGCTGTTGTTTTAAAGTTGTAACTATCTTTAGGTATTTTTTTTAGTGCCTTGCTATATTGTTTTTGCACCTGTTAAATACATTTTTGAACACAATGAAACGACTGTTCACGTTTTTACTTAATACAGTAGTGTGTTAGCCAGAGTTGAATACTCCCGTACAAGTGACATAATTGGATTTTTTATTTAAGATTCTGCCCATTTTTCCCTTAACCTTGTGATTATCCCCTATACAGTTCTCTGGTCTCTGGCAAAACATAGTTCCATGGTGTCTAGTGGTCCCCTCTACATTATAAAGTTCCCCGGTGTCTAGTGGCACCCTTCCTCCCCACAGTAATCCCTGGAGGCTAGTCTAGCCCCCACCCCCGGTAATCCACAGTGTCTAGTCCCCCCCAGCCCCAAATGCATTGATCAATGGTGTTGAGTGGTTCGGAGCAGTGCTTTGCGGCGCTGCTAGATTTGGGCGCAGCCGGTGCCACCATAGGCTACAATAGGAATCACAACTGAGCGGTGCTCAGTAATGTCGGCGCCGTCAGAAGACGGAGCCGAGGTTGCTTAAAAAACACAATAATTCGACCTCCAGCAATCGCTGGAAGCCGAATTATATCATTCCCCCACTATCCATGGCGGCCTGGAGGGGGAATAGTAATTAACACGGCCGGGACTTGTGCAGAAGCAGGATCAGCCATATACCGGCTGTATCCTGCGCCCAAGTGTACTGGCACCGATTTCAGATGTATGCCTCCCCATACAGTAATCCCAGGCATCTAGTGTGAACTTAACCCTCCACTTACAGTACTGTGTCTGATCAGTTATGTTCAGTGCCCCCTACTACTCATAATAGTGATCCCAGGTTGTGTGTGCCCCTCCCTCCCTCCCTAATACGGTGATTTCTGGTGTCTAGTGTGCCCCCCTCCATCCCACATTCAGTGATCCTTGTTATCTAGTGTGCCCCCCTCCTCCATGCAGTCATTCTTGTTGTCTAATGATTCCTTCCTGCTCCCCATAAATGCATCCCTGGTGTCAAGGTGGACCCCCCCCCCTCATAGATTAATCTCTGATATCTAGTGATGCTCCTCCCTCCCCATAATCGCAGGGTTTGCCTATACGCTTCTGTTATAGAATAGATATTTCAAGTTAAATACAAATACTGCAGTAATTTGGTAAGCTAACATACGGCTCATTAGTGTGATGCATTACCTGGACAATCCTACACTAGCTGGCAGCATGCCTATATACTATGCTCGGAGCTTGCAGGTCCACAGCTACTTCCTGTCATGCCCTGAAATTAGTTGTCCAGTCTGAGCATGGTGCATGGCACAGGTACAGAGGCAGGTTACCAGGTAGAGGAGTCACCAGATAAGGGATCACATTGATGAACGGTTGGTTAGCTTACTTGGTTACTGCAGTAAATGTAACTAAGGATCCCTGTTTTTGCGCAGAAGTATTAGACAGCGTTTTCCTGAATGAAGCATTCCCTGGTTGGGATGTACACAACTTCATATGTGAAATTTTGCAGTTTGTATTGGGAGTAAAACTGTTTATATTTTAACTCAAAGGAAATTCAACGTCATCATTTACATATCAGCTAAATAATAATGAATACTGGTATGATTGATTTTAGAATTGGAGCAATTCCTCAGCAATTTACTACAAATACCAAGAGCCACACACACGCACCAAACCAGCAGGTAATCAGAAAGTAATCCAAGCTTTATGTACCAAAAATATGCAAGTTAAGGCGCGTACACACACCGTACTTTTTCAAACGACGGGTCCATCAGACCTTCCCACAGTGCGGTCGTTCTGCTAACAATTGCACGTGAGTACAAGTTGTCGGCAGACTGATAAGATTGTTTTTGACTGATGAAGAGCCATTAAAAAAACAAAAAACAAAAAAAACCAGAACAATAATGGAGGGACAGGACTGCACACGTAATTTCTATAGTAGCAGTAAAATGTTACAGGTCTTAGAGTAGTGATCAGTATCTGAAAACACCAATAAATACATCCTCCTAATCTGTTGTGAGAAACAGAAATAAATCTATATACTCACCTGGTGACGATCTGTGTCGGTCTGCTGGATCTCTGTCCCCCAAGGAATCGGGTACCAATTCCTGCAGGATGACAGAGCATTAAAGATGCTGTACATACAACTCATTAGCCTCTGCCCATCGATGCCTACGTTGCTATGCAGGGGGGGGGGGGGATGCTAAGGACAAGCGTGTTACAGATCAGCAAGAACAATGGGTCCTCCTCCTTGTGTCTCTTACGTGTTCACACACCTCCATTACCGTACACCCATCGTATGGATCTGAGTGTACTCTTAAATGACCTTGACTTGCCTAATCTCCATGCTCCCATCCAGTGACTGACTAAGCATTACCTTATACTGTGCTGTATGACCTGGTTTGCATGTATCCCTGTATTGTCTTATTGCTGTATTTCACCCCTAATTATTGAAGTTATGTAACCATAACTAGTGCCCAGCGCTGCATAATATGTTGGCACTTCATAAACACAATAAATAAATAATAAACAATTGTGTAATCCGCAGGTGTTGGGCATCGCTAAAGACCGTACAAACCAGATTTTTCATGATCATTATTGCGCTCATGGGCGTAACAATAAGGGAATGCAGCTCCTGCTCTCGTGGGTGGCCCACTCAGGGACGTTTTGGGGGGCTGGTGGGGTCGCAGCATGAGTGGAGAGCTTGGTAGCATGTCGGCGGGGAGGGGGGGGGGGACGGCCCCCCTACCTCACCTCAGGCTCTCCCCTCTGCATTTGCCTCCAGAATTTCTGCAGGGGGGCCCGGCGATTCCTAGTTACGCCCCTGATTGCGCTGCTGTACCCACGCTGGTCTGACCGCCCGATTCTCAGCCATGGGGGTAGCTTTTGTCGACCACGGCCAATTTTCGACCAGTGTGGGTATGGACCTTAAAAAGAACAGACTTACAATAATGAATATCTCTACCGGCCAGCTGGCAATCTTGTCCTACTATCATTGTTCTTTTTTTAATTTTATTTTTTTAAATTTGCTGATTTTTGGTAAAGAAAGCTTGGATTACTTTCTGATTACCTGTTGGTTTGGTGCAGTTGGGTGGATCTACTGTTCTTGGTGTTTATTATTCAAAGATCCTTTTATCAGCAGGTGAGGGGTCCCTTCGTGGTGGCAGCGTGTGCTCCAGCTTATGTCTGTATACATCATAGGTGAAAGATAGAAGAGATCACAGAGATGCAAAAAATTCAATTTCTGCAGTTCAAAAACAGACCAATTTTATCCCACCTCAGCTTTATTTGATGGGATCATTTTCAAGCTGCATACATTTACATTTAAAATTGACTTCACTTTTCATCAGCTCAGAATTTTGTGCATCACCTTAACCATTGCTAGTGACAGTCTACAGACTAACAATGTTACAGAGTGCTCTGGCTACAAACACTGGTCTTAGAATGGGCTAATTAATTATAACAGTGCAACAGTGCAATTTATTTCTTGCACCGATCTGAATAATGCGGTTAATAGGAAATCTTTCATTACATGCGGAGGAACAAAACACTCCACACTGTGGAAACAATATACAGCGGACATTCAGCATAATATCCAGAAGAATAACATTATTAGCAGCTGAGAGATACAGTGGGATGCGAACGTTTGGGCAACCTTGTTAATCGTCATGATTTTCCTGTGTAAATCTTTGGTTGTTACGATAAAAAATGTTAGGTAATTATATCATGTAGGAGACGCTTACTGTATATTTGAGAAGTAAAATGAAGTTTATTGGATTTACACAAAGGGCTTGATTCACAAAGCGATGTCAACTGTTAGCACGCCTGTGAAAACCCCCTCAGCACGTCTAAATGAGCTTTTGGCGCGCAAAACTTTATGCGCGTAAAACTTTAGGCACGCACTGCACAGAGCGCAGGGCGCTCCGCGCGAAGTGCCCATTAAAGCCTATAGGACTTAGCGCGCGCATAGGACTTTGCGCGCGGGACTTAGCGCACGATCTGATTGAGAAAACCGGTGCTAACCTACTTAGCACCCTGGTTAGCACGCCTAAAGACTTTAGATGTGCTAAGTAGGTTAGCACCGCATAGTGAATCAAGCCCAAAGTGTGCAATAATTGTTTAAATAAAATTAGGTAGGTGCATACATTTGGGCACTGTTGTCATTTGATTGATTCCAAAACCTTTAGAACTAATTATTGGAACTCAGATTGGCTTGGTAAGCTCAGTGACCCCTGACCTACATATACAGGTGAATCAAATTATGAGAAAGAGTTTTTAAGAGAGTCAATGGTAAGCCTCCCTCCTCTTTTCATTTTCTCTGAAGAGTAGCAACATAAGATTGTTCACCATCAGGGTTTAGGGGAAGGATACAGAAAGCTGTCTCAGAGATTTCAGCTGTCTGTTTCCACAGTTAGGAACATATTGAGGAAATAGAAGACCACAGGCTCAGTTAAAGTTAAAGGGAACCTAAACTGAAAAGGATATGGATTTTTCCTTTTAAAATAATACCAGTTGCCTGACTCTCCTGCTGATCCTGTGTCTCTAATACTTTTAGCCACAGCCCCTCAACAAGCATGCAGATCAGGTTCTCTGACTGAATTCAGACTGGATTAGCTGCATGCTTGTTTCAGGTGTGTGATTCAGCCACTGCTACAGCCAAAGACATCAGCAGGACTGCCAAGCAACTGGTATTGTTTAAAAGGAAATATCCATATCCCTCTCAGTTAAGGTTCCCTTTAAGGCTCGAAGTGGAAGACCAAAAAAAATCTCAGATAAACAGAAGTGACAAATGGTGCGAACAGCCAAAGTCAACCCACAGACCAGCACCAAAGACCTACAACATCATCTTGCTGCAGATGGAGTCACTGTGCATTGTTCAACAATTCGGCACACTTTACACAAGGAGATGCTGTATGCGAGAGTGATGCAGAGGAAGCCTTTTCTCCACCCACAGCACAAACAGAGCCGCTTGAGATATGCTAAAACACATTTGGACAAGCCAGCTTCATTTTGGAATAAGGTGCTTTGATTTGATGAAACTAAAATTGAGTTATTTGGGCATAACAAGGGGCGTTATGCATGAAGGAAAAAGAACACAGCATTCCAAGAAAAAGAACTGCTACCTACAGTAAAGTATGGTGGAGGTTCTATCCTGCTGTGGGGCTCTGTGGCCAGTGCAGGGACTGGAAATCTTGTCAAAGTTGAGGGACGCATGAATTCCACTCAGTATCAGCAAATTCTGGAGACCAATGTCCAGGAATCAGTAACAAAGCTGTAGCTGCGCCTGGGCTGGAACTTTAAACAAAACAACGACCCTAAACACTGCTCAAAATCCACTAAGGCATTCATGCAGAGAAACAAGTACAACATTCTGGAATGGCAATCTAGTCCCCAGACCTGAATATAATTGAAAATCTGTGGCGTGAGTTAAAGAGAGCTGTCCATGCTCGGACGCCATCAAACCTGAATGAACTTGAGAAGTTTTGTAAAGAGGAATGGTTCAAAATACCTTCAACCAGAAGCCAGACTCTCATTGGAACCTACAGGAAGCGTTTAGAGGATGTAATTTCTGCAAAAGGAGGATCTACTAAATAGTGATTTCATTTCTTTTTTTTGGCGCCCAAATTTATGCACCTGCCTAATTTTGTTTAAATAATTATTGCACACTTTCTGTAAATCCAATAAACTTCATTTCACTTCTCATATATCACTGTGTGTGTCTCCTATGTGATATATTTAACTGACATTTTTTATCGTAACAACCAGCGATTTATACAGGAAAATCATGACAATTAACAAGGTTGCCCAAACTTTCACACCCCACTTTACTTGGAGATGCACCTGACACGTGTTTCACGGCCAAAAGCCGCTTCCTCAGAGTCAGAGGCACACACTTGCATAAACATCGGAAAGACTCTAGGTTAGGGAACCGCAATCTGTGCTGCCGGAAATGTATCATGCGCTGTCCACCATCACCACAACTGATCACACTATTATTACTGTATGGTGGAATCTTTGCAATGATTATCGACATTTCACAACTGCAATCGAGAAGATTTTGTATTGTTGAATAAAGGACCTTTTGCTGTTCCTAAAAAAAAACCTATAGCTTGGTTTTGTATATTTCTAGTAAATGTGGGAAGCTGTTGCTAGAAATAATTCGGTGTTAATAAATACCATTAGGCCAGAAACCCACTAGGAGCGATTTTCTGAGCGCTTTGCGATTTGAAAGCTCTTGCTAATGTAATGCTATGGGTGTGATTCCACTTAAGTGATGTGATTTTATAAGAATCCCCCATAACATTACATTAGAAAGAGCTTTTTCAAATCACTAGCGATTAGAAATCACTCCTAGTGGGTTTCTGGCCTTAGAGTGATCCAAATACTACAAGTTCCTACGGGTAAATAGCTACTCGTAATCAAAATTAGACAGCGCTGCCTACGGGCGGGGGGCTAACTTACCCATGTTGCCGCCTTAGACTATGCTCTCCACATCACTCTCATGCTTCCTTCTTCCGGGTTTAAGCAAGAAGCATAGGAGTGAGGTGGAACGCGACATGGAACGTCAGTGGAGTGCATCGACTAAGGCAGCAGCATGGTCTAATTTACATTTTTCGATTATGAGTAACTACAGTATGTACTCATAGCTACTCGTAGAACACAATACTGGATCCAATCTCCCTGACTATCAGTCCTGTGTGTGTCCAGCTTAACATTGCTGGAAGATAAATCCCTCTATCCATATTTTACTGGACTTGTCAGTTTCCACATTAGCAGAACTACCTGTATGTGAAAGTCTAAAGGTGCCCATATATCTATCAATGTATAGGCAGATCGACAGACATTTCTCTCTGATTAATCTGATCAGAGAGAGATATGCTGGCTGCCCATACACTGCATCTCGTGATGTCACATCCCCTGCCTGGCAGCCCCTACCCCCCAGAAGTTAATGTGCACCCCCACCCAGTGCCCATGCATTGTAATCTTACCTGCCATTACCTGTAATCTTACCTACCAGCTGCTCCTGGTTACCTCTGCTGTCTCCCCTGGCGACACCCCTCGTCATACCAAGTGCAACCACATATAGCACGTGGTGTGTGTGACATCACATACATGTGCCTGCAGTGCTTCGGGGAGACAGCTGAGGAGACCAGGAGTCTCCATGGTTGGAGCAGGTGAGATTTACAAAGCACGGTCACTGGGGGGAGGGCGTCACATTTACATTTGTGGGGTACAGTGGCCGGGGGACCGTCATGTTAGGCAGTCTTCGCAATATCACACGGCATTACTGCCACGCACAGAATTAACCACGTCAAATTGAGATTTTCCAGCTTGTGTGATCTATACATTCAACATATTTTGACCTGAAATTGGTCAAATTGTCGATTCGGGATGCTTGTCCCACCAAGGTTTCATTTGATTGGTCCCTTTTGAAGCCGCATAAATTTGCATACAGCATTTGCATAATACTGCATCAACTCGGATTTATCTGCATCTCATTGACTACATTGGGTACTGTGAGAATCGGTTCATAACTAACAAGAATTTAAATGATGATATTCCTCTATAAAATGAAGACAATTACTCCAGCCTGTAAATGTAACAATCATTTATTCACCTTATTATATACAAAAATAAGCAGTCACTGATATGATTGTAATACCTCTAGCAATCACATCTAGTAACATTTCAAAGTTACATATAACATAGAATTGGTAATCAGAATGTAAGCAGTCTTCATCCAATCTTACTAAGCCTGTGATTAACAGCCATGCAGTTATACATAAATATCACAGATGCATCCTCCACATTAATAAGTTGATTTTTTATAGTATTTTTACACCTTGTGGTAGGCCAAGCCTTCTGATTCAGACCATAATGCATTGCAATAGGCCGAGTCCTCTGATTCAGACTATAAAGCATTGCATCAGGCTGAGCATTCTGATTCAGACCATAATGCATTGCAGTAGGCTGATCCTTTTGATTCAGACTAGAATGCACTGCAATAGGTCGAGCCTTCTGATCCAGACCATAATGCACTGCAATAGGCCAAGCCCTCTGATTCAGACCATAATGCATTCCATTAGGCTGAGCCTTCCGATTCAGACCATAATGCATTGCAATAGGCTGAGCCTTCTGATTCAGACCATAATGCACTGCAATAGGTCGAGCCTTCTGATCCAGACCATAATGCATTCCATCAGGCTGAGCCTTCCGATTCAAACCATAATGCATTGCAATAGGCTGAGCCTTCTGATTCAGACCATACTGCATTGCAATAGGCCAAGCCCTCTGATTCAGACCATAATGCATTCCATCAGGCTGAGCCTTCCGATTCAGACCATAATGCATTGCAAAAGGCCAAGTCCTCTGATTCAGACTATAATGTTTTGCAGCTCAGATGCTTACAGTCAACTCATTGCTCTAAACATTTGCAACAAGCTGTTTTTAAACCTTGAATAGGAGTCTGCTCACATATTTTCATCAGAAACAGTAGCAAGCTTTAGACACCTGTTAGACAGCTTGCAGTTACAAAGAACAGTTAAAAGGACCCTGAGCAGAGTTATAAAATCGAAAACTGAACTTACCTGAGACTGCCTCCAGTCCCATGCAGCCCACGAGATCCCTCGGCGTCCTCTGAGTCCATTCCATAGTCTTGCTGGTGGCGACGTTAGGTACGTGACTTCGTCCAAAGTCATGAGCAGCTGTGCATGCTCCGTCCATCCATGCACCAGGCTCAATCACCCGCTCGTCATTGTGAGCATTCTGTGCAAGCCAGGTTCTCAAAAGACTGAACCATGCATGCACAAGATGCTTAAGGCGACGTCACGTGATCGAGCCACTCATGCACAGTTGTACACGACTTTGGCAGAAGTTGCGCACCTGACGGACAGAGGAAGCTCCAGGTAAATTCAGATTTCCATTGTATTCTTTTGCTCAGGGTACCTTTAAAGAATAAGCCTAACACTGAATAAAAAATATAATGATCTTATTAAAAATGATAGAGTTTGTATATAATAATAGAAATATCTCACATGCTTTATGCATTCAGCTTAAAACTCTATTTTTCTGAATAAGAAACAGACACAGAGAGGGAAATCTCCTTTCCTCAGTTCAGAGCAAAATTTAAAAAGACCTGGTCTCAAAACTCACAGATAGTGTCTACCACACATTTACACATTTTCAGAAGAAAGATTAGCAAGCTTTAGACACCTGTTAGCCGGCTTGCAGTTACCACTGAGAAAAAGCATACATATATATATATATATATATATATATATATATATATATATATATATATATATATATATATATATATATATATATATATATATATATATATATATATATATATATATATATATACAGTGGAGGAAATAATTATTTGACCCCTCACTGATTTTGTAAGTTTGTCCAATGACAAAGAAATGAAAAGTCTCAGAACAGTATCATTTCAATGGTAGGTTTATTTTAACAGTGGCAGATAGCACATCAAAAGGAAAATCGAAAAAATAACCTTAAATAAAAGATAGCAACTGATTTGCATTTCATTGAGTGAAATAAGTTTTTGAACCCTCTAACAATAAAAGACTTAATACTTAGTGGAAAAACCCTTGTTTGCAAGCACAGAGGTCAAACGTTTCTTGTAATCGATGACCAAGTTTGCACACATTTTAGGAGGAATGTTGGTCCACTCCTCTTTGCAGATCATCTCTAAATCCCTAAGGTTCCGAGGCTGTCTCTGTGCAACTCTGAGCTTGAGCTCCCTCCATAGGTTTTCTATTGGATTAAGGTCCGGAGACTGACTAGGCCACTCCATGACCTTAATGTGCTTCTTCTTGAGCCACTCCTTTGTTGCCTTTGCTGTATGTTTTGGGTCATTGTTGTGCTGGAACACCCATCCACGACCCATTTTCAGTTTCCTGGCAGAGGGAAGGAGGTTGTCGTTCAGGATTTCACGATACATGGCTCCGTCCATTTTCCCGTTAATGCGATCAAGTTGTCCTGTGCCTTTAGCAGAAAAACACCCCCAAAGCAAAATGTTTCCACCCCCATGCTTGACGGTGGGGACGGTGTTTTGGGGGTCATAGGCAGCATTTTTCTTCCTCCAAACACAGCGAGTTGAGTTAATGCCAAAGAGCTCTATTTTGGTCTCATCAGACCACAGCACCTTCTCCCAGTCACTCACAGAATCATTCAGGTGTTCATTGGCAAACTTCAGACGGGCCTGCACATGTGCCTTCTTGAGCAGGGGGACCTTGCGAGCCCTGCAGGATTTTAATCCATTGCGGTGTAATGTGTTTCCAATGGTTTTCTTGGTGACTGTGGTCCCTGCTAATTTGAGGTCATTCACTAACTCCTCCCGTGTAGTTCTAGGATGCTTTTTCACCTTTCTCAGAACCCTTGACACCCCACGAGGTGAGATCTTGCGTGGAGCCCCAGAGCGAGGTCGATTGATGGTCATTTTGTGCTCCTTCCATTTTCGAACAATCGCACCAACAGTTGTCACCTTCTCTCCCAGCTTCTTGCTAATGGTTTTGTAGCCCATTCCAGCCTTGTGCAGGTCTACAATTTTGTCTCTGACATCCTTGGACAGCTCTTTGGTCTTTCCCATGTTGGAGAGTTTGGAGTCTGCTTGATTGATTGATTCTGTGGACAGGTGTCTTTTATACAGGTGACTAGTTAAGACAGGTGCCCTTAATGAGGGTGACTAATTGAGTAGAAGTGTCTAACCACTCTGTGGGAGCCAGAACTCTTAATGGTTGGTAGGGGTTCAAAAACTTATATCACTCAATGAAATGCAAATCAGTTGCTATCTTTTATTTAAGGTTATTTTTTCGATTTTCCTTTTGATGTGCTATCTGCCACTGTTAAAATAAACCTACCATTGAAATGATACTGTTCTGAGACTTTTCATTTCTTTGTCATTGGACAAACTTACAAAATCAGTGAGGGGTCAAATAATTATTTCCTCCACTGTATATAGATATACATATACACATACATTTATACACACACATATACACTGTACATATATAAAGCAATCTTATTAATAAAAATGATAGCGTGTATATAAAAATGCAAATAGTTCACATGTTTTGTGCATTCAGCTTAAAACTTTTTTTCTGAATATGAAACAGACACAGGCAGACAGAGACTGGGAAATCTACTTTCCTCAGTTCAGTACAAAAATTACAGTGGACCTGAACGCTTGCACAGGACTGAAGAAATTCATAGAGAAATGCACCCTGTATGTATTTAGAGAGTTTTAGCCTGTTTCATTGCCCCTCATTTGTGTCTCATTGCAAGTTGTAATTTGTTATCTCCCCTGTGTCACATGACTGCTTATGGTAGATAAGGCCATTTGAAAGCACAGGCTGTTAACAATATGTCTGCTTCCATGAATCAGGAAGTAGAAACAGTGCAGATTTATTTTAGGATTTGTATCCGCTGTAACAAAGAAATGTTTTATGTTTAAAGGTTATTATGCCGTTGCTATCTTTTAGAGCAGAGAGGAAGTTCTGAGTTCAGGTCCGCTTTAAAGACAGCTAGTCTTAAAATGCACAGATCGCCAGCAGCTAACTAAACACCCCAAAATAAACAAGATTATTGGTGCCACATATCCGACAGGCACAGACTGCATCCTGCAAGGTAAGGTGTTCATGGCCCTGCAGGTGACCTCAGGTAAGTCTGCTCTCAGGCTTCTTATCCTGTACCAAACGTATTCAGTTGTGCTCATGTGTAGGATGGGAATGCAGATGTTAGGGTAGGGACCCCACTAGGAGATTGGCCATGATGCCCCCCCCCCCACATGGGATTCACCATCACTGGCCACAAAGGTCACGGTTTATAGAATCCACTTATAGAGTACCCTCCTAGACACAAAGCATGCCAGGAGATGTACTATCAGCTAAGTACTACAACTCCCAGCATGCATTGCAGCATGCATCTCCCGGCATGCATTGTAGCTGGGAGTGCGCTCCAAGGCATACGCCTTGAACTGTGGCCCCTGATGTTGAATCCCATACGGATGGCAAGAGCAGCCCCTCATAGGTAAGCAATGACGCCCCCCGCTAACCCTCCAATAACATACTGCACTAGGAACATTGTGAAAAAGGGGTGATGGGTGATGGGTGCTCAGGGCACTTTAAACCTCGATGATCTTGTTTAGAGTTGATACAATTCCCTCAGGTGGGGCATACATATTCACTAAACAAGCACCAATATAACAAAACACCCATCAGTGTTGGAGACTAAAGAGTGTAGTTCTAAAGGAAAGTAATCATTCCTCTAGGTTTCTATGAAGCGGAGGACAAACAATAGGTACTGTAGTAATAAAGTGCATTTCCCATATATAGAAATCCTCTGGACAATGTTTAACATATTCCATAAAAGCTTTCCACCTTTTAGGAGAAGAGTTAAATCCACTGGCATTATGTGATATCAGGGTGATTGTAGCAGTAGCCATGGCAATGTGTCAGATCTGTTTGAATGAAACAATGGACCAGGAGACTGACCAGCAGCATAACTAAACACAAAGGGAGCTTAAGGTGGCCATACATCAGGCGACTTGGCGGCCGATCGACCATCCAATTTGATGATTATAATCAAATTGGATGAAAATCGGTACTGTCCAGAGCAATCCCGATTGACAATGCAACAAATTGCAGGCCGAAATTGGTTGCATGTATCGATCAGACATGCTGCAAAATGTCTGCCCGACATGCTCGATTGGGTGCGCGGCACTAACGGCCGCAATATCAGGAGAGCATCAAATGCAACGGAACCCCTGGTGCTGCTGTCCCAGCTAGCGTAAAAAATGTGTCCCCCCCCCCCCCCCCAGGGCCTGTGCAGGAATACATCACCTCTCGGTGTCCATCACCGCTGGCTCTATTTCTCCCCCTTCCTCACAAACACTCACTTGTCCCACGTGGTTGCCAGCATTACGTGGGCGCTTGCGTGATCATAGTATGTGAGGAAGAGCGTGGAGATGGAGCTAGCGTTGGACACTGATAGGTAAAGTTTTCATGCAAGGGCACCAGTGGGGCACATTTTACACTAAGGGGGGTAAGGTAGATGACAAGGTGGCGTCATTAGGCCAATTTCCGCAAAATTTCATGCTGAAATTGATCGGTAATCGGCCTGCAGTGTGTGGGCAGCTGATAGATCTCTCTCTGATTAGATAGAAATCTGTCTCTTGGCTGAATCTGCCCATCATCGCTAGATGTATGGCCACCTAAGCATTCAACAGAGGAGTTTCTCAAAATAGGACTAGCAGTGGCGCCGGTGCACCAGAGTCCTGGGGCTGCTCCCATAATAAAATAGAGCAGCTTCTAGGCATTCAATGCGGTGCAAATCCCATGAGACTCTGGTAACAACCAGTTGATAAAGCAACGGGGGCTCATTCACCAAACATGTTGCAAAATACTGGTGGTGGGGGGAGGAATATGGGCAAGGATTGTATGGCCAGCAATTACATGTGAGTGCTTAAAGGACAACTATCATAGTTCACCCAAATTTTAAAAGTCACATATATTTCCAGTAACTACAATCATATAGCAACACAAAGGCTTTTTTCCCAATCTTTGGTAACTTATAGAACATCCAGAACCACCTGGAAGTCCTAAAGGGCTTAAAGAGACCAAAAAGCAGTCTATTACAAATCAATGCTAAATGTAATTTTGCCTTCCTAAAACAGAAGGTATTAGCGATAATTCTACTTTAAGTGTGCAAGTGAGCAGCCGTACTTTCTTTTTCAACAATCAATATTTATTTTATTTATTTTTGAAAGAAAAGACATGCTATACAGTATTATAGCACACTATGTCCATTGAAGAGGCAAGAAAAAAAAGATAAAAAAAAGAAAAGAAAAAAGAAAGAAAACATGTTCATCTATTAAAGTGGACCCAAATTAAAAATACAAGATTTCAGAAATAAAATCTATTTTCTAAATTATAATGATAAATAGCAGCCTTTTTTCAGTTGCATTATGACAAATATAAAATTTTTTACATTTAATGGAGAAACCCCTCCCTTCCTTTCATATTGCCGGGACAGGATCCGGCAAACTGGTGGAGTAGGTAGTGTCCAGCAAAGGAGGAATTGCTAATGGCTGCCACCTGTATAAACCTAGTTGTGAAAAAAGAAGGGTGAAAAGAATGCACTGAAATGCTCATAGAAATACTGGTAAAAAGAGTAGCACTCATCAATAGGGATGTGGGTGCCCAAGCCTCAAAGGATCCTCACACCTATAGATCCAAGACGTGTAGAGAAGATGCTGGAGGCTGGCACTTCCAAACGTAGAAAAAGCCCTTTATTGAACCATTAAAAACAGTGGCAATACAGCGACAGCCCGCTGTTTCAGGTATCAGCCCTTTTTCAAGCTGTTTTACCAGCTGGTTAAAACAGCTTGAAAAAGGGCTGATACCTGAAACAGCGGGCTGTCGCTGTATTGCCACTGTTTTTAATGGTTCAATAAAGAGCTTTTTCTATGTTTGGAAGTGCCAGCCTCCAGCATCTTCTCTGAAATGCTCATAGGCTTGAAGGAGTGTTTATTTATCTTTATATGTGTCAGAGTGGTGCAACTAAATATTTTGAATTAAAAAAATGTTTGGTTTGGGACCGCATTAACATTATTGACATAACCCAAATAAAAGTTGACCTATCATGAAGCACTCAACATCCCCTATACCTCCCACAGCAATGTCTAAGACAGGGATAACTTTACTCCAGAGAACGTGATGTGGGTTTTAAGAATCCTATTAGCACACAGAGGCTGGTTCTGCATATAATCACCAGCCTCTGTTACCATACTGTTCCCCCCCGAGGCCCCCCCTGTGCTCTGCTGCCCCGCATAAATCAAACTGCCGTGCTAGCGACAAGCAGCGTGTCGCTAGTGGGCTGTTTTCATGCAGACTGTCACTCTCCGCCACTCCCCCGCCTCCTCTATAGCGCGGCTCCCCGCCTGCGTCCCTTCCCTCCCCGCCTCTGTAAGCTGATTGGAGGGAAGGGACGCAGGTGTGGAGCGGTGATATAGAGGAGGCGGGGGAGCGGCGGAGAGTGACAGTCTGCATGTAAACAGCCTGCTAGTGACACACTGCGTGTTGCTAGCATGGTGGTTTGATTTATGAGGGACAGCAGAGCGCAGGAGGGGCTTGGGGGGGGGGGGGGGGAACAGTAGATTATATGCAGAACCAGCCTCTGTGTGCTAATAGGATTCTTAAAACCCACCTCGGGTTCTCTTTAAGGTTCATATAAAATCCTGGAGCTGGTCAGAACTAAACTGACTATTAATATCAGACGTATACTCGGGCATTGGCAGCATACCAGGCAGGCCAAGGATCCCAAATGTCGAAAAACTTACAAGGATGGTGCAAAAAGGAGAGCGTTATTTTCTCCATAGCATAAATGAAACGGATATTCCTAAGGAGCTTTATATGTGGGAGCAGAAGGGTATTCCAGTGTACAGCCAAGAAGACTGCTTGGCCCACACTACAAACTTGAATTACAAAAGCGTTCTGGGCTTTATCCGAAGATAGGGAGGGATTATGAAAAAGAGAAACTAGGGGATCCTTAACCACCTGAACATGTAATACCTCAGACATAACCAAGAAACACATGTCCCAAAATTCGGAAACAGCTTGACAAAGCCACCATGCATGGGTCTGATTGGCTGGCTCGATGCAACCTCTGATGCATGAGTCATCTTGAAGTAAGCCCCACTTATACAACTGCATAGGGGTTCTATACCAATCAAAAAATACTTTATATGCTCTTTCTTTTAGAAAGCAATTAGTAGATGCCCTACCCATACCCTCAAATATCTCAATCCACCCCTCCTGATCAACTTCAGTCCCCAACCTATCCTGCCATTTTTGTATTGGAGGAATCATCTCAGGGACCTTCTCGTACCACAAAGTGCTATAGAAAACAGAGAATTTGTTAGAGTATAAAAGACCCCTGCGTACTCCTTTTCTATATCCCTTATGACTCCCATGTGCAGACTTTTAAGAACCTGGAGGTATCAAAATACCTGTGTGGCAGGAAGTTGATACTTTTCCATAACCTCAGGCCAAGAAAGGAGTTTATCCTCCAACATCAGGTGCCGAATAGTACTAACCCCTCTAGATAACCATGGAAGCCAGACTATTGGTTCACATCCCGGCGCAAATGCCAAATTATAGAAAAGAGTGCGAGATACTGGGAGCCCAAATGGTGCAATATGTCACAAGTATGAGTACTAAAAGGTGTCTGTATGATAATACTCAAAAAGGTGGGTTGCACAAGGGGCAACCAACCACTTCAGGCAGGTGGAGTGTCTTAAACCTGACCCCACTAAGGTATATCAGCAATCCAGTCGCTCTCTTAGCAAAAGATCCTGCGCACCTTGAATACCATAGGTGGTGGAGTTCCACCCTGGATCAGATGCGCAAGACTCCCCTCACTAAAAAGCGGGGGGAGTAAGGCACAGGAAAAGGTAAAGAGTCACCCAATATATATAAAACACTCTAAAAACAATAAAATAAACGATGAGGTGGCTTACCTCACAGACGACAATTCACTTTTAGGTTGAGAAATTTAATTGAGAAATAAGCACAGGCAACGCATTTCGTGGGACTATGCCCACTTCCTCAGGCCAAATAAAAGTGCCGCTGCAGTCTATTTGCTGCATTCGGGGCGCCTCATTTTATTGTTTTTAGAGTGTTTTATATATATTGGGCGCCTCTTTACCTTCTCAAAATTATAAAAAAGACTTTCGAGATGATCAGGCGTTCAGCCTTTCAAGGCCCTTAAGTATGGACTTCCAAGTGAATAAGGGCTCGGAAAGGATATGAGCATGTGGTGGTGGGACATGGATCTCTGGCCAAGGGGTCCAGAGCATAGTTACATAGTTATTTGGGTTGAAAAAAGACATACCTCCATCACGTTCAACCAGAAATAAAGTATAACACCAGCCTGCTGCCTGACATATCCCTGTTGATCCAGAGGAAGCCGAAAAACTCTTACAAGGCATGGTCCAATCAGCCCCAAAAGGGAAAAAATTTCCTTCCCAACTCCAGATGGCAATCAGATAAAATCCCTGGATCAACATCATTACGCATTACCTAGTAATTGTAGCTATGGATGTCTTTCAACGCAAGGAAAGCATCTAAGCCCCCTTTAAATGCAGATACAGAATTTGCTATAACTACTTCCTGTGGCAATGCATTCCAATTCTTAATCACTCTTACTGTAAAGAACCCTTTCCTAAATAAATGGCTAAAAGCCATTTAGGGGGAGCAGACTCCCCAGAAGAAGTTCAGCCTCAAACTCAGCCCAAAGAGTTGTACCCCGGGGGGGGTGCCCACTGTGATAGCTGAGCAAGTATGGCTGCAAAATAATAGTGTAGAAGAATCAGCGCCCCCCAAACCTCCACTAGGCTTAGCCAGAGCTAGATATTGCTATTTAATTCTCGGGTGTTTCCTGAGCAGCGTAATTTTCAAGGGCATACAGAGATTATTTGCACCACAGTTGCTCATTAAGAGCTGAATTATTGCAAATATATTCTGTGTTTACAAGACAAAATTACATTTAGCCTTGCTTTTAAATAGAGGTTTTATTTGTTTCTTTATGCCCTTTATACATTCCAGGTGGTTCTGAGCTGTCTGGGTATTCCTTAGTCCTGCTCCAACCCTTATTTCATAGAGCCATATCAATCCATACCATGCATTGATAAGGACCAACAAGCACCAAACAAGGAGCAGTTGAAAAGTCGAGGCTAAAAATGGGCGCAACTGTTATTTACTGATATATGCGTTCGCAATTGTTATTTATCATAATACAGAAAGCCGTTACGCTATTTAGCGCACGGCTGCAATTAAATTGAAATGTATGGTATTATTGTTAGTGGGAATCAGGGGGTAATAAGGTTAGGCACCACTAGGGGAGTCTTAGGGTTAGGCACCACCAGGAGGGTCTTAGGGTTAGGCACCACCAGGGGGTTTTAAGGTTAGGCACCACCAGGGGGGTCTTAGGGTTAGGCACCAACAGGGGGGTCTTAGGGTTAGGCACCAACAGGGGGGTCTGAGAGTCAGGCACCACCAGGGGGCCTGAGGGTTAGGCACCACCAGGGGGGTCTGAGGGTTAGGCACCACCAGGGGTATCTTAGGGTTAGGCACCACCAGGGGGTCTTAGGGTTAGGCACCACCAGGGAAGCGTTCTGTGTGAGAGTGCGGAGAGGTTAGGTTATAGTTGGGTTCAACATAATTGGTAAATTTACCAATAATGTATTACCATAATGAAATTGTTATTTACTCTTTTTGTTATTTAACGCTGCGCTTAAATGATTTACCGATATTGCTAGTAATATTGTTATTTAATGTTGCGCTTAAATTAGCTTGCAACTTTTTCAAATGTATGCTACAAAACAGGCTGTATGCATATTGGATTAGCGCAGCTCTGTAAAATGTATTAGCTACAAGCTCACTACACGTGTTTCTGGATGTGTTTGGCTTTCAAGGGCATAAAGAGATGATCTGCATATTTGGGAGTGATGCATCATGGGAAACCACAGTTGCTTTTTTCATAACATATGTGATGAATATCTGACATTCACAGAGAACAGTTTTAACTGTGGGTATTATATGGTACAGCCTCCCTCCTCGGAATAGCTTCTTTCTTATATATTATTCTTATGCACGTTTTGGAGGAACATCATATAATTTGAAAACAAACCTGAACCAAAAATAAGCTCACCAGATAGTGAGTTGTATGTGTAGTAACAATGGGATACAGAACCTTCTCTGAGTTTCATTCCTATTATAAAGTGGTCTGAAAGTCAGCATTTCTACTTTGCTCTAAAAGATTCCACACAGCTTGAAAGCTACTATCCCAGAATATTTTTTTTAGCATAACATCACTGAAATGGTTAAACAAAGCACTTTGTCCTGCTATTCAGCTTCAAATCCGCATACAAACTGGAGATAACAGTATCTTACATGTGTGTAAACACAGTGTAACAAGTGAAAAGGAGCTCTCTGTGAAGCTCTTTGTGCTGCAAGCACACAAACAGCTCAGAACAGCTAATTAGAAGATGTTAATATATAATAAAAAGCAGTTTGAATAAAATGCAATGGGAGGTTTCAGGGCAAGATAAACTACTCTTTAGAAACTTGTAATTTGTAAACAGACAATATTACTTATGCACAAAAGCAAATATGATAACTGTATAAGTAATAAAAATTAGGAAAACACATTTTTATCGAATGTTATGTCGGAGTTTCAGACCACTTTAACTTTAAAGGGTTAAATTGTGACTAAGGATTGTGCAGCTACAATATGTCAGTGTGACAAAGAAAAAACTGGTTTGTCAGCTGACAAAAAAACCTAACAAATAAATTGCCTTTTTATTGCTGTCTTGTTATCAGGAGTTTTGTTAAAGAGGAACGTCAGCCTAAACAAATATACTGTCATTAAGTTACATTAGTTATGTTAATTAAAATAGATAGGCAATATAATCTCTTACCCACCCTGTTTTAAAAGAAAAGGAAAAGGTTTGTGATT
This sequence comes from Hyperolius riggenbachi, assembly GCF_040937935.1. Lineage (NCBI taxonomy): Eukaryota > Metazoa > Chordata > Amphibia > Anura > Hyperoliidae > Hyperolius > Hyperolius riggenbachi. The sequence goes on from NC_090655.1 coordinate 218,908,654, forward strand.
TCATGGGGCAGCCATCTTTTTTGGTTGAAAGGAGGTGACAGGGAGCATAAGACACAGCTCCAACTGTCCTGTGTCCTGATCACCTCTCCCAGCTGCGCGCACTAGGCAACAAGAACAACAACATCAGAAATCCCATCATGCTTTGCACAGCATCAGGGGAAAAATGCTCAGGCAGATTTCTGTGATGGGGTGGAGCTTAGCTTCTGTGCAGCTAAAAATGAGGCTTGGGTAAGAAAAACAAAGTTCTGATGCTGTGAAACTGTATAAGAAACACCAAGCCTTTTCAGCGCTGCTGAGTAGATTTTTAGTCTGTAGGTTCACTTGAATCCAGATCAAAATGTTTTGGCTTTTATTTACTCTTCAGGAGAGCCTTGGCTGCATGGGGCTGCATACCCTGCCTCATCTGCATAGATAAAGCATCTTGTTTATTAACCCTTGCAATGGAAAATATAAAAAGCGAACACAGGCAAGTTTCAATTAGGCTTAATACTATATGTAGCCATGTTTATCTCATCACATCACCTCAGTTTAGGGACTTGAGTTTACAAACCAATGCACTGCGTAGCATGAAAGAGTCCTTGGGATTCTGTTTGAAAATGGACTGATAAAGGACTAGGAGGTGCCCAAAATGAACATAAAATAATAAAAAATTGTGTAAAAGGAAGGTAAGTGTTGAACCTATGTTCAATAATATGGTGGACGAATAGTTCAGATTGTTAATCATAATTGAACAGGGACAACACTCATAGCTCATATACACTGCGGACACAACACTTTTTAATAACCCGAGGCAGTGGCTGCGACCCGTGAAATGCGTTGTCATAGAGCAATTGTGATTAAAAGTCTGAACTATTCGTCTAGCATCTTATTGAAGGTAAGACTCACTTACCTTCCTTTTACACTATCTTGTGAATTTTCTGTTCACCTTGGTCCTTTATCAGTCTAAAAGTTTTACTCCTGTGAGGTGGAGGGTTCAAATTTTGTCATAAACACAACACATTCTTTTTCAGTTGGGAGCTGGGAACATTGAACTTTAACGCTGAGTGGGGAGGTCATCTCCCCACACCAACAAAAGTGGTACTCATATAGGTCTGTCCTGAACATTTAAACCATATTGGCCTCCAGTTGTATCCTGTCTTTTTCATTTCATTTTCATCTGTTTATTATCTGTGTAAAAATGCTTCCACTTTGCAAAAACATAAAACAATCATTGTAAAAGAACACTTATGGCCGATAAATTTCCCACTCTCTACACAGTTTTCTAACAGGCAGTTATTCAATCCAAAAATATTTCCCACACTCAGCAAATAAATATGGCTTCTCAACAGTGTGAAATCTCCACTAAAATATTTCCCACACTCAGAACAAGATTAAAACTTTTCAACAGTGTGAGATCTCTCATGTGTAACAAGGCTTCTTTTATCTCGAAAACCTTTCCCACACTCAGTACATGAATATGGATATTCACCAGTGTGAAAGCTCTCATGTGTAACAAGGCTTCTTTTATCTCTAAGCCATTTCCCACACTCAGAACATGAATAACCCCCTTTTTTTTGCTTAGTGTCGGAAATGGTTTTATCAGCGTGAGATCTCTCATGTGCAACAAAGCTTCTTTTATGTAAAAAACTTTTCCCACACTCACTACAAGAATATGGATATGGATTCTCACCAGTGTGGGAGTTCTCATGTGCAACAAGGCTTCTTTTATCTCGAAAACCTTTCCCACACTCAGTACATGAATATGGATATTCACCAGTGTGAAAGCTCTCATGTGTAACAAGGCTTCTTTTATCTCTAAGCCATTTCCCACACTCAGCACATGAATAACCCCCTTTTTTTTGCTTAGTGTGGGAAATGGTTTTATCAGCGTGAGATCTCTCATGTGCAACAAAGCTTTTTTTGTGTAAAAAACCTTTCCCACACTCAGTACATGAATATGGATTTTCACCAGTATGAGATCTCTCATGTGTAACGAGGCTTCTTTTATCTCTAAAGCATTTCCCACACTCAGCACATAAATTGGACTTCTCACCAGTGTGAGATTTCTCATGTGAAATAAGGCTTCTTTTATGTCTAAAACATTTCTTACACTCACTACATGAATATGGATTCTCACCAGTGTGTGACCTCTTATGAATAACCAGGGTTTTCTTATGTCCAAAACATTTCCCACACTCAGCACATGAATAGGGCTTCTCACCGGTGTGTGATCTCTGATGTCTGACAAGCTGTGATTTTAAAACAAAACATTTCCCACACTCAGTACATAAATGGGGCTTCTCACCAATGTGAAATTGCTTGTGTATTTTAAGGCTGCTTTTATCTATAAAACATTTCCCACACTCAGCACATGAAAAGGGCTTCTCACCGGTGTGTGTTCTCTGATGTCTTACAAGCAGTGGTTTTAAAACAAAACACTTCCCACACTCAGTACATAAATGGGGCTTCTCACCAATGTGAAATTGCTTGTGTATTTTAAGGCTGCTTTTATCTATAAAACATTTCCCACATTCGGTACATGAAAAGGGCTTCTCACCAGTGTGAGATCTCTCATGTCTGACAAGTGTTGCTTTATATTCAAAACATTTCCCACACTCAGCACATGAATAGCACTTCTCACCAGTGTGAGATCTCTCATGACTGACAAGCTGTGATTTAGAACCAAAATATTTCCCACACTCAGCACAAGAATAAGGCTTCTCACCAGTGTGAGATCTCTCATGACTGACAAGATGTGATTTCGAACCAAAACATTTCCCACACTCAGCACATGAATAAGGCTTCTCACCAGTGTGATATCTCTCATGTGTGAGAAGTTGTGATTTCCAAACAAAACATTTACCACACATAGAACAGGAATAAGACCCTCTACCAGTAGGAGAGCTCTTCTGGGTATGAGGACCCTCAGGGTTAGAAAGGTGATGGATGTAAGGGGGAATATTTGGGGTAACCAGGATATCTGCAGGAGACTCTTGTCTAGTGACATCATCATCCATCGTACAGTCAGTGGATACAGAGAGACGAGTCTCTGAAAGGTTCCTGATGTCGGGACTCCGCACTGCAAATAGAGAAACATCATCACTTCCTGTTAGAGAATTCTGGGGGAGGAACAATTGTCATCAGGGATAGTCAGTGAGCTGCTGGTAATTCCAAGTTGATGCAAAGCTTATACAGTTTGTAAATGGACCAGCTTTGAATATAATTAGTATATCATTTGTACCATCTTAGAGTTATTGGCATGTCACTGACCATCACTAGTTATGAGCCTGACAGGGAACTGCAGAAGGTTGTGCTCACTACAGGCGGCCAATCACATGACCATAACTTTGCCTTGCATGCAACTTTTACGCAGCTTGGAATTCAGCCAATCAAATGCATTTCCTGAGGCATGTGATTATCTGCATACAATTTGCATTATATTTACATACAAGTCAGAGTTCTTTGCATCTCACTGGCCATCCCTACAGCTAAAGCATTAGCCATACATAAGAATGCAGTAAATTGTACGGCGTGATGAGACAACGGAAGCAATGTTTTACTCTTGTGACAACAGCTCTATATATGTACTTATAGCAAGAAATCTGATGTTTGTAGAGCAGGCATGGGCAAACTCGGCCCTCCAGCTGTTACGGAACTACCAGTCCCACAATGCATTTGCCTTTATGAGTCATGACTGTGGCTGTCAGACTCCTGCAATGCATTGTGGGAATTGTAGTTCCTTAACAGCTGGAGGGCCAAGTTTGCCCATGCCTGTTGTAGAGCAATATTGTTTCATTGACACATTCTAATTACAACTGTATACTTGTTTCAATGCCCGATTTATACTGGCACTAAAAACATTCCGTTTCACTGAGCTAAACGAACCATATCCTAATGGAGGTGAATGGATCCTATGTTAATCAATAGTATCCGTTCAGCACGCATCGCGTTGATGCAACGGAACAGATCAAAAACGGATGCCTATTAAAACCTGATCTACGTAAAAACAGATCAGTTTTTACACTGATCAGTTTTTCCATTTCAAACAATTGTATTGAGGAATTTCGAAAACAATACAAACCAAAGCAAAAGAAGAAGGTTCAATGTTAACAACTTAGCAGGACATCATGACTCTTGAATTACAGAGGCTGATATAAAATTCCATCACAACACAAGAACTGAAATCATGATGAACTGACATGCAAAAACAGCCAGAGAGGATCCACCAGCTTGGCTGTTGTGACCCTGTACAGAACCACAACACCAAACCCTCTCTCTCTCCCATTACCTGTGACCCCAAAAGATTATTATTATTATTTATATAGCGCCAGCATATTCCGCAGTGCTTTACAAAGCACAAGAAGATGACAAGGGGAACATAGGTACAACCAAAAAACATACAGCAGAGTCTCAAGCAGCACAAGTATTGCAACAAAAACAGTAAACATTAGGAGGATGACCCTGCCTTTGTGAGCTTACAATCTAAAGGGTAGTGGGAGGACACACGAGGTTAGGAGACATGAGGGGAGGGGGCAGATGATTGAGGCAGTGAGCCTTTGCATCTGATTACATTGTGAACAGATATGTAAATAGGGGCTGTAAAATGTTATAAGCTAAGAGTGCGCTTGAAGATGTCCAGGTTTGGAGCATGACATACAGGCTGTGGAAGAGAGTTCCAGATGAGGGTTGATGCTCGTGTGAAGTCCTGGATAGAGCATGAGAGGAGGTGATCAGCTTAGAGGTTGGGAGAATTTCTTGGAAGGTTGCGGGATGGACAGTACCTAGAGATTAGTGAGGAGATGTATGGAGGGGACAGCTCGTGAAGGGCTTTGTGTTTTAGAGTCAGGAGTTTGAACTGGATCCTCTGGGTAATAGTCAGCCAGTAGAGGGAACGGCACAGTGGAGCTGCATCATAGGAGTGAGTGGAGAGGTGAATGAGGCGGGAAGCTGAGTTTAGAAGAGATTGGAGAGGTGCCAGCCTTTCTTTGGTAGACCACAGAGCAGGGTGTTGCAGTAGTCTAGGTGGGAGATGATTAAGGCGTGTACAAGCATTTTGGTGGCCTCTTGTGTAAGGAAGGGACAAATACGGAATATATTTTTGAGCTGGAAATTGCAGGCTGTAATTAATGAGGCAATGTGAGGGTTAAAGGAGAGCTCTGAGTCAAGTATAGCCCCCAAGCAGCGGGCCTTAGTGGTCGAGGTTATTGGGGTGTTGTCTACAGTTATGGTTGCAATTGGTGGAGGTGTAGATAGCGATGGTGGAAAAATTACAATTTCTGTTTTACTCATGTTGAGTTTGAGGACGCGGGAGGACATGAATGCAGAAACGGCACATAGACAGTCAGAGACTCTAGATAGTAGTGAGGACAGGCCAGGGGCTGAGAGATAGATTTGGGTGTCATCCGCATAGAAGTGATACTGGAAACCAAAATAGCGAATTAGTTGTCCCAGGCCATGAGTGCAAATTGAGAAAAGAATTGGCCCAAGAACCGAACCTTAAGGTACACCAACAGACTGTAGGCATAGGGAGGAATTAGTGTTAGAGAAGGAGACAGTGTAAGAGTGTCCAGACAGATAAGAGGAAATCCAGGAATGTGCTCGGCCTTGATTCCTAAAGATGACAGCGTCTGGAGGAGCAGAACATGATCAACCATGTCAAAGGAGAGAAATGGTCGAGGAGTATTAGAATGGAGAACTGGCCTTTGAAACAAGTTACCAGTACATCATCAGCAACTTTAGTGAGGACAGTGTCAGTGTAATGCTGGGGAGGCATACTTTCTGATTCAGTGTGTATGCTCCAGACTATGTAGCTGGGTAATGGAAGAGGCTACACAGATGTATATAGGAGTAATGAACAGTGGTGCTATCACGGGTGGTCGTGATCACGGGTCCGCGTGATTCACGGCCATTTTTACACATCACGGGCCGTGATCTGGATGGGTCACAGGTTGCGTAAAAATATCCGGATCACGACCCGTAATCACGGCCGTGATCGGGAAAATTTAGAGATTATGTCACTGGGCCAATCAGAGGCCCCTAGCGTAGGCTAGAGCAACCAATCACAGGAGGGGAGGCTATGCCCTCCCCTCCTGTATAAAACCCGGCGGCCATCATGGGAAACTCTGTCCTTGCTGAGACTGAGTAACTGTGAGAGCATCTCAGGCCATTTATGTCACAAAGCAAGGGCAGTTAGTGTTACAAATACAGCGTTTTAGCTAATTTCTGTGCTGTTATACTGCTGTTATTGCTTGTATTTAGCTAGCCAGTGTAGTTCAGAGTGTACTGTGCTGCTAGTGTCTGCTGTTGGGTGCTTAGTAGTGCAGGCCAGGCAGGCACTGTGCACAAATTGCACACTGATTTCTATACTGTACTGTATTTAGCTAGCCAGTAGCCACTAGCCAGTGGTTTATTGTCAGTGTAGTTTAGAGTGTACTGTGCTGCTAGTGTCTGCGGTTGTGCTTATTGCATGCAGGCACTGCACACAGATTTCTGTGCTGTAAAAGTTGTTACTTAATGAAGTTGGGGTAATATACAGAGCGCTCAACAATATCTCACATCTAGTATAAACTCAGTTTACATATTTTCATGCAATCCCTAGAATGTCCATATAGGATCCGTATATAAAAAAAACAGATAATATGGCTGATCAAATGAAAATCAGCAATAAACGCTTCTGGCCCAGCCAGTAGATTCAGATTTCCACAATCCATATATTCCAGGTTTATTACTCCCCACATGCCTATGACTCAAAACAGGCCTGACATAGTGTAAATCCGTTTTTATTCAAAGCTGTTACAAGTAGTGCACTTACAATGTAAAAACTTCTCATGCGCATATAAAACCCTCCTGAGCTCGTCCTGGCGTCTCCTCACTCTGCCTGGCACCGCCCTACTAGTTTTGTCCAATGACTCATCCAGCCCCTGATGAGTCATTGGACGAAACTAGTGCTTCTGGTTAGCAAGACAATCTGGTGAGAGGCTTGATTTATTACAAGGGCGACCCAAGAAGAGAGGGAGTGGCATTGCCGAGTGTGCTCAGCTATAGGGCACAAGGGGATGGAGCAGCAGACGCCGATGATGATGGCATCCATCTTCAGCACCGTGGGGCCATTCTGGAGAGGCAGTGATGCAGATGATGACAATGGATGAGCAGGAGTCCATTAGTTCCCAGACCTCTGATGTGACCAGCACTCCCAGCAGCAGCCAACGCCCCCTGCTTGCTGTTATATCCACCCCGCCAGCAGTCAGTGATGATCAGCCCTCCCTGGTCGACAGCATTCCACCCTTGAGTCCGGAGAGTGAGAACGTTTTGATGGATGTCTTAAATGATGATGCGATGATGGTGCCTGTTGTGCAGGATGTTGTGCTTGGGCGAGAACAAGCAGAATATTGTGATGACAAGGAGGAGAGGTCTGGGGTTATTGCGGAAGAGGTGTTGGGGGGGTCAGGAGATGAGTTTTCAGGTGTCGACGACGAGGAACATTCACCTTATGTGCCTGAGGTGGTCTCTGAAAGCAGCTCAGAGGATGAGCCACAGGAGCAAGGGCATCGCCAGATTCGCCACATGTCAGGCACGAGCAGGTCCAGAAGTGGGCGTGGAAGGCAGGAGCCACAGCCCGCTGCTTCAGCTGGCACCACCATCAGAAGCAGCAGCACCACCACCACGCAACTCTCACCCAGAGGGAGAGCTGCCGCACCCTCGTCAAGCCAGAAGGGGAAGTTCACATCCCTCATCTGGAATTATTTTCATGTGTTGCCCAGAGACGACAGCTTTGCAGTGTGTAACTTACATTTTGTTGGAGAGCGAGGAGAACGCCAGCGCATACTACTAAGGCTGCATCTGAAATGATACAAACAGGAAACTCAGAAGGAGGGGCTGGGAGCAGCTAACCTGATAGTTATACAGTTACAAAGTTAAGAGTTCAGTCTAATAGAGGCAGTGTATGCCTGTGCGATTAAACCATTCCATTGCAGCATGTGTCTAGGGATGCGCAGCCTTCCCCCCACTTTTTCTTAACTTTGTAACTGTATAACTATCAGCCCCTCCTTCTGAGTTTCCTGTTTGCATAATAAGTAGTAGTAGATTTGCATATGATTTGCATCTGAATTGAATGCGAAGTGTGCAGAGTCTATATAGGTGCTGCACACTGAGCTGGTGGTCATTTCAGATGCAGCCTTAGTGGTATGCACTGGCGTTCTCCTCGCTCTCCAACAAAATGTAAGTTATACGTTTTTTTTTTGCTTTGCTGCTCCCAAGGTTTTAAATTTTGGTTAGGTCACTTGCCCGGAGGTCTGCCTCACCGTGGCGCAAGTGTCTAGTACTGTATACTTTGCATACAAACCATACTGGAAGCTAAAGTTCCTCCTAGCGTAATAAATGTTAGCATTGTTTTGGATGCAGGGTATGCATTTTTCAGTCTAATAGAGGCGGTGTATGCCTGTGCGATTAAATCATTCCATTGCAGCATGTGTCTAGGGATGGGCAGCCTTCCCCCCACTTTTTCTTAACTTTGCAGTGTGTAACACCTGCAAAAAAATCTTGAGTTGTGGGAGAAACCCTTCTAAGATGGGTACCTCATTCCTCCAGACCCACCTGGAGAGGAAGCACAAACGGGATTGTGATGTGTTTAGGAGGCTGAAGGAACTAAAAGGGGTTGGTGAGAGCGGAAGACCCACCGTGCAGCATTCAGGAGGAGCAGCAGCATCATCCCTTCCTCATGGTCATCGTCAACCTCAAAAAAGAACCTCCTCTCATTCCAGTGCGGTCTCGTCAGCTCATGCCACAGATATAAGCTGGTGAGGCCAGCCAGTCCTCATTGTTCTCCTCTCCTCCTTCCACTGCTCACTCCTCCCCGGCAGGGATTCAGCAGACCCTGTTGAGCGACAATTTTGGGCGTACAAGCAAGCCTCTGCCTCCTAGAAACTGGCGCATCCGGAAGCTGAATGGCCTGCTGGCCCAGGCCATGTGTTCCAAACTACTTGCTCCAATTTGGGATCCCAGAATGGGAAATCCCCAGCTGACATTTTTCAAGAACAGCGATCCCAACACTGCACGCTTTTGTGGTGGAAAATGTAGCCTGTTCGCTCGACCACGCCGTGGGCGAGCGGGTCCACATTACAGTGGATTCCTGGAGCAGCAGATTTGGGACAGGCCGGTACCTGTCCATTACCGCCCACTGGGTGACATTGATGGAAGTGGGTGAGAACCCTGCAGCAGTAGGCCAGCTGGTGGTGCCACCACGCGCATTGAAGGGGGATGCAACAGGCTCCTTGGATCCCATTCCTTCCACACTCCGCAAGCAAGCCCGTCTCAGCAGTGCCAAGCACTCCTAAAATTGGTCAGCCTGGGGAAGGAGAAGCTGACCGGAAAATACATCCTCGAGACCCTCAAGGAGCAGGAGGAGAGTTGGCTGACCCCCAGAGGACTAAAAGTGGGGTAGGTGATGTCAGACAAGGGTCCAACCTGCTGGCCGCCCTTCGCTTTGGAGAACTGGAGCATATCCCCTGCTTGGCTCACGTCCTCAATTTGGTGGTGCAGCGCTTCCTGCGCACCTACCCAGGGATGGAAGAGCTGCTGGAAACTGCATGCAAGTTTCTAGGAGGCAGAGGCTTGCTTGTACGCCCAAAATTGTCGCTCAACAGGGTCTGCCAAAGTCATGGGTCAGGAGACTGTCGATCTGGAGGGAGCTTGCCCAGTATGCCCTCGAAGTCCTGGCCTGCCCCCCTTCCAGTGTCCTCTCCGAGAGATGCTTCAGTGTGGCTGGTGGCGTGGTCACCGAGAAGCGCTCTCGGCTGTCCACCGACTCTGTGGACAAACTCACCTTCCTCAAAATGAACCAGGCTTGGGTGGAAGGTGAGTTCCTGGCCCCTCCTGTCAGCGACAGGGGGAAATAAAGTGTCTGCCTGCCTGGGAATTTAAATTGTGCCTGACTTAAAGTTACCAACTCTTAATATTGTCTTGGTACTTTAGATTTTTTTTTTATACTAATAATAGGCTATATGTAGCAAAAAACTGAAGAAACTTGGAGTTTATATGCAAAAATACAAACAATTTTTATTGAAGACAAGACTTGTGCAAAAATATTTATAAAAACTATCCGTCAGGAATCATTTTCCATAGCAGAGAACGGCAAAAATGCATCGGTTGTTAACATCAAGATTAGTGCAGTTGTGCAAATTGAGGCGACAACGTCGACTTGTTGTTTCGGGATAGACCCTTCATCAGGCCTCCGCAATTGGAGACAAATCTGTATAGTTAACAACACATTAACACGGCACAAGGCAGGAGCTGGAGAAGAATGGCCATTCACTGGCTACTGCTAGGTGAGGTATAATGGCCATTCTTCTCCAGCTCCTGCCTTGTGCGGTTCCCGTGTTTGAAAATTGGATGAGAAGTTATACCTGGCTTCATGTTGTCCAGATGTTTATTAAAGTGGACCCAAACTAAAAATACAAGATTTCAGAAATAAAATCTATTTTCTAAATTATAATAATAAATAGCAGCCTTTTTTCAGCTGCACGATGACAAATATAAAATATTTTACATTAATTGGAGGAACCCCTCCCTTCCTTTCAAATTGCCGGGATTTTCCCGGCAAACTGGTGTAGTAGATGGTGTCTGGCAATGGAGGAATTGCTAATGGCTGCCCCCAGTATAACCCTAGCTATAAAAAGAGAAGGGTGAAAAGCATGCACTGAAATGCTCATAAGTTTGAAGGAGTATTTATTTATCTTTGTATGTGTGGTGCAACTAAATATTTTTAATAAAAAAAATGTTTGGTTTGGGTCCGCTTTAAGAACATGTGTTGTTAACTATATAGATTTGTCTCTATTTGTGGAGGCCTGAGTGATGAAGGGTCAATCCCGAAACCACAAGTCGACGTTGTCGCCTCAATTTGCACAACTGCACTAATCTTGATGTTAACAACCGATGCATTTTTGCCGTTCTCTGCTATGGAAAATGTTTCCTGATGGATAGTTTTTATAAATATTTTTGCACAAGTCTTGTCTTCAATAAAAATCTTTTGTATTTTTGCATATAAACTCAAGTTTCTTCAGTTTTTTGCTACATATATCCTATTATTAGTATAAAGTCTACGTAGGTGTTGTGGCACACCTGAGAGAATATTATTACTTTTTTGTTTCCTTGTATATGGAATATCTTTAGATTTTTTTTTGCCTGTGGTTCCACCTGTCAGGTGACAGGTCCAATGGCCTCACATATGCTGCTAATGCTTGCTGAACATTTTCTTCTACTCAAGTCTGTGTTACCGCCGGACACCGCCAGGGTCTACTCTACACACAGATTCCTCCTCAATTTTTTTGGGCAGAATTACAACCATGCTGTGGTACCGTCAAAGGTGCCACAGTTCTCCCTTCTGCCGCATTTTCTCCTACTCAAGTCTGGCTAGTGGCTACTGGCTAGGTAAGTATTTTTATGCCTACAAACCAGCCTAAATCCCCCCCCCCCCGCAAATGTCCCCTTTTGCTGGGAATATATGGATAATTTTTTCTGCAAATTTACTGGTCGACTGATTTTTCAATCATTTTTTCAATCATTTTAATTGATCAGAAAAATGATCAAAATCAGATTGGATATGCCGAAATGTATCTATCGATTCGATAGATAAATTTCGGCATATCTGATCTGATTTTGATCATTTTTCTGATCAATTTCCTGATAGAAGGTAATCGAAATTGATTGGAAAAATGATTGGTAAATCAATTAGCCAGTAAATCTGCAGAAAAAACACTCAAGTACGGTATTCCCAGCATTCAACCGATTAGGCATGCCAGTTTTTTTTTTTTAGACTTCAGGTTGCCTGAGTTCTAGATAATGGGGACTTTACAAGAGTACTAAAAAGAAATGCATTATTGCAACATATAGGGCTTGATCGCTAAACTAATGATTCGCATTTCAAAGCATAGGCTGTAAACAATATGGCTGCTTCCATGAAACAGGAAGTACAAACTGTGCAGATTTATTTTAGGATTTGTATCAGCTGTAACAACGATACTTTTTTTTTTGTTTAACCTTTTCGGGACCGCGTGCATTAGATTCTACGCCGCACTTGTGGCTGTTCTAGCCTGATGCGGTGTAGAATCTACGCCGGCCCGCAATTTCCGCTCCCGACGCGATCGTGCGCACCCGGAGGGGGAGATTAAGCTGTCATATGACAGCCGACATCTTCCCCGAGTGATCAGCAGCCATCGCGTATGGCTGCTGATCACACGATCACTACGATCGCCGTCGGATCGTAGTGATCTGTTTGACAGCTGCGGCGGCAGGGGGGGAAAGAAGAGGATCCACTCACCTCCCTGCCGTTCCAGCGACGATCGGCGCCCCCCTCCGCTCTGGCCGGCATCTCAGCTTCATCTGACGTCAGCGCCGGGTCCCGGCTTGATGACGTCATCAAGCCGCGACCCGGAACTGCTCGTCAGACAGAACGGAGATGCCGGCCGGAGAAGAGGGTCCCGTGCGGCTCATCGCTGGAGCCTGGAAGGTAAGTGAAGGCTGCTGGCAGAAGGGGGGGGGCCCAGGCAACCAAGGGGGGACACAATGCCAGGCAGCCACAGACGGGATCCGGCCGCCTGACCCCCCAAACGCGCGCACCCCCTTTCCGCGCAAAATGCCTGGTCCTTAAGGGGGGGTAGGTGGCCGGTCCCGAAAAGGTTAAAGAACAAGCGACACCCATGCTAGCCTAGAAATAAAAAAAAACACATATTTAAGTAGATAAATACTACTTCTACTTACATAACAGATGTATTGTGCTATCCACGTAATGATTCCTGTGAATTTTATAAAGGAAAAGCAGAAAGTCCTATTCAAGTTAGTGACAAGCGTAATATGTCGGCGCTATATAAATAAATAGATATAAATAAGGCAGTGGCCATTTTGCCAAGCTAATGCAGCTGACATCATATCCTCCTCCCTGACTCTTGTTTTCCCCCTCCCTTCTCTTGCTTATTGTGTATTCATTAGCTGCCCTCCTCCCAGAGTCTTCAGACACACCCACTGAGGTCTATACTAGGAACTGCACAGTCACCTCAGACTTGCTTGTAAAACACAACAAATGAACACTACAGAGGTGTTTGAGGTAAGCAGCTAGGCAGGGAAATAAATTGAAGAGGAGGAATATATTGGATAAAAAGAACCCCCCGCATGCAACTGAATGGCAATGGCTATTAAAGGGCCAGTGCTCCTAATGTATGTGATAACCCCACACCATAACAGCAGAAAAAGTTTTGAAACTTTTGAATGCAGGATTAGCATCAATACGCTCAGACCTGTTGTTGTTGAAACTTTATTTTCATGGTGACAATACCACTTTAAAGGTTATTATACTATTATGTATCTTTTACAGCAGAGTGGATCTCTGAGTTCTGGTCCACTTTGGTGCCAGACGGGCCGGTCTGAGTATTTCACAATCTGCTCAGTAACTGGGATTTTTACGCACAATCATTTCTAGGGTTTACAAAGAATGGTGTGAAAAGGGAAAAACATCCAGTATGCGGCAGTTCTGTGGGGGCGAAAATGCCTTGTTGATGCTAGAGGTCAGGAGAATGGGCCAACTGATTCAAGCTGATAGAAGAGCAACGTTGACAGAAATAACCACTCGGTACAACAGAGGTATACAGCAAAGCATTTATGATGCCACAACACCAATAAAAAAATAACTATGTACAAAACAAAAAATCTGCTGCCTGTGCCCTTAAAAGTTGGGCGATTTGTTCCTCATGCCGCGCAGATATCTCCATCAACTCCAGAACCTGCTGTTGCATGATCTGGAAGTCCCGCACTGGCACTCCCCGTTCCAGCCTCCTCAGCCTTTGCCTCAGCCTCCTAACTTCTCTTCTCAATTGTAAGTGAGAAGCTAGAGAAACTGTGGAAAGAATGGGGAAAATAGGTTAACCTGATTGATACAATGATTATACATTTTACAAAAAAAAAAAACCTGTAATGTGTAAAGCTTATACAATAACATTTTGGGAGCTATAGTTGCATCCAGCAGTCAATCCTGTAAGTCCTGGGGCACTTGCTTGCTTCTCTGCTCAAACTTCCAGGCAGTTCTACACATGCCCGGCACACATACGTACACGTACGTTTTTACGTGTACGAGTGGCATTTACACATGCGCATTCAGTGAGTGATTATATTACTACGATACGCATGTACACACGTAAATTTTTATATGTGTGGATTACAGGTACGCATGCGCAGGCGCAAAATGATCTATAAACCCGTACATTTTTACGCATACGGGCACAGTATTACACATAAACAATACGGGTCCCGGCCTGTCATTGCGGATTTTTTTTATTAGTGAACATGGGAAAAATACGGGTAGAGACGGTTTCGCGTCAAAATATACGGGACGTGATCACGGGTCAATCCGGATGAGGCTCCAATAAAAACGGCCGCATTCGGATCCGTGATTAAGGGGTATCCGAGCATTACTGGTAATGAACAAGGGAGCAAGATTGCGCAGAGTAACTGCAGCTCCGGGTCGCCTATCAAGCTAGATACTATGCAATTAAATACACAACAGACGTAGTCGGTAACAGGCTTGGATCATACACGATAGATCAGATGGCAATAATACAGAAGAGCTAGGCAAATCCGTAGTCAAGAGGCAGGCAAGGGTCGGAACACAAAACAATATACAATAATACAATACTGACTGACTAGAGTACATATATATCATGCTTATGCGCAATATATAAATTGTAGCTCTCAAATAACTCACTAGCTAAAGCACAGGTAAAGACAATTAACAAGACAGACAACAGACAGACAGACGGAATGCGTAGCTAATCTAGTCGCTGCTTCAGCGACGGCAACATTCACACTAAGATAGACAAGACTAACAGGTAGAAGCGTAACTAATGGCAACCGCTGCTATAGTTCGTCCTCAAGAACAAGGTAAGAAGGAATACTACCAGTCACCAACATGGTGCTGGCAGAATCCAAACTATCAGGATCAGAAGGGCTTTACTGACCTCCGCAGTTCAGCAAACGTCTAGCAGACATGAAAATACAGAGCAAGGCATTATACAAATTTTACAAAAACAACTTTCACAGCATGGACCCAACGACAACTCAGAGAGCTGAACGCTATGTCGGGCTGGGTCTGAAATGGGAGGCAGACACTTATGTCGGCATCAGCCAATGGATGCAGGCCTGCAAATTCCCACACAGCTGCATGGTAATTACGCCATCCTGAGCCAGCTTGATCAGACAGGACGGTAATTGGATAGAGATGCTGTGTCAAGAGAGGGTTTTTTGATAAGTGGTGTAACGATAGCTTGTTTGAATAAGGAAGGGAAAGTGTCAGTGGAGATAGAAAGGTTGAAAAGATGAAGAAAAGAGGGAAAGCAGAAAGGAAAAGAAGAGAAGAGGAAACAAAAATAGAACAGAAAAACAAGGAAAGAAAGAAGTAAGAAAAAAAAAAAAATAATGAATGACCCAAACCACAGAGGCCTATAACGGGCAAACAACCATCAGCATATAATCATAGAAAGTTAACCCCTACCAGTGACAGCTAGGCAGTCTACCGGCTAGTAGTTTACCAGTGAAAACTACATAGTCTAAGTGAGAACACTGAGCATGACAAAAATGTATGCAAGAGGTCGCCCTTCACAAACCCGTACCCCCCTAATGTGCCGTCACCCAGCACCACCGCATCCTAACCTTCAAAGAAGACTCAATTAGCCTAAAATTTATAGAAATATGGTGGATGGTGTTCCATGCCATCAACCAATCTTCAGAAGATCTGGACCCGTGCACATTCAATTCTCACCTTTTAACATACAGTAGGTATGAGAGAAAGTGTTAATAGGTTTGTTGAAAGATAAATACAAGTTGCTGATCAAACATTGATCCCCAGGCTCTTTCAAAACAAGAGAGGGTTAGGGGAATAACCTGTTGATTTGCCAGCAAATTACACACCCAATGCCTCATCTGGAGGTAACAGAAATATTCTGCACTTGGGATCTGATATTTATCCTGAAGAAAGTCCCAACTGACTACTTTGGAGACCCCAATTTAATGGTAAACCACAAACAACTTCTTAGAAGTCCACCAGTCAAAGGATGTTGGGCTATCATATGCCAGCAAAGAAAGAGGATTGTCAAGAATGGGTAACATAGGAAACAAAGGGGATATTAACATCTGGGAGTGTCTGAAAGAGTCCCAAACATGGAGACAATGTTTGTAAATTTTACCCAGGAGGGGCGGCCTGTGCCTCGGAAGAAGCCAGATGGGACACTGCACCGATTGTGGAGCAGCTGTGAAAATATCAAAAAGAGACCATTAAGACATGTGTTGACCTCTGTAAAGATCTGATGACAGCAGTTTCTAGGCTAAAAATACACCCCAAACGCCCCCCCCCCCCCCCCCCCGTGGAGCAACGATCGGGTGCCCGCAGCATAGGTTAGCTATGTAGGTGCTGTCAGGGACCGGCGCGCCTGCGTATCCGGTTTCCGACTGTGGGTTTGACCAGATCGAGAGGGGAAGCAGCCTTAGTAAAGCCAAAACAAGGCTGTGACCCCTCAGAACACTTCTCACTGCCACCACTAGCTGTTGCTAGACACTTCCACTCTGCTGTCAAGTTACTCGCACTGCCGTTTTCGTACGTTGGGTCAGCTGCGCGCTTTAGGCCAACGTATGACAAACGCCCCCACACACACGCACAATTGCAATCTTACACTGTAGTGAAGCAAAACCACTAACAGTCGTTCCGAACGATACTGTTAGCCACTCCGGGACTTCCCACTCTGCTGTCGAGCGCAGACGTGCCCCATGCACACAATGCAATTACAATCTTATACGGTAGGGTTGCTCAATCATACAATCAGGCATGGACTTATACACAGTTACACTTCAGTCTCTTCTAGGCTAGGAGTTTTAGTTTAGAACAGCAGAAGTCAAACTTATTAAATAACGATTTAATATTCCAGGAAAAAAAGTGGAACAATGCAGAAAATAATATATACAAAATATTTACGAAAGCAAAGTAAAAATTACAATGATACAAGTTAAAAAGATACACACCTGACAAATTGCAAAAGTAACAGGGAAATAAACATACCAGCGTATCGATCTGAGCGTTGTTTGCGGGAGAACGCACTTTCTGGTCAGGAACCAGGTTAGTCCTAGCGCTGTGCTATCTCCAAAGACTACAAGTGGTGACTATCTTAGCTGCTGTTTTATAGCAAATTTGGTGGCCCGAGGCCACCCCAATGTCCAGGTCCAGGAATAACCAATTTCCTGTTTAACGCGTGCAACTTCAAATCGTTCCTGTTTTAGCTTGTGAAGTTTGGGGTAAAACTATCGTCTAGTACCTACATCAAAAGATTGTATTTTGGGTGAAGCTTCCTGGCTGTCATGTAAATTTCAAACATTCCTGTCCACTTTGAACTTGGCAGACTCACTTAGTCAGATAGTGTTTTGACCCACAGGCAGCTGTCTACATTAATACAAAAGATCAAAGCAATTTACCACATTTGCAGGATGCCAGACAAAAGGGAACCTAATTACCTGGCTGTCCAGAGGAAAGGTATGCTAATGTAGGTCTATTCACACACACACACACACACACACACACACACACACACACACACACACACACACACACACAAACACACAACAATCACATTAACAGTCCATGAAGCTAGCTGCCAATACCTTCAAAGCCAGACTGGCTGACATACCCATGTGATACAGCCAGAAAAATGAAAGAAATATGTTCCTGTATTATCTTTAACATCATCAGCATCATAACTAGCTGCTATATTCCTGACAGGTGCCTCCTGTATAGGGTAGACTGTATAGTTGCCACTAGTATGGGTTAGAGAGGCAGGTGCCTGCAGTATAGGTTAGAGAGGCAGGTGCCTGCAGTATAGGTTAGATAGGCAGGTGCCTGCAGTATAGGTTAGATAGGCAGGTGCCTGCAGTATAGGTTAGATAGGCAGGTGCCTGCAGTATAGGTTAGATAGGCAGGTGCCTGCAGTATAGGTTAGATAGGCAGGTGCCTGCAGTATAGGTTAGATAGGCAGGTGCCTGCAGTATAGGTTAGATAGGCAGGTGCCTGCAGTATAGGTTAGATAGGCAGGTGCCTGCAGTATAGGTTAGATAGGCAGGTGCCTGCAGTATAGGTTAGATAGGCAGGTGCCTGCAGTATAGGTTAGATAGGCAGGTGCCTGCAGTATAGGTTAGATAGGCAGGTGCCTGCAGTATAGGTTAGATAGGCAGGTGCCTAGAGTATAGGTTAGATAGGCAGGTGCCTAGAGTATAGGTTAGATAGGCAGGTGCCTACAGTATAGGTTAGATAGGCAGGTGCCTACAGTATAGGTTAGATAGGCAGGTGCCTACAGTATAGGTTAGATAGGCAGGTGCCTACAGTATAGGTTAGATAGGCAGGTGCCTACAGTATAGGTTAGATAGGCAGGTGCCTACAGTATAGGTTAGATAGGCAGGTGCCTACAGTATAGGTTAGATAGGCAGGTGCCTACAGTATAGGTTAGATAGGCAGGTGCCTACAGTATAGGTTAGATAGGCAGGTGCCTACAGTATAGGTTAGATAGGCAGGTGCCTACAGTATAGGTTAGATAGGCAGGTGCCTACAGTATAGGTTAGATAGGCAGGTGCCTGCAGTATAGGTTAGATAGGCAGGTGCCTGCAGTATAGGTTAGATAGGCAGGTGCCTGCAGTATAGGTTAGATAGGCAGGTGCCTAGAGTATAGGTTAGATAGGCAGGTGCCTAGAGTATAGGTTAGATAGGCAGGTGCCTAGAGTATAGGTTAGATAGGCAGGTGCCTAGAGTATAGGTTAGATAGGTAGGTGACTGCAGTATAGGTTCGATAGGCAGGTGTCCGCCGTAAAGGTTAGACAGGTAGGTGCCCCACAGCAGCAGGGGAAGCGGGCATAGCTAGTTATAACTTATTTCCGCAGCCTCAGTCTCCTTCCTTTCCTGGCGTCCGTCGCATTGGTAATAGCGCCCCCATGATGACATGCGCCCACGTCATCACAGAGGACGCTGTTAGCAACGCGATGACACCTGGGAGGAAGGAGACTGAGGCTGTGGGGGATTGGTGGTGGAAGGTGAGTTATAACTAGCTATGCCCGCTCCCCCTGCCGCTCAATCCGGTGTCCCAGGCGATTGCACGCTTTGCACACCCATAGAAACGGGGCTGGCTGATGTTACCATGTTAACGAAAGTTAGGAAAGCCTAAACCTCCAGCTTGTTGATGTACCTAAAAGGTAGCTTAAAGCACATGGGTTCTAGAGGTACCCCATATAAATATATTAATCTTAGATTGCAACACTCTCAAAAAGTAGGGTGGAACCCAGATTGGGTGCAATCTAAAGTGGTACAGTATTTTGGAGTATTTTGGGCAATAGTGCCATCTTAACAGAATGCACTAGAATGCACAAGCAATAGTGCCATTAACAGAATGGTGACATCACACTCCCTTTACACGTGTGGGTAATTATTTAGTTTTCCTCGAATATAGGACTCTGAGCCCTAGATATGGAATGTACCTGACGATTTAAATATTATGGTTCTTCATTGCCTACCTGATGTTGCTCTGGAGCCTAAGGCCCCTTTCACAGTGAGGCATTGCGTTGGCCTGTTTTTACTGCAGGCCCACACTACACCAGTGAAAGTCTATGGGGCCTTTCACACCAACGCGATGTGGCAAAAGTGACATAATGGCTGCAACCCCGACGCGAACACATACCTACGTTACAGTCACTTTGCGAGGTGACATCCGGAGGACCAGAAGTCATGCAAGTGTATGGCGCGTGTACATTTTTAAGGATTCATGCATTAGCACTGCGGCGCGCATGCACGCATATTTTACCAATACACTTTCGCTCAATACCTTTCTTTAGCCACAGGAAGTGCTAGAGAGCCTCACTTCCTGCTTGTCCTGCTGCCAGACTGGGAATTATCGCGTATTAATGTGGAAATCCCCAAAGGCTGTTTTTTTACATTGTAGTGCTATGTGACCCTTGCATCACACCGCAACACATTCGCCTGTTAGCAGTGTAAAACCAGCCTTACTGTAAAGGTTTGCTTACAGCTTAGGAACTATTATGCCAGATTTTCTTTTAAAGGGAACCAGAGATGAACGTTTCACACAAAATAAACATATCAGTTGATAGCTTGTAAAGAATAAATGCTCTACCTGATAATTTTGCCGCTCTGGTGTGCCTTTTTTAGTGTTTTTTATCCATTATTGCTCCAGGAAAAATCAAATATGGCTGCCGGCTCATATCCCTTCTCCTTCCGGGTTATATGAGTTCTGGATGTGCTGTCTAGGCTATATGAGACTAGGCTGCTATCTAGGCTATATGAGAAAGGCTGCTGTGTGCTTTCATTTTGGTATGATGTACTGCCTGTAGGAAGTGTCTCTCATAGGAATGAAACTGCCGTTATTATCAGTATCTAGTGCACACAGAGATCATATTGCAGCCACAGAGCTTCTCTCTCAGCAGAGCAGCCCCTCCCAGTCATCACAGCTCTCAGTATGCAAAGCAGGAAATCTAAGCCAGGAGAGGGGAAGGCTTGGGCTTGAAAACACTTCACAGAAGAGTGACTCAGCTATAATGATTCCAGGTCAAACCTCGACTGAATAGTCGGTGGATTCTTATCACAGCTGCTAATAGACTAATTAAGCAGATAACAATGAAACTAAAAGCAGGGTAGGTGTTTACTGTCATGTTCCCACTGATAAATGTAATAAAATACATGAGGGTGCTTCATCTCTGGTTCTCTTTAAGCAGAAATTCACTGAATGGGTTAATGCAAATAGACCTCTGAAAAGCCTGTCTGGGAAGCCCTCTGTGCTCTCTCAGAGAGGTGTTTGTTTATTTACATTGTGAATAGATACATTTGTATCTAAACCTCAGCATGGACACGGATTTCTAGCTAAATGCAACACTAAAATGTCATTTTTAACCCATTCAGTGAATTTCTGCTAAAAAAAAAAAAAAATCTGGCATAATAGTTCCTAAGCTGTAAGCAATCTTTTAATCATTAGATGGTAATTGCGCTCTCAGCATAAAATTTCATCCATCTAATGACGTTTTACTGCTGGCCATAACCCAGAGAATTAATTGCAGCACCTGGCAAATGATAATTGTGGACTATTGACTGTATAGTCTTAGTCTCCACCGATATCACTAGTGTGAAGCGAGCGCTTTTATTTTTCTATTTTGTAAGCAATCTTTTAAAGCAAAGTTGAAATGCTGGGTGTTAGACCACTTTAAGCGCCACAGAGGCACTTAATGCAGACCTGGACTTCTAATGCTGTATGCTCCTTTTTGAATTGCCTGAGGAAGTGGGGTCACGCCTACGAAACGCGTTGTGAAGTTGTGGAGTATATAAATAAAACATTTTCCTGTATCATACCTTGAAACATAATCGTTTCTGATTGTCCTTCGTTGTGGCTAGTATTGTGGCTAGTAACCCCTTCACTATCACTACACTATAGTTACATTGTTCATTAGCTTGATTGATGTCATAGTGTGACATTTAGAGTGTGTGCTGCAGTGCTGCTGCAGCTGCTATGTGTCTGTGTGTGCTGTGCACACACCAGGCCAGCTACTGCCTGCCACGTGCAAAGTGCCACGTGCAAAGTTCTTTGCACGTGGCACTTTGCACATGTTTGCACTTTGCACGTGACAGTTTGCACTTGGCACGCGTTTGCACTTTGTACACAATGGCTATCATTCATAAATGTGTTGTCGGTTACAAAAATCTGTGCAGGAAAATACCGCTGTCGGTATTTCAGCCTTCTGGGTGGTCATTCATAAAAATGTTTCTAGTTGCGATAGGAGTGCGGAGATATCCCCCTGTAGGCTAGCGTTAGGCTGTCGGTAGGCATGCGGAAACAGGAGAAGCTGGCCGAGTCCCTCCGTGCGGTGTTCTCTCTGCTGCTGCTTGGGAGGTGTGTCTCATTCACTTACATGTACTCCGCATGCTTATCGCTACATCCAGGGGAGCGGTAATCCCCGTCCGCATACCGCTTGCGTTAATTTTTATGAATTTACATTTTGTAACATTTTCGCATAGAATCACCGCACAATGCGGTAATTTATCGCTCTGCTCGGGAAAGTCAGCTTCGCATGCGGAAACAGCCTTTATGAATACACATTTTGCTCAGTGCTCGGTAAAGTCGGCTGTTTTTAGCATTTCCGCATGCGGGAACGCTTTATGAATGATAGCCATAGTGGGCTGCACGACCACTGTCTGGAACCTAGGCCTGATGTTAATTGACAGCCATTTTTTGGGGGGAGGGGGGGGGATTTTAAGTCCACAGATCATCAATTAGTGTTCCCCTTTGCAAAATAATGATGATACATGCCTCAATGACCCTAAAAACCCTTTTTAAAGCAATTTAAAGGACACTTCCATTTTTTTCTATCCAGATATCCGAATCCGCCCGGATACTGGGGTTGGATATCCAACCCGGATTGGAATTTTTTTTATCTAGATATCTGTCCCGGATCGGATACAGGGGTATCCGGATCCAAATTAGTTCCAGATAGTGAAAAATGGTATCCGAGCAGCACTGGGTGTAATCTTCCCACCTGCCGTTACAGTGGTTGCCTGAGAGGTAACCCTGGTTTGTGAGTATCCTATATTTATCTTTCATCACTCCTCCATTGTGTCCATACATACTACACTATATTGGGCTCTCTGTGTCCCTGTGTTCTCTCTCTCCTCAAATCTTCAGCTCCGTATTCCTCCAGTCATCATGCCATCCGCTTCCTGTTCAAGGGAATCTCTCTTAGCCTGTTATGCCATTTATTTATGGTTTATGCAACTTTCCTGATGTGTGTAACCTAATCTGAGGTGGATCAAACAGGTGATACCGCAGGTCTAAATCAGTCGACCTTTATTGCAGATCCAAGACTTTCTTATACAATGGCGGTACTGAATAGGGTTGTCAATTAGCACTGTAACTCTTGGTTTGAATACTGGGTCTTGATTGAACAGAGTATGTTGGATACACCTTTGTACTATATTCCCTGGCAATGCAGTCTTTTAAAAGCCCACATCCTTCTAGTTTATTATTCCATCCCACGCTATGAATCTGATATAAATACAGATGAAAGATGGCTATTTCGCCACCATCTGCAAGGAGTTTGCACTGGGCACTCCGGTTTCCTTCCACATCCCAAAAACATACAGATAAGTTAATTGGCTTCCCCCTAAAAATTGGCCCTAGACTATACTTACACGATACATGCACTACACAATACATACATAGACATATGACTATGGTAGGGACTAGATTGTGAGCCCCTCTGAGGGACAGCTAGTGACAGACAATATACTCTGTACAGCGTTGCGTAATATGTTGGTGCTATATAAATACTTAAATAAATAAACCTTCTCCTTTAATACCAATCTTCAACAATCTTGATTTTCTGCCAAGATGTAATAAGAAAAAATATGCATACTGGAAAGGACAGGTACCCGTTCAGACAAGGGCATTTATTGTGGGTGGGGAAAGGAAATACACTCACAGATATCTCTGAGCAAATCCAATGTCCCAGTATCAATATGTGGAGCCTAATCCAATTCTGACATTTTATTAACACAACAGGGTAAGAAGCAGGAGTTCAGAGATATTTCCCAATTTGAGGTTTTATGTGATAAAGAAAGTAGATCTTTGGAAAACGCTCTCCCAAATATATAGCTATTTGAGGCCTGCTAGTGATTATACAGCCCCATAAAGATCTAGTTGGCAGAATGACTTAAAGGATAAATGTGCCCACCAAAAACAAAAATGTTATATACTCACCTAATAAGAGGGAAGGCTCTGGATCCTATAGGGCAGTGATGGCTAACCTTGGCACTCCAGCTGTGACAAAACTACAAATCCAATCATGCCTCTGCCTCCCTGAGTTATGCTTAGAGCTGTCAAGAGTATTGCAATGCCTCATGGGACTTGTAGTTCCACCACAGCTGGAGTGCCAAGGTTAGCCTTCGCTGCAATAGGGCCTTCCCGGTTCTCTTTCCATCCCCTTGTTCCCCCACCTGGGACCCATTTTTAGCATGTAGACTAATATGTTGAGGAAGCCTTTGGGTCTCCTCGAAACTACTTCCGAAGGTAAGGGGAAAGTCTTTGCCTGATTATCATTGTATTTTTACTCTGAGATTTAGCAGGGTATGTTTCACTGAATCATCACCTCCCCCTCTCCACAGAATAGGGTAGTCCAAAACTATCAGGGTGTCTGTACTATTATTGATAGAAAGCTGTCCCCAAACACCATCAAGAATGATAGCTTAAGATAACAAACATCTAACATGAGTACATAGGATAACCATGAACCAGGCCAGTATGTGAGTAGTGACACAGTCATAATAAATGAAAAGATATTCAATATTTAAAAGACAACTGAAGTGAGAAGAATATGGAGGCTCCATTATTTACTTCCTTTAAGGCTACTTACACACCAGGACGTTGCGTTTAGGGGACGTTATAGGGCACATAACGTGCCCCTAACGCAACGCCTGGTGCTCTCTGATGTGGACGTCGGAGTGAGCCGCGTTGTGCAGCTCACTCTGGCGTCCGTGATGCCGTGATGCGTACTCTTGGACGCATGCGGCATCACGTGGTCCCGCCCGGCCAATCGCCGCACAGAGCGGCCGCTCCAGGGAGTAAACACTGCACGTCACTGAGTGCAGTGAATATTAATTAGCCATGTGCCTGGCTGCTCTCCGCTCCTCCCCAACATTACTGAGCATGTGCAAGCAGTCTAACGCGGCTCAGCCGCTTATAAAGTACTGCATGCAGTACGTTGTCTTATGGCGCAGAGTTACTAAGTAATGCAACGTGGGCACTGTGAACAGCCCATTGATTTATCATTGCTGTGCGGTGGGCTGCGTTACAGGCTGCTCTAACGTGCGCCTGTAACGTCCCACTGTGAAACCAGCCTTAAACAATACCAGTTGCCTGGCAGCCCTGCCAATCTAGTTGGCTGTCGTAGTGTTTGAATAATACCAGAAACAAGTATGCAGCTATTAAAGTCAGATCTGACAAGAATGTCAGAAACACCTGAGGCCATATGCAATTCACCTGAGTTTTCTCCTAGGAGAAAAAAATGTCATCTTTGTTTAAAAAAAAAAAAACTTTTTAGCAATGGAAAAAAAGTATCAATAAGGAAGTACAAAGTACTATCAAAATGTTTAGTATTTTTTTGCTTGTTGGTAGTTTAAAAAGGCATTTTATTGACAAGTTTTAAAATATCACCTAGTAGAAAACTCGAATTGCATATGGCCCCGATCTGCTGCATGCTTGTTCAGGATCTATGTCTAATGCTGGCGATACACGGTAAGTTTCTGTACCGTGTATCGAGCAGCTGATCCGGCCAGCTGATAATATTCAGCTGGTCCAATCACGCTGCTCGACCCCCGCTGGCAGACAATGGCAGGGAATCGAGCAGCTAATAAGGAGCGCCAGCGGGGACAAGCGGTAATCGATCCGCGCGGACGAGCAGGGATGCAGCTGGGGTTCTGCCGGATCGGCCCGTGTATTCCCTGTATTACAGGCAGAGGCTCAGCAGGATAGCCGGGCAACTGGTATTGCTTAAAACGAAATACATGTGGCAGCCACCATATCCCTCTCGCTTCAGTTGCTCTTTAATGTTGATTACTCACCTCTTCTGCGCTTTACAGTTGTCCTCATCATGTCACCCTGCTCCATAGACTGCTGGTCACACCTCACATATGTCTCTTCCTCTTTAATTGTTCCCATCATGTGTTCCTCTTGAGTAGACTGCTGATAACTCATCGCACAAGTTTCTTCTTCTTCCTCTTTAATTGTCCTCATCATGTCACCCTCCTCCGCAGGCAGCTCATCGCTACTCAGATCTGTCTTTTCTTCATATTTAATTGTTCCCATCATGTCACCCTCCTCTGCAGGAAGCTCATCACCACTCACATCTGTCACTTCCTCTTCCTCCTCTTTAATTGACCTCATCACATCACCCTCTTCCACGGGCTCCTCAACACTCCTCACAGATGTATCTTTTTCTTCCTCTTTAATTGACCTCATCTTGTCACCTTCCTCCATGGACAGATGATCACTCCTCACATATGTCTCTTCTTCCTCCTCTTTAATTGTTCTCATCATATCACCCTCCTCCGTAGATTGCTGATCACTTCTCACATGCATCTCTTCTTCAATTGTCCCAAACATGTCAGCCTCCTCCATAGACTGCTGATCTCTCCTCATGTACGGCTCTTGTACTTTGAGCTTAAAGCTTAGTTCTGAAATAAATTACCATTATATATGGAATATATTAGCATTATTAAACAGAGAACAGAAAAGAACATCATTTTCAGACTTTGATAATATCCCATAAGCTGTGGTATCCTGCACATTCAGTACCACAGTCCTCTCTTCCAGTGTGCCCTGATCATCATCTGGTGCTTCTCTCCTCCTCTCCATGCACACATTCCTGGGAGGTTACAGCAGTGCCGGCAGCAGTGGATGGCTGAGGATATGAAGAGAGAACAGCTGGAGACAGAGGAAGATCGGAGCAGAGGCCTGCAGCTAATTAGCTATAAATTACCATTACCTATGGCTCTGGCACCTGATGAACTGGGCAGATGGGACTGCAGCTCGATATACTGACCATACCTGAGCCCAGCTGTCCATCATATACTAACCCCAAACCCTCCAATAGCCATAACAAAAACCTCCCGGCTGAGACTGTGTCAATTCCAAGACCCAAGCAGCAGAGGCCACACAACCGCTCTCCAGCAGCAGCCTCCATCTTCTCTATCTGTCCTACCAGTCATGCCCCTTGTTACTTGGCTCTATACCCTAGCTAGACTATATTGTGAAGTGCATATGGCTACACTGTGGGGTAATATGGCAATGCTAGGGGCAAAAGAGGCTATGCAGTGGGAAATTGCCAGCCAGCACTAGAGGGAGATGGCCATATGCAATACACATCTTCTCTTATCTCTGTGATGCGGCAGAACTGAATTATTACTAGAAACGTGAGATGCCAACCGTAATCTATTGCATATGTAGGAGGAGGGCACTAGAAAACTGGCAAACAAATCACAATTGTATGGCAATACCATCAAGGGGGTGATCAGGATAGTGACAGGTGTACTATGACCTCCTCTGCAAAAAAAAAGTATGTCCACCCGACCTCTACTCTGCTCAATGTATAACAAGAATCGCACAATTACCTGTTCCAACAACGTTTGCTATCCACTTAATGCTACTTCTCCTGCTGTGTTACGTGACTTTCTTCCTGTTTTATACCACTTCCTGTCTTTGGCTTCATTACTTCCTGTCTGTGCGTTCCACCTGGGGGAGATATGAGATTGCCATCTTGTGGTTAATAGGCTTACTGCAGCCTCACTAATCACCTGCACTCAGCATTCGATGATAATTATTATTATAGTTGTTATTGTTGTTCTTATTATCGTTATTCAACAATTCCAGCCCTTCCCAGCTCACTTCCGGCGAGTGGCCCTGCGCTTCCATTGATGCGTTCCACAGCTTTTAAACATGGTTACAGTGGTGACGCCCAGCACTATGACTGGTTGATTCAATAAGGCTCCACCCCTCTTCCAACTTCGGTATTTACTTCTAAATAAGCAGCGAAAGCCATTTTATTGTAGCAAATTTGCTGTTTATCTTCGGCGTCCAGTTGTTTTATTGAAAACGAAGCAGTAATTTTATGACTGATCTGAGTTCGAGCGAAGAGTTCTGTATTCAATAACACGTCGGCCACGTGGTGTGCGAACGTGTCCCTGATTGCACAGGCAGCCATTTTGTTGTAGCACGGAGGAGGTAAGAGGAGTGCTTTTTGTGTGGGTGATTGTTTACAAACAATGCATAATTATGTTTAATTTCTACAATAGAAACTAAAGAGAAAAGGCTGTCAGAACTCTCTGTTGTCCGGATTGTGGGGGAGTCACGTGATTATAAGATGCATGCAATTTAGTGAAGCTTATAGGGGCAATAGTGTGAAGCTGGGGCAATAGCATTTATAGCGAGGTTAATTAGTAGTTACACTCTGTGCTTGAACCTGATTTACTAAAATTGGAACAAAGAAAAGTGGAGTGAGAGAAGGAGAGTTGCTTATAGCAACCAGGCAGATTTAATCTAGTAAAGGTGCCCATGCATTAGATGATGTATGGGCAGATCGACCAAGAGACAGATCTCTCTCTGATCTGATGCTGAATACACACGGTGCGTTCCCGCTCGATTCCCGTCGATTTGTTTATTTCCAACATGTCCGATTTTCATTTCGATGGATTGTTAAGTCGATTTGGCATACTCTACATGCGAATCGACCGAACGATCCATCGAAATGAAAATCGGACATGTTGGAAATAAACGAATCGTCAGGAATCGAGCGGGAAATCGAGTGCGGGAACGTCCGTTGCCTGTCTATACATTGCAGGCCAATTCACAATGAATTTAATGCTGAATTTGATCCCAAATCGGCTGCTGGTCGAACTCTGTCGCCCCTAATAATCAATGTGAACATATATTCCCCCACCATGCCCAGTGCACTATACATTACCTGACCGCATCCGCTGCTGGCTCTGGGCTTATCCATCCATGCATGCGCCCCACGTGGTTCCGTAGTAGCATGGGCGAGTGTGTGACATCACATGCTCCCACATGTACGCCAGCAACCACGTGGGCCATGTGTATGGACTAGGACGGTGCCCAGAGGCAGCAGTTGACAGGGATAGGTAACGTATAGTTCACTGGGCACCGGGGGGTGAGCACATTGACCATTAGGGGGGGGCAGCATTTGGGGTTTTGTCGCTCATTCCGATATTGCTCGCTGTTACTGCTGTGAACCGACCAGGACACCCCGACATCTTGCAGCATGTCCGACCGATTCATGCAATCACCAATTTCGCCCGGAAAATAGGTTGCTTTGTCGGTCGGGGATGCGCTTGGCGGCACCAATTTTCTTTTCATTCGATTATAATAATTTGGCTGGTTGATCGGCTGCCAAGTCACATGATGTATAGCCACCTCAAGGGGAACAAAGATTCCTATTGGGTGCTATGTGCAATTGCATCACATTTGCTTTTATTATTAGCACCAGTCTGGGTAAATCAGAGCTATGGAGCCTAAAGGGTACCTTATAAAATAACAGAATAAAATACAACAAATACAGATACCCAGATACTTACCTAGGAAGAGGGAGGACTTCCCTCTTTAGAGGCGTTCCATGTCCTGGACCACTGTTGCAGGATGTGGGTGCATGGAACATATCTGACAAGAGATTGTCAGATATTTTATCCTGGCCACGCTCCCCGTTGTATACGAGCGCACCTATACTGCTTCTGCACAAGTACGGCCCCACTTGTGCAGTAAGGCAAACCTGTTCGTACTGAGCGGCTCTGTCCTGCGTGCACTAGGGAAGCTCATTGCATTTTCAAAGGGGGTCCCTGGCAGTAGCGGAGTTCTCCAGGCCTCTTCTTAGGTAAGTATCTGGGTTTTTTTCTTTCTTATTACACCCCGTTTTCGCTCTTAGATACAGCTACCAATGCAGCCCTGCCACACCTTTAGCCATGTCCAAATTTTACATGTGGCACTTCCACATGTGGCACGCCCCTCCCTCTATACAATTCCTTGGTGTTCAATGGTCCTCCCTCCCTTATAAAGTTTCCTGGGGTCTGGTGGTCCCCCTCCCTCCCCTGTATACAGTTCCCTGGTGACTACTGCCCCCCCCCTCCCTCCCCTATACAATTACTCTGTTTCTAACGGCATGCCCCTTTTTCCCCATATAGTTTCCTGGTATCTAGTGGCCCCCTCCTACCCCTATACATTTCACTGGTGTCTAGTGGCCCCCTCTTTTCCCCATAAGTTCCCTGGTGTCTAGTGACCCCCCCCCCCACCGCTACTATAAAGTTCCCTGGTATCTAGTTGTCCCCTTGACGCCTGTATGGGTTCCTTGGTTTCTAGTGGTTCCCCTCCCTCCCCTATACAGTTTACTGGTGTCTATTGGTCTCACTTCCTCCCCTGTATACAGTTCCATAGTGACTAGTTGCCCCCTCCCTTTCCTATACACTTCACTGGTGCATAGTGGCTCTCCTTCTTCCCCTATGCAGTACCCTGGTGTATAGTGGCCCCCTCTTTCTCCCATACAGTTCC
Source organism: Hyperolius riggenbachi (assembly GCF_040937935.1). Lineage (NCBI taxonomy): Eukaryota > Metazoa > Chordata > Amphibia > Anura > Hyperoliidae > Hyperolius > Hyperolius riggenbachi. The sequence continues at coordinate 218,938,800 of NC_090655.1, forward strand.
CATCGGAATGTTGGGAAATACTATTGGGGCATTGGGAAGGTGGGAAATATTATTGGAAGTGTTAGAAAGCTAGGAGACACTATTGCGGGTGTTGGAAAACCGGGAGACACTATCAGGGGCATTGGATAGCTTGGAGACACTTTTGGGTGTATTGAAAATTTGGGAAATACTTTTGGGGGTAGAAAGTTGGGAAATACTATTGAGATTGTTAAAAAGTTGGGAAATAGTTTTGGGTGCATTGGAAAGTTGGGAAATACTATTGGGTGTATTGTAAAGCTGGGAGACACTATTGGGGGTGTTGAAAGGTTGGGAGATACTATTGGGGGCATTGGGAAATACAGTGGGATGCGAAAGTTTGGGCAACCTTGTTAATCGTCATGATTTTCCTGTATAAATCGTTTGTTGTTACGATAAAAAATGTCAGTTAAATATATCATATAGGAGAGACACACAGTGATATATGAGAAGTGAAATTAAGTTTATTGGATTTACAGAAAATGTGCAATAATTGTTTAAACAAAATTAGGCAGGTGCATAAATTTGGGCACCACAAAAAAGAAATGAAATCAATATTTAGTAGATCCTCCTTTTGCAGAAATTACAGCCTCTAAATGCTTCCTGTAGGTTCCAATGAGAGCCTGGATTCTGGTTGAAAGTATTTTGGACCATTCCTCTTTACAAAACATCTCTAGTTCATTCAGGTTTGATGGCTTCCGAGCATGGACAGCTCTCTCTAACTCACACCACAGATTTTCAATTATATTCAGGTCTGGGCACTTGAGATGGCCATTCCGGAACATTGTACTTGTTCCTCTGCATGAATGCCTTAGTGGATTTTGAGCAGTGTTTAGGGTCATTGTCTTGTTGAAAGATCCAGCCCCGCTGCAGCTTCAGCTTTGTCACTGATTCCTGGATATTGGTCTCCAGAATCTGCTGATACTGAGTGGAATCCATACGTCCCTCGACTTTGGCATGATTCCCAGTCCCTGCACTGGCCACACAGCCCCACAGCATGATGGAACCACCACCATATTTTACAGTAAGTAGCAGGTGTTTAGTCAGACACGTCTTTAGCTTCTCTTGGATTTCAGCAATATCAGCAATTTCCCAGACAGGAGAAATACTGACTAACAGCTTGTACAATTAGCTAGCTGACTTGGGGGTTGATTCACCTTGTAGGACAAGATCCCGGCACTATGGCCCAATAGGCTGCCTGTCAAGTGACAGGCAGCCTATTGGGCCAATCTAAGTGTGGGGATCTTGTCCTACAAAGTAACTGGATCTGACAACCCCTACTGATTTGTATGTTAGCCAGATGTAGCCATCAAAAGAGCCGCATCTGGCTCCCGAGCCATAGGTTCCCTACCCCTGCTCTAGACTTCTGGGTTCCACTCTGTGTGTGTGGTGGTTGTAGGTTCCACCTAGGTTTTCTCCAGACACTATGCTTTTATTATTATTATTTTTTATTTATATGGTTACATTATCTTCATAATGTAACCATATCTTCATAGCAGAGGGCACTAGAAAAACAAACATAGTTTGTAGTTTATGCACATTACAGTTGAAAAAGCAGCAAAAGCATGAAAATATAGTAGTAGTTCATGCAACCCCAACAAACAAGCTTTTGCATCCTGCAAATTGAAATGTCAGATTATGACTACAGTAGGGGCTCCCTTTGACCCCTCAGAGGGACAACCAGCAGTGTTCTCCCCAGAAATGCTTTCCATCCGAGTGGCATGAAAACGTAGCCGGGTGGGGCACAACCAAGGGAATGCAGGGGCGGTGGAACTTTGCTTACAGCATAGGAGGAGAATGAGGAAGTGAGCTAAGTGAGCAGCCGGGTGCTCACCAAAATTAGCTGGGTGGAGCACCCGGCTAAAAGAGCCTGGGGAGAACGCTGGCCAGTGACAGGACTTATTGAGTGTTCTCTGTAAAGTACTACAGAGAATGTTAGTACTACAAAAATGCCAAATAAATAATAAGAGCTTGTGAGCACAGAATGCAAAAATTCCAGTACTTCCTTTGCTGTAACGCTACAGCGTTCACTGTGTCGCTTACTGACAGACTGAATTTTACCATCTCACCTGATCACTGTTCAGGTTGTTTGGACGCTGACAATCATTTTTCGTGGGGAATAGTAGTTTGAAATTTTGAACCAAATGATGGACTGTACTTGATTGTATTAGAACACGGACCACGCTAATTGAAATCTACGCCTTGTTTTGATGTTGATCTGGCTGACAGGGTGTGGATTTTAATTCACTTCTGCAGCGCGCATCCGCCGTTTTTGTCGCTTCCCCCGGTCTCGCTGCTGTCTCCTCGCTGTCTCCCATCGCAGATCACTCGCCCTGTCAGTCTCTATGACTGCAGAGCCCCGTGAGCCGGTCAGGAGTTCCTGAGTGGCTTGCATGACTCTGCCGTCAAAGAGACTGACACCCAGAGTGGGTGTCCTGAGGATCCCCGTGTGGAATGCGGTTGTGGCGGGTATATACGGCGATTCGCCGGTATTCCGTCGTTTTTGTACCAGAGGTCTCTGGTACTTAAAGAGAATCTGTATTGTTAAAATCACACAAAAGTAAACATACCAGTGCGTTAGGGGACATCTCCTATTACCCTCTGTCACAATTTCGCCGCTCCCCGCCGCATTAAAAGTGGTTAAAAACAGTTTTAAAAAGTTTGTTTATAAACAAACAAAATGGCCACCAAAACAGGAAGTAGGTTGATGTACAGTATGTCCACACATAGAAAATACATCCATACACAAGCAGGCTGTATACAGCTTTCCTTTTGAATCTCAAGAGATCATTTGTGTGTTTCTTTCCCCCTGCAGCTATCTTCCACTGAAGTTTCAGGCTGCTCTTTTCTTCCTGCAAACAGCTTTGCCCTTGTCTGTAATTCCTCACTATGTGAAAGCCCAGCCAGCTCAGAGGACGATTTATCCAGCTTGTAAAAGATAAGAGAGAAGAGAGAAGCTGCTCTAATCTAAATAACACACAGGCAGTGTGCATAGAGGGGTCTGGAAGGGGGAGTTCATAGCAGAACCACAACACTGAAGAACTTGGCAGCCTTCCAGACACAGGCCGACAAGTCTGACAAGAAAGAGATAAGTTGATTTATTACAGAGACTGTGATAGTACAAAGTGCTGCAGTAAGCCAGAACACATTAGAATAGCTTTTGGAACTTGTAGGATGATAAAAAACAGGATGCAATTTTTGTTACGGAGTCTCTTTAAAGTGAACCTTAAGTCAGGAAAAAAAATGAGTTTTACTCACCTGGGGCTTCTACCAGCCCCCTGCAGCAGTCCTGTGCCCTCGCAGCCACTCGCTAATCCTCCGGTCCCCCGCTGCCAGCTAGTTTTGCTTTTGCAGACAGGCCCGTCAGGACTGGCCGCATATCTATTCGCTCGTAATGCGGCAACGCATATTTTTGTACGCGTTGCGTCCCGCAATAGTGCTAATTACAGTGAGGAATGCGGGAAAAAGTGGCCAGTCCTGACGGGCCTGTCGGCAAAAACGAAACTAGCTGGCAGCGGGGGACCAGATGATTAATGAGTGGCTGCGAGGGCACAGGACTGCTGCAGGGGGCTGGTAGAAGCCCTAGGTGAGTAAAACTCTTTTTTTTCTGGCTTAAGTGTCTCTTTAAGTGGTTAAAGGATACTTAAGTGAAAAACAATAAGTGCTGGTCTACTTACCTGTGGCTTCCTCCAGCCCCTTGAAGTCTCTGTGTCCCTTATCGCAACTCCCCTGGTAGCCATTCTTCTGCGGTCCCCTCCGACCTGACAGGGTCAGCGTCTGAGCAAGGGCACACGTGCTGCTCACGGCCATGCTCGTGTGAATGGGAGCTTTGTGCACAAGCGCAGTAGTAATGCACTTGCGCAGATCACCCCCACAAGCGGTGCTAGTGTGAACACAGGCAAAAGCTACCAAACTGGCCAGATCGGCGGCCGCTACAGAGGGCACCGCAGATGAGTGGCTCCCATCGGAGCTGCAACGAGGGACACAAAGACTTTCAAGGGGCTGGATGAAGCCCCAGGTAAGTAGATCAGCATTTATTGTTTTTCGCTCACATAATCTTTAAAGTTGCACTGTAATCACACAAAGTAGAATGCAGTAAATTATTCAGGATACCCACTTTTATGGTAATTTTCCTGGTTTCAGCGTCAAAAATACTTCTACCTATATCTAAATGTTGCTGTTTATTGGTATGTAGCCCCACCCTCTCAGTGATGCTTATCCTAGAATGATTAGATATAAAGATCCCCCCTCCCCATGAGAATTCTGGGAGACAATGTATAGTTTCTACTGGTTTCAGAACTGTCAGTAAACATTCTGCAGAGCTACGCCTGACAGGACTAAAGATGTTGCCGCCTGTGATAGATTTAGAATGTTAATCTAGGTAAGGAAAGAATGCCCAATGGCCAAACTCTTGACTAAATAATTAGTCCTGCAGCCCTGGCCACACACTTCCTGGATCATGCTCCCGCCGCCGGGAACGTCCTGCGCAGGCACAGTACTAGATTTCCAAGTACTGCGTCTGCACAAGATGCTCTCGACAATTGGAGCGTGGTCGAGGACGCATGTGGCCAGGGCTGCGCAGGCCCAGTGGCCATCGACTGGCTAGTCAAGGGAAACAAAGTTTAGCCTCGGCGGGGGACCGGCGGATCGGTGACTGAAGGGGCAGGCTCAGGACCGCTTCTGAGGGCTGGTAGAAGCCCCAGGTAATTGGAACTCATTTTTTTCCCCTTTTGGTTTAGGTTTCCTTTGGGGGGTGGGAGATAAACGGTAGATAGTTTCCTCAATAGAGTGGACCCTCCGGATGATTGAGAGGCTTCTCCTATTCTCCATACTACCGCTCCTTGTTGGGACCCTCTTCTTCCTCACAGCCCTGTTTCTGTCTGTATAAGCGTACAGTAAGGCCTGCAGAGAAAAAAGCCATTCACAAATAGCTGTATGCTACTGCGCAGGCATGGGCCATAATTGCGTCTATGCGGTGTCCCTGCCCTTGTACACAGACAAGAGTGCGGCCACAAGAATATGTTTGACAAGCCCTTGTTGAATATGTTCAGATGGTCCCAGTACTGAATTGGTGGGCACCAGACAGTCTCTGGACAATTCAGAGGCTTCCCACTACTCAGGGAAGCATTCACTCATTGAGAGGGGAGGGAGTACATTGCAAAGTGTGAAGTTAAAAAATAGAAGACAGATCAAGGTTGATATTTGCCATGTAATTTGTTCGTATTGTTTGATTTACAATCAGCATGCATGTAATCATCTTTACTACTGGTAGACAAGAAAAAAAACAGACAGCGCCAACTGCCTTTATCTATAACCACACCCCCTAACAATGCGATTGGCTAAAAGGTTGCTTTTAATAGATATACGTATGTTCAGAGGGAGATACTGGTTGCTTGGAAGTTGAAAACAGCTGTTTCAACTGCCCACGACACAACTAGGCTCACAGACAGGAAACTGTCAGGAACTAGGTCCCAACATCAGACTGTGGGAGGGATTTCATCTCAATATTAGCCATCCAGACCCACCTGATGATTTATTTAAGAAAAGGTAAAGATTTCTCATGGGAAATGGGTATCGGCTACTAATTGTGATGAAGTTCAATTCTTGGTTACAGTTACTCTTTAAAGAGAACCCGAGGTGTGTTTAAAGAATGTTATCTGCATACAGAGGCTGGATCTGCCTATACAGCCCAGCCTCTGTTGCTATCCCAAACCCCACTAAGGTCCCCCTGCACTCTGAAATCCCTCATAAATCACAGCCATGCTGTGAGGCTGTGTTTACATCTGTAGTGTCAGTCTCAGCTGCTCCCCCGCCTCCTGCATAGCTCCGGTCCCTGCCCCCGTCCCTTCCCTCTAATCAGCAGGGAGGGAAGGGATGCAAGCGGGTACTGGAGTTCTGCAGGAGGCGGGGAGAGCAGCAGACTGACACTATAGAGATAAACACAGCCAGCTCTGACAAGCTGTTTGTCAGCAGCATGGCTGTGATTTATGAGGGATTGCAGAGTGCAGGAGGACCTTAGGGGGGTTTGGGATAGCAACAGAGGCTGGGCTGTATAGGCAGATCCAGCCTCTGTATGCAGCTAATATTCTTCAAACCCACCTCGGGTTCTCTTTAAGGTGAACATGTCATAAATGAAGGCCTCATAAACTTATCGTACATCGATAAAGTGCATGACAAAACAATTTCTTATTTCCGAGCTACACCCTAGAGTAGCAGTACTATTCCGAAGGGTCAGTAGGAAGTTATGCAGTGTCAGGACGGCCTTTCCATTTGAACCTTCCCCTTTTTTCTTTGTATAAATTTTAAGCTTTCTAGGTAATATCTGCTGTTGCAGATCACAAATCCACAGGTCCTCATCAATGTGCAATGCCCCTCCCACCTCCACGGCAGCCTAAATGAAATGCAGCTCACCACAAAACACTCTTCCCTAGTAACTGACTAAATATAAATATAAAGCAAATATAAATCAGTGAAAAGCAATACAATTTGTGTTTTTTTCAGTTTTGTTTAGTGTTGCCTCAGTGACATTACTTGGCCTAGAACTGACCTCCATGCAGAGTTTACCCAGTTCCTGACACCTCTGATGGCGATAATGAGAGATTTCCTGTGGGAGTGATGTCAGCTGTAATGACGTATCCGTGTGGTTGACTTAGCAGAAGAAACTGCAGAGATTTGTTCAGAGCAAACATTACCTCAGCGATGTGGTCCTGAGGAAGGAGGCGTGTCTCTGACAGGAAGGAGGAGTTTCTTGGAGCCGCAGAAGGTAGGTGGGAGAGTAGTTGCTTTTTTTTATATAAATACAGAGAATACATGTTGCCTTTCTGAGAAGGAACAGAGCTAATCAAATATACTGTAGTTTTTTTTTTCTACTGTCCCTACAGTACTGTTATATGTAAAAATCCTGTAAAGTGAGGGATGCCTTCTGAATAATAATTTTGGCCAGTTTTTATTTCTCTATTAACACCCTACAAAGTTCTTAAAGGGACCCTGAGTAGAGGCATAAATCTGGACTTACCTGGGGCTTCCTCCAGTCCCCCATAGCTCACAAGGTCCCCTGGCATTCCTCTTGGTCCCTTCCGTGGTCTTATGACAATTCCGGTAATCCGGCGACTTCAGCTGAAGGTGCTTGTGCATGCACCCGTGGCGCACCCAGTGCGACATAGTGCCGATTGCCGTAAGCATCCTGCGCATGCACGGTTCAGTCTTTAGAGAACCGCGCATGCACAGGATGTTTACAGTGGCTGGCGTGATGATGAGCCGTAGGCACGCACGCTTACCGGAGTCGCCAGCGGGACCACAGAAGGGACCAAGAGGATGCCGAGGGACCTCCCCAGCTATGGGTGGCTGGAGGAAGCCCCAGGTAAGTCCAGATATTCAATTTATGCCTCTGCTCAGGATTCCTTTAAAACAAACCTGAACAGAAAATAAACTAATGGTATCTGTCCTCCTACTCCGTCAGTGGGTTTTTATTGTCTCGGCTGAATTACAGAGGGCTTGATTCACTATGCTATTCACTATGCTATAATAGTGCGAGGTAATCCTCTTACGTGTGTAAATTACATTACTGTGACTTCTTCATTGTTTTGGCACACTACATGTGCTAGCGGTGTGTGCACCTTAACAGTGGTGGCTCCTTTCAAAAGCTGTGCAATAGTGTTGTTAATTAACCTAGCAGCAGCCACGCTAGTGAAGTATCGAAGTAGCGATGCGACACTCGTGCAGCTTTTGGAAAGAGTAGCCGCTGCTAAGAAGCGCACGCTACGTTGTCAGTAGCGCGCGTAGCATGCCAGTGCTATGAAGATGCCACGGTAATGTAATTTATGTGCATAATATGATTACCTCGTTCTATTAAACATTACCTCACGCTATTAAGCATAGTGAGTCAAGCCCAAAGTCTTTTAGTTTTCAAAATCCATGATCTGTCAAGTATTGACCTTTTTTGTTAACTATTCTCTGCACTCAAAAGTTGTTCTTAGCCAATTAAAAGCTATAAAACTCTTGCGTGGCAATTATTCATTGTTCTGCTACATGTGTTTCCACGAAAATAAGACAGGGCCTTATAATAGTTTTTGCTCCGAAATATCCCCTTATTTTCAGGGGATATCTTATTTTCCCATGGACACCAGTCTACAGTTAAAGTTCTCCTGTACCGATGTTCAATGTTTTATGACCTTTAAAAAAGAAAAAAATAAAGCATCACCACACAACTCACCTACTCCTGGATCCCATCGCTGTCTTTTCTACCTCGTCAGCTCTCCCGTTCTGCCGCCATGTCCCCCGTATCTGCCGGCATCTTCACCACTATGGCGATGACCCGGAAGTAACCTGAAAGTACTTCCGGGTCAGTGCCATAGGAGTGGAGATGCTGGCTGATATGAGAGGACACAGCGGCGGAATGGAAGAGCTGACAAGGCGGAAAAGACAGCAAAAGGATCCAGGAGTAGATGAGTTGTGTGGTGGTGATTTTTCTTGCAGGTCTTAAAACGTCGGTGGTACAAGGGGGCCTGATCAGGGAGGACAAATGCCTTTTCTTCTGCACCCATATTCAACAGTCTAGTCACTCGAAGAATTTGGTTGACTAGAATGGGGACCCCTGGGAACACTAAACTAGAGAATGGGGCTGTGCCATGTCGCAGCACTATTTATGAGAATGGGGCTGTGCCATGTTGCAGCACCTATATTAACCTCCCTGGCGGTAATCCCCAGTGCAGCTTGGACTAGCCGCTGGGTGCTCTATGCAGAGTATAGCATAGCGGGCGTTTTTACTCACCTCCCTGGGGATCCAGACGTCAGTAGCCATTCTCTTTGCTGTCCTCCGAGGCTCTGAATCACTGGTGAGATCACTTCAGTGATCTCACTACAGAGTTACAGCCCAACCCGGAGAATGGAGGTAAAATTGCAGTGCTGTAGCCCAGGGAGGTGAGTGAGAGCAGGGGCTGCTGCAGAGACTCTGCGGCATGATTTTTTCCTGATTTTAGTGTCTGAAACGTCAAATCCAGAAATGATCATACAGCTAGCGAGGTTAATTAAATCCCCTCTCGGTTCAGGGTACTTTAACATGTTAAAGACCGCATCACGCCGATGGGCATGAACATGGTGCCTCCCCCAGGACTGCCTAACACAGATCAGCGTAAAGTCCTGGGGACGTCTTTTGCAGGAGATTGCGCATCTCCGCTTATATGACGGAGCTCCGCTCCACCATCAGTCAATCAGGCAATCACCACTAGGAGACTGTTAGACAGTGAAACTGCCGTCCATATACATAGTACCGCGCTGCAATCTACGGCAACTCTGTCCTGGGGACAGCCATGTGACACGGCTGTCCCCCTTAGTGGCAAGGCAGCGATCCGCTGTCATAGGCTGAAGCTATGACAGCTGATTGCACTGATTGGCTGGCGGGAGGATGGAGGGGGAAAGAAAATCGGTAGATTTATTGATAAAATAAAGACATAAATATTTACAAAAAAACCAAACCCTCCAGGAGTGATCAGAGCTCTCTGTTGGTGGGCAGAAAAGGGGGGGGATCACTTATGTGCTGAGCTGCATGGCCCTGCAGCGAGGCCTTAAAGCTGCAGTGGCCTAACTAGCAAAAAATGGCCTGGTCTTTAGGAGGGTTTAAGCCTGTAATATTGAACAACAAAAAAATCGACATTTATTCAAATAGATTGATGTCATCACATTCTGGAACATCATCTTCCAGGGGAGAGGCGTCCCTCACGCAGCTTTGGCGGAACCAGTCGGACGGGCGCAGGAGCGCCAGAGCGGCCGTCCTCAAGCCCTTCATATACAGTATTTGGTAAGCTCTTCATTTATTTGCCATCTTCCTGACACTAATTACATTTGCACTTGGTTCACACTGGTATCCATCCTCTTTATGGGCTCTTTCCTTCCTATCACTGCTCACCCCTAGCCTTTTCTCACTATTCTTTACCTGGGACTTTTTCATCCCCTCAATGTTATTACGCACCTTGGGCCTGATTCACAAAGCGGTGATAACTCAGTTATCACGCCTAAAAGACTTTTTCCGTGATAACCTTTGCACCGCTGAGTTAGCACCGCTTTGTGCTGGTTATCATACGCAAAGTCCCGCACGCAATTGCGCAATTCCGCACGCTGCGCCCATAGGGTTTAATGGGCGCATCGCGCGTACTGCACCGTGCGCCGCGCAACACTTTGCGCACGGGAATTTCGCACGAGTTTCATTTTATCAAGCCTAAACTGAGTTTAGGCGTGATAAAGGACTTTTCACCAGCGTGCAAACACTTTGCACCGCTTTGTGAATCAGGCCCCTTATGCATTATGCACTTTGGGTTTGCTTACCCCATTATAAGGACTATATTCTCTATCTGCTTTAGATAGTTCACATTGCACTCAGCACTTTAACTTTTATACTATTGTTCATGTCTACATCACCATATTCATTAGGTGTTTCTAACAGGAATTTTGCTCTATATTTATTATTGCATTGTTTTCTTGTACCGATTTTCTCATGATCTGTCTCTGGTCCAGCATCACATTTATTTATATCTATTTAGTTACTAGTTTATTGGATGTGATGCTGAAGACTTCAAAGACCATAACAGACTGAGAATAAATTCCATCACCATCACATTTATTGTACATTATGGTGTCATATCTCATGATTATCAATACTATTGTTTTTATTATTATTGAGCTTACTTACCAATATTACCATTGTACTAGAGGGTTTTTGGTGGCTTGGTCTGGCCTTGTTTTTAATTGTTTTGAGACCTGAGAACCAAAATTGTGGAAAAATATCAAATGAAAATGAAACTCTATGGCAGGAGACCCAGGAGGACCTACAGTTTACCAAAATGTACTTGAGTAAGCCAAAATGCTTCTGGGAAAATGTCTTGTGGACAGATGAGACCAAGGTAGAGCTTTTTGGTAAAGCACAACGGAATGAGGCCTACAAAGAAAGGAACACAGTACCTGCAGTGAAATATGGTGGAGGTTCAATGATGTTTTAGGGTTGTTTTGCTGCCTCTGGCACTGGGTGCCTTCAATGTGTGCAAGGCATCATGAAATCTGAGGATTACCAAAGGATTTTGGGTCGCCCTGTAGAGCCCAGTGTCAGAAATTTGGGTTTGCGTCCGAGATCTTGGGATCTTCCAGCAGGACAATGACCCCAAACATACGTCAGAAAGCACCCAGAAATGGATGGCAACAAAGCGCTCAAGAGCTCTGAAGTGGCCAGCAATGAGTCCAGATCTAAATCACATTGAATTCCTGTGGAGAGATATTAAAATTGCTGTTGGGAAAAGGCACCCTTCCAGCAACAAAAACCTGGAGCAGTTTGCAAAGGAAGAGTGGTCCAAAATTGTGGATGAGAGGTGTAAGAAGCTTATTGGTGGTTATTAAAAGCAACTGATTTTAGTTATTTTTTTCCGAAAGGTATGCAACCAAATATTAAAGAGACTCTGTAACAAAATTTACAGCCTTGTTTCTCCATTCCTACATGCTGCACCTGATCTAATGTGATGTGGCTAACTGCAGCCTCTTCTAATTCCCCCTTCTCTCTAATTTATCCACTTTTCTTGACTTTGTCAAGGCTTGTCGAGGAAGATGAGGAAGGGACTGCCTCTGCTTTAATGATGAAGCATTATGCACGCCCCTCTATGTGCGCTCCCGTCTCAGTGTATTTCACTCACGGACAACGTCCCTGCTCTCAGCGTCACTGCTCTCGTCGTGTCTGCGAGGTTGAGGGAGCGCTGGGACATCTTGAACAGCTGTGACTTGTGAAGAGCCCAGACACGTGGGTCATAAAAACAGCAGTGAGGTAGTCTGATTCCAGGATTCCAGAGCGGGTTGCAGGAGGCAGAAGGTAAACATTGCAAAACCTCTGAATTCTTTCAGCAACAATATAAACTTGTAATGCAAACTGTAAGGCAGTATACAGTAACATGCAATACACATATAAATATGTACAGTGCTGCCCATAATTATTCATACCCCTGGCAAATTTTGACTTAAAGTTACTTTTATTCAACCAGCAAGTAATTTTTTAGATGGGAAATGACAGGTGTCTCCCAAAAGATAAGACAATGTACAAGAGGCATGATTGTGGGGGAAAAAATCTCAGCTTTTATTTACATTTCAGCAAAACGTGTCCAGTCCAAAATTATTCATACCCTTCTCAATAATCAATAGAAAAGCCTTTGTTGGCTATTACAGTTTCTTTTAATTGCAGACCAGCTTTTTGCATGTCTCCACAGGTATTTTTGTCCATTCATCTTTAGCAATGAGCTCCAAATCCTTTAGGTTGGAGGGTCTTCTTGCCATCACCTGATCTTTAGCTCTCTCCACATATTCTCAATTGGATTCAAGTCAGGACTCTTGCTGGGCCACTCCCAAAACGTTAATTTTGTCGTCCAACCATCTCTTCACCACTTTTGCTGTGTGTTTTGGGTCATTGTCATGCTGTAATGTCCACTGGTGCCCAAGGCCAAGTTTCTCTGCAGACTGCCTGATGTTGTTGTTGAGAATCCTCATGTATTGCTCTTTTTTTCATGGTGCCGTTTACTGTGATTAGGTTCCCTGATCCATTGACTGAAAAACACCCCCAAAGCATTAGGTTCTCACCACCATGTTTGACAGTGGGGATGGTGTTCTTTGGGTTGAAGGCTTCTCCTTTTTTACGCCAAATGAAGGAAACATCATTGTGACCAAACAGTTCCATTTTTGTTTCATCTGACCATAACACGGAAGACCGACAGTCTTCTTCTTTGTCCAGATGAGCATTTGCAAAGGCCAAGTGAGCTTTTGTGTGCCTTATCTCAAAAAGTGGCATCCTCCTTGGTCTGCATCCATGGAACCCAGCAGTGTACAGTGTCCGTTAGATTGTCAGAGCCCAGATTCACCAAGATGGACTTGGTGGTGATCCTTGGATTCTTTTTCACCTCTCTCAGTAACCTCCTGGCCAGCACAGGTGTCACTTTTGGCTTCCGACCACGTCCTCTGAGATTTTCCACAGTGCGGAACATCTTGTATTTTTTAATAATACTTTTCTCTATAGCCACTGGAACTTGAAAACATTTAGAAATGGCCTTATAGTCCTTTCCTGACTTCTGAGCAGCCACAATGTACAGCTGCAGGTCCTCACTCAGCTCCTTTGTCTTAGACATGACTTTCCAAAAACCAACTGCAGAGAGCTACTGTTTTTCACCCGTTGAGTTGATTAAAACAGCTGTTCCCAATTAATCAGGGTAATTATAACGCTTTAGAACAGCTTGGCCTATTTGGAATGGTATAGAACTTTGGATTTTCCCACAGACTGTGACAGTTTAAAGGGTATGAATCATTTTTGCTCAAATGTAAATAAAAGCTTAGAAGTGTTCCCCCACCCCACAATAGTGCCTCTTGTACATTGTCTTATTATGTTTTGGGAGACACCTATGTCCTTTCCCGTCAAAAAATTACTTGCTGATTGAAAAAAAGTAACTACGTCAAAATTTGCCAGGGGCATAAATAATTATGGGCAATACAATATACACTCACACACACATACTGGTGAAACTTACTGGGCCCCCCTCACTCTCTCTGCCCCCCCCCCCCCCCCCCCAAAAAAAAATGCAGTGTTTGTCCACAAAAAAAACATGATGTCAGTGCTATATAGATTCATAATAATAATAATATGGTAGGACATTAGGCTATGACTATGGTAGGATCAGATTGTGAGCTCCTTAGAGGATAGTCAGTGACATGACTATGTACTCTGTAAAGTGCTGCAGAAGATATCAGCGCTGTATAAATCCATAATACTGTAATAATATGGTAGGACATTAGACTTTGACCATGGTAGGGGTTAGATTATCAGCTCCTGTAAGGACAGAAAGTGACATGACTGCACTCTTTAAATAATAATAATAATATGGTAGGGCATTAGGCTATGACTATGGTAGGATTAGATTGTGAGCTCCTCTGAAGACAGTTACATGACTATGTACTCTGTGTAGTGCTGCAGAAGATGTCAAAACTTTATAACTCCATAATAATAATAATAATAATAATAATATGGTAGGACATTAGACTATGACTATGGTTGGTAGGGTTGCAATGGTATGATTTTCCATGGTATGATAACCACGGTATGACGGAATACGTATTACAATTATTTGGACCCGGGCTGCGCCCTTACATAAAATAATGTGCCCCCCACACCAGTATGGTAGCCAGATGTGCCCCACTGCCTCAGCATACATATGATTAAGCCTGGGAGATTTGGGCACGGGGTTAAGCTGTAAAACTGCTCACCCTGCTCCTGCAAAAGTCCTGGCAGTGTTAAATACTATCCATGTCGCCCTCCAGGTCACCATGGATAGTGGAGAAAAATGCAATTCGGCTATCGGCTATTGCTGGCAGCCAAATTACAGTGTTTTTAAAGTAATTTGTGCTCTCTCGGCGCCCAAATTACTTACTAGACGTAATTCCTATTACGGCACCGGCTGAGCCCTAATCTCTGGCGCATTTTTACAGAGCTCCACTTCCTCAACTTCCCTGTATGGTAGCCAGTTATAGGTGCCTCCAGTATAGCTAGTTAGGTATAGGTGCCCCTAGTATAAGTAGCCAGGAATAGCTGCTGTGGTAATAGGTGGCCGCAGTATAAGTAGCCAGGAAAAGGTGTAGCCACTAATAGGTGGCTGCAGTATAGGTAGCCAGGATAGGTGCAGCTAGTAATAGGGGGCCGCAATATAGTAGGTAGCCAGGAATAGGTGTAGCCAGTAATAGGTGGCTGAAGTATAGGTAGCCAGGATAGGTGCAGCTAGTAAAAGGTGGCTGCAGTATAGGTAGCCAGGGATAGGTGCAGCCAATAATAGGTGGCCGCAGTATAGGTAGCCAGGAATAGGTGGCCGCAGTATAGGTTGCCAGGAATAGGTGCAGCCAGTAATAGGTGGGCGCAGTATAGGTAGCCAGGGATAGGTGCAGCCAGTAATAGGTGGCCGCAGTATAGGTAGCCAGGAACAGGTGTAGCTAGTAATAGGTGGCTGGACTATAGGTAGCCAGAATAGGGGCAGCTAGTAATAGGGGGCCACAGTATAGAAAGCCAGGGGGGGGGGGGTTACACAGCGGCAGGGTTAAACACATACTCACTTGCCGGGGTCCTGAACGTGTGTACTTCTTCCTTCTTCCTGTTGTTGCAGTCCATCTTCTTGTAACAGTGCCCAGGGGGCGCTGTTACAGGGATAAGGAATGCAAGAACAGGAAGAAGTAGGCAATACACACACGCAAGACCCGGCAAGTGAGTATGTGTTTAACCCCACCGCTGTTCGTGTGCCCAGCGCTGCGTCGCATCCCCACTTCTGCGTCATCATTGCCACTGCGTCATCATTGCCACTGCGTTGGTACCTCATCCCTATAAATACCGGCACAAATGAATTACACATGCCTTGTGGCTAGTTAGATGCAGTTTAGGCACTGATTATGTGTGAGTAGTCCCAGAACCTGTATAACTTAGATGTGCCGGTATTTAAAGGGATGAGGTGGGAACCCTAGGCCTGGGGCCCAGAGTGTGTGGCACTGTTCACTGGACCCCTCCCTCCTCTCCCCTCTATAGTGTGTGTGTGTGTGTGTGTGTGTGTGTGTGTGTGTGTGTGTGTGTGTGTGTGTGTGTGTGTGTGTGTGTGTGTGTGTGTGTGTGTGTGTGTGTGTGTGTGTGTGTGTGTGTGTGTGTGTGTGTTTCTGTTTGGATATACTGCTCATCAAATTATTCATATAATATATATAATTTGTATGGGTAAAAATATGTATTTATGTATTTGCTTATTCTTTATCATTCCAGATTCTGTTCAGATGTTGTAATTATTACTAATGGTGAAGGTAGCTATACACGTAGTCACGCTGGGCAGATTCAATGTAGATACAAATCCCTCTTTAATCAAATCTGATTATAAGAGATTTGTTGGCTGGCCATACATTGCAGGCTGAATCTCCATCCATTTCTTGCTGATATTGATGGGGTAAAGTATGGCCCTTTGAAATGCATCACATGTGCAATGTTCATAACAAGGTATATGTGTTATGGCATAACAGGGTGTGACTTGGATGCATTATGTCACCATAAGATGTACTTGTTACTGGGTACAGTGAAGCATATTTGTTATTTTTATGTTTAATTGACAAGCATTGTAATGCACGGGTAACGAGACAGGAGCTCTTGTCTGTGGTAGTGGTGGATAGGTCAGGGGTTTGGAGGTAGATCTGGGTGTCCTCTGCGTACAGATGATGGTTAAAACACATGGAGGAGATAACCTTGTCAGTGGAGTTTGTGTATAGAGAGAACAGTAGGGGACCAAGGACCGAGCCTTGGGGACTCCCACCAAGAGGTGTTTGGGGGTGGATGAGGACTCATTGAAGGTTGTGACGGAGCAGTTGGAGAGGTAGGATGAGAGCCAGGCCAAGGCAAGGCCATGAATGCCCATGGACGGGACGAACTGGAGGAGTAAGGGATAGTTCACTGTGTCAAAAGCTGCTGAAAGGTCAAGGAGGTGGAGAATGGAGTATTTGCTTTCTGCTTTAGCTAAGGCGAGGTCATTGACCACTCTGGTGAGAGCTGTTTCGGTTGAGTGGGCATGCCGAAATCCAGATTGCAGTGGCTCC
Organism: Hyperolius riggenbachi; assembly: GCF_040937935.1. Classification (NCBI taxonomy): domain Eukaryota; kingdom Metazoa; phylum Chordata; class Amphibia; order Anura; family Hyperoliidae; genus Hyperolius; species Hyperolius riggenbachi. Next base: position 218,955,432 of record NC_090655.1, read on the forward strand.
AGTAGGGAGTTTTCATTGAAGTACTGGGTCAGGTGTTTGCCTCAAAACTCCTTGAGTATCGGGTTCACAAAGGGCAGGAGGGAGATAGGGTAGTAAGGGGTCAAGGGAGGGTTTCTTGAGCAGGGGTAATACAGTGGCCTGCTTGAAGTGTGAGGGGAAGGTGCCTGTGCATAGGGAGAGGTTAAACAGGACAGTGAGGACTGGCGCCAAAGCCAGGAAGTGAGGACTGAGTAAGTCAGAAGGGACGGGGTCAAGTGAGTATATTGTGGTATGGGAAGTCTGCAGTAGGTGGTAGACTTCCTCAATGGTAGTAGGAGTGAAGTAGGTGAGGGGAGGATAGGGTTGAAGAGGAACTGGATTTGAGGGTGGTAGGAGGTGAGGATTGAAAGCTGGATATTTCCTTATGGATGGAGACAATTTGGTTGGTAAAGTTGGCGGCTAAATCTGTGGCAGAGAGAGAAGAAAGGTAGGGTGGGGAGTTAATGTTGATGTGGCACATGGCATTACAGAGAGGTTTGACCGGCTGCTGTTAACGTTTGCTTTCCAAGACATGGGTTGTTATCTGGATATGTACGGATGTACAGAGGCGCCAATAGGATAAAATATGCTAAAATCGTCTAAAACGTTCAGGATGCAGTGGTGGACCAGTCACTCCAAAACCCGACACGATGCTGTCAATTATGGTAGTTATAATTTATTCACGTACTTCTAAAACAACTGGCAACGCGTTTCACGCGCATAGCCCTGCTTCTTCAGGCAATAAACAGGAGTATCACACAGCAAGGTATGGTAGTTATAATTTATTCACATACTCCTAAAACAACTGGCAACTCTGTTACATAGGTGCCAAGCTGATTTTGGACCCCTTGATGTGTGACACTCCTGTTGTTTATTGCCTGAAGAAGCGGGACTATGCCCGTGAAACGCGTTGTGCCACCCTTCCACCATGGGTGGATATCTTGATATGTACGGATGTACAGAGGCGCCAATGGGATAAAATATGCTAAAATCGTCTAAAACGTTCAGGAGGCGGTGGTGGACCAGTCACTCCAAAAACTGACACGATGCTGTCAATTAAGGTAGTTATAATTTATTCACATACTCCTAAAACAACTGGCAACGCATTTCACGCGCATAGCCCTGCCTCTTCAGGCAATAAACAGGAGTATCACACAGCAAGGGGTCCAAAATCAGCTTGATCAGAAGTGATTATAGTGTGGAAACAACTTTCATGTTGTGAGAATAAATGGTGTGCAGTTACAAATTGTGTCGTGCATGTGGGGAACATACCCTATATATGTAGCTGAACAGGTGTTTAGGCACTAAAATCCTGTGCTGTGTGTTTGAAACTGTTTGCATTACGCATAAAATGTTTCAACTGTTTTGCAAACTAACTTGTCAGAGTGTGGGTAAAAATTGCTAAATTGTGTGCATTATTATTTAGACATAGAAATCTTTTCACTTACCCTTAAGAGGTGAAAACCTCAGGATCCTAATTAAACTTCCCCAGTCCTCTTCTTCAGCCTAGGCGATTCAGCCCCGGCATTCCTTGTAAGTATGCCAACAAAATTGTTGGCGATTGTGCAGGCACAGTAGGTGCTTTAGAACATAGCAATATTTTTCAATCTGTCCCCCCACCCGGATTTCCTTAGTACCCCTAGAAACATTTTGTGCAGCCCCTACGATTTGGTGTTAGTTGTCTGTCAGTACTGGTTCCCACAAACTGAAGAGAACAGGGGAACCCTCATTATGATCACATTGCTTCAACCTTTAGAGGTAATTAACCACACCGGGGCATTTTTTTCACCTTTTATATGATTACTAATATGTTAATTAGTAGGCTAATTTTTTTTTCTTATTAATTTTAGAACAATGCCGTACTGTCTGATCGAGAGTTGTCCAAATAGAAAAGGGAAACCAGAGTCTGGAGAAAAATTTATCTTTCACGGATTCCCAACAGCCATCGAAAATATAAGACAATGGCTAACAAACACTGGCCAACAATTCAATGATTTAGAGGCCGTAGCACAAAAAATCCTAGAGGGCAAAGATACAGATGTCTTCAGAATTTGTTCAACCCACTTTGAACAACAGTGCTACAAAATCACTTCAAAAAATAAAACTCTTCAAAAGGGTTCTGAACCGACCATATTTCTTCCATGTCCAAATAATATCTACATCAATGAAGACCAGGTTCTGAACTTCCGAAGAAGAAAACAGAAATCCAAAAACAAGGGAGAATGTTCAAGTACATGCACCCTATGTGGAAATGCTATGCCCACTGCAAAAAATATCTGCAGCAATGATGCATCCAGCCAAACAGATGTTATCACAACTGAATCATCCACCCAAACTGAAGATTTAGACAGTTCTGATTCATCAACAATTTCATTGTTTTCAGATATAAGCTTTTCACAGACTTCTGAACAAGCATATCATCTGCTTCAATTAAGCCCTCAAGAAGCAACAGAATCACAACAACAACCACCAACAATCATATTACTTCCAGAAAATCATATCAAAGGTGAAAGCAGTACATTACGAAAAAGGAGAAGATCAACGACTGAGGGAGAAGATACCGCTCCTAAAACTAAACACCAAGTTCGAGAACAGATAAATGTATCTGAAGAAATAGAAAAATCAACATCCCTGAAAGAAAAATACTTCCCATCCACTCATATTGAAGATCCACCCGATGTCACCCTTCATCCATTCATGGATGGTCTGCTTTCAACCATCGATAAAGATAATCCTGATTTTATAGCAAATGTTACAAAAATGCGAAAATTCTTAGTATTTGAATCCTGCTTAGACGAATTGATTAGTAAAGTCAAATGTCAACACTCACCATTTTGTCATCAAAAAATTGTAAAAATAAATAAACAACTACGAGGATCAGCGGTGATCGTTAGAGGAGTTTGTGAGGGTGGACATAGATTTAAAATTTTTGAATCCCAACCCAAAATAAAACGACATTATTCTGGAAACGTACTCTTAGCTGCAGGAATCGTTTGCAGTGGAGCAAATTTTACAAAAACGTATCACTTACTCAGACTTTTAGGAGTTTCTCAAATCCGTAAGGAGACTTTCTTTCACTATAAAAAACAATTCTGCTTTCCTGCAATAAATTTGACGTGGGAGACGGAGAGAAAAAAAAATTTACGAGAAGCAAGGGGAAAACCTATCACATTAGCTGGTGATGGGCAATGTGATAGCCCAGGCCACAGCGCAAAATATTGTATATACAGTCTAATGGACATTGTGACGCATAAAATCATTGATTTTGAAGTAGTACAGTCTACTCAATGTTCATCTTCCATAGCTATGGAAAAATTAGGTTTTGACATTTGCATGACTAGGGTTATCGCGGAAGGTCTAGACATCATTCTGTTTGCTTCGGATAAACATGAAGGAATACGAAAAATGATGCGTGAGAAATATGGACACATCATACACCAGTTTGATGTATGGCATTACGCTAAGAACATCAGTAAAAAAATTAGAACAGCATCCCAAAAAAAGATTAACAAAAGTTTGATTCCATGGATTGACAAAATCTACAACCACTTCTGGTGGTCAGTTCAACACTGCGAAAATAATGAAGACAAATTGAAAAAGCTTTGGCTGTCCCTTTTACATCATGTTGTTAATGAGCATGAGTGGATCAAAAATGGAAATCTGGAGAAATGTGATCATAATCCTATTACAGACACCGAACACTATCTTGGTTTCTGGCTCCACAAAAACAGTCCTGCTTACGACCGACTTGAGGCAATTGTCAATCATCATCAAATATTGGCTGATCTGAAAAACTTGATCTGGTCTTGCCATACTGGGCCTCTTAAAGTCTTCCATAGTAATGTAATCAAATATAGAACAAAACGAATACACTATGGAATGGATTCAATGAAAGCTAGAACAGTGCTTGCTGCATTATCAAACAACCACAATGTAGGGAGAAAACAGGCTGTTGTTAAAAAACAGCACAAAAACAGTGCCCCTCGTGGAAGCAAAAGATACAGATTCGTTGCACCTACAGGAAAAAAAAAATTAGTTACTCGAAAAGTCTATGACCCCAAACTATACACTTTCATTGGTCCAATTTTGGAAGACACTCTTAGAGCTTGCCAAGGCACTTTGTTGACTTCTTGGGTATCCAGTACTTCAACTTTGCCACAAAACATTGCATCTCTCCCACGTCCTGATACCCAGGAGATAATACAGATAATGCAATCTAGATTTGGCTCCAACTCTTTATTATGATTGGAAAAGAAATGTGCCTAAGAGAATTTGGAAAAATGGACTTGACTATGTCATTTTATTTCATTTTTTTTTACTTTTTTTCAATTCCACATTTTTAATGGTTTATTTATTAGTTAATTTCCTTTTGTTTGAGCAAATCATTATTGAATAACCTGCATTCTAATGTGTCTATTTTTTACATTGTAATATTTGTCTTTATCCGTAATGATAAATACAGGTCCTTCTCAAAAAATTAGCATATTGTGATAAAGTTCATTATTTTCTGTAATGTACTGATAAACATTAGACTTTCATATATTTTAGGTTCATTACACACAACTGGAGTAGTTCAAGCCTTTTATTGTTTTAATATTGATAATTTTGGCATACAGCTCATGAAAACCCAATATTCCTATCTCATAAAATTAGCATATTTCATCCGACCAATAAAAGAAAAGTGTTTTTAAAACAAAAAAAAAGTCAACCTTCAAATAATTATGTTCAGTTATGCACTCAATACTTGGTCGGAAATCCTTTTGCAGAAATGACTGCTTCAATGCGGCGTGGCATGGAGGCAATCAGCCTGTGGCACTGCTCAGGTGTCATGGAGGCCCAAGATGCTTCGTTAGCAGCCTTAAGCTCATCCAGAGTGTTGGCTCTTGCGTCTCTCAACTTTCTCTTCACAATATCCCACAGATTCTCTATTGGGTTCAGGTCAGGAGAGTTGGCAGGCCAATTGAGCACAGTAATACCAGTGGTTTTGGCACTGTGAGCAGGTGCCAGGTCGTGCTGAAAAATGAAATCTTCATCTCCATAAAGCTTTTCAGCAGATGGAAGTATGAATTGCTCCAAAATCTCCTGATGGCTAGCTGCATTGACCCTGCCCTTGATAAAACACAGTGGACCAACACCAGCAGCTGACATGGCACCCCAGACCATCGCTGACTGTGGGTACTTGACACTGGACTTCAGGCATTTTGGCATTTTCCTTTACCCAGTCTTCCTCCAGACTCTGGCACTTTGATTTCCGAATGACATGCAAAAGTTGCTTTCATCCGAAAAAAGTACTTTGGACCACTGAGCAACAGTCCAGTGCTGCTTCTCTATAGCCCAGGTCAGGCGCTTCTGCCGCTGTTTCTGGTTCAAAAGTGGCTTGACCTGGGGAATGCGGCACCTGTAGCCCATTTCCTGCACACGCCTGTACACGGTGGCTCTGGATGTTTCTACTCCAGACTCAGTCCACTGCTTCCGCAGGTCCCCCAAGGTCTGGAATCGGCCCTTCTCCACAATCTTCCTCAGGGTCCGGTCACCTCTTCTCGTTGTGCAGCATTTTCTGCCACACTTTTTTTTTCTTCCCACAGACTTCCCACTGAGGCGCCTTGATACAGCACTCTGGAAAACAGCTTATTCGTTCAGAAATTCCTTTCTGTGTCTTACCCTCTTGCTTGAGGGTGTCAATGATGGCCTTCTGGACAGCAGTCAGGGCGGCAGTCTTATCCATGATTGCGGTTTTGAGTAATGAACCAGGCTGGGAGTTTTTAAAAGCCTCAGGAATCTTTTGCAGGTGTTTAGAGTTAATTAGTTGATTCAGATGATTAGGTTAATAGCTCGTTTAGAGAACCTTTTCATGATATGCTAATTTTTTTGCAATAGGAATTTTGGGTTTTCATGAGCTGTATGCCAAAATCATCAATATTAAAACAATAAAAGGCTTCAACTACTTCAGTTGTGTGTAATGAATCTAAAATATATGAAAGTCTAATGTTTATCAGTACATTACAGAAAATAATGAACTTTATCACAATATGCTAATTTTTGAGAAGGACCTGTATATACTTCAGATAAAAATCTCTGCTGTGTGTACAGAGAAACAGTGATGTTCACTTAAAGGGAAGGTTCAGGGAGGGTGGAGAAAAAATAAAAATCAATTTCCACTTACCTGGGGCTTCCTCCAGCCCGTGGCAGGCAGGAGGTGCCCTCGCCGCCGCTCTGCAGGCTCCCGGTGGCCGACCCGACCTGGCCAGGCCGGCTGCCAGGTCGGGCTCTTCTGCGCTCCAAGTCCTGGCACTTCTGCGTCCCACGCCGGCGCTCTGACGTCATCGGACGTCCGCCGGGCTGTACTGCGCATGCGGAGACCACCGGGAGCCTGCGGAGCGGCGGCGAGGGCACCTCCTGCCTGCCACAGGCTGGAGGAAGCCCCAGGTAAGTGGAAATTGATTTTTATTTTTTCTCCACCCTCCCTGAACCTTCCCTTTAACAAAATCACCTTTTAGTCCATTCAACATAATGTCGCTACATGTATCACATTTGCACAGTAGCACTTTATTTTACCTAACATAGCTGTGTCCTTTGCATAATTATCCACATAGTGTCACTATGCAGGTGTAACCTTACTACAACCAAGTCAATCTATATTTTTTGCCAGTCATGTACGCTGTCAATGGAAAAGCCAGTTTGAAACTTCAGTACAATTCAGATGTTTGAACCCATGCAAGTAAATATTCTATAACAGCGTTGTGTTTTGGCATACAATAAACTATTTATTTCAATGACCCATATGCAGTGGTTCCCAACCTTCTTAAAGTCATGACACGTCACACCAAATGCTCAGACCTCTGTGACACATCAACCCTCCCCCCAAAATAAAACACCCTCGGACTCAGTATAGGTAGGTAAGTAGCCAGGTATAGGTGCCCCCAGTATAGATAGCCAGGAGTAGGTGCACTCAAGATAGGTAGTGAGGTGTAGGTGCCCTCAGTATAGGTAGCGAGGTGTGGGTACCTCCAGGATAGGTAGCAAGGTTTAGTTGCTCTCTGATTAGGTAGCGAGCTGTAGGTGCACTCAGGATAGACAGCCTGGAGTAGGTGCCTTCAGGATAGGTAGTGAGGTGTAGGTGCCCTCAGTATAGATAGCTAAGAATAGGAGCCCCCAGTAGCAGTATGTGCTGGCAGTGGGTCACTTACCAGCTCCATGTGTTCCAGCGCTTTCTCCCTCCATGATTCTCTGCATATGCTATGTGTATAGTTAGAGCAGGGCTACAAGAAAATGGCCACCGTTGTCTGCATTTGTGGACATCGGCGGCCATTTTCTTGAAGCCCTGCTCTAAATAGACGAGGTGGATCTCAGAAGCAAGACTGGAATAAAGCAGGGAAACACGTCAAGTAGCAATGCATAGCTTGTGCTGCCACGACACATGAATTTGTCGCGGCATACTGGTTGGGAATCACTGCTAATATATATTAATACTTTGCCTTTGATAATGAATTGGTTATTTATATAACCATTGTTAATGATTTACGGTAATCTACTGTAATTTCATTTTAGCTCCATGCCCTGCTGCCTGCCCCAAACCAAAAACGCCACCACCCAGAATTTCTACTTTTCAAACTCTCCGTACCCCCAAAGTCCACAGACAATATTTTATCAGCATGATCACAACTCACTTGTGGATTTTCCTTGTGTTTCATTGGAAAAAGCAGACCCCTAATGGTTCCAGTCAACTTCAAAGACACAGACTCATAGTGCCTGAGTTGTAGAGCAGACCCAAAAGGGCTGTGCTATTTCTGAATGAGCCTGAGGAACATTGTACTACTGTGCCTGAACACAGCGATGGGGTATAGTGTTTATATTTACATTTTTGTTCAAGAGGTCCCAGTGGTGGAAGGCATCTGCCAAGGACAACTGATGAAGACTCTTAAAGGGGAACTGAAGAGAGAGGAATATGGAGGCTGCCATGTTTATTTCCTTTTAAGCAATACCAGTTGCCTGGCAGCCCTGCTGATCCTCTGCCTCTAATACTATTAGCCATAGCCCCTGAACAAGCATGCAGCAGATCAGGTGTTTCAGACTTTAAAGTCAGATCTGACAAGACTAGCTGCATGCTTGTTTCTGGTGTTATTCAGATACTACTGCAGAGAAATAGACCAGCATGGCTGCCAGGCAACTGGTATTGATTAAAAGGAAATAAATATGGCAGCCTCTGTATACCTCTTACTTCAGTTCCCCTTTCAAGGACACAGAGTCTTCTCCTTTTTCAAAGATGAATAATGCTCGGTACACACTATGCCATTTTCTCTCCAAATAATGGTGGAAACAATTATTTCTAACGTACAATTCTATTTTATTTTTATTTTTTTCTTAGCAATGTTGATTGGTAGTGACCAGATAGCAGATAAAAATGATTCATAAATCATATTGGGCCTGTTGTGAATAACCGCTTGGTTTGTCAATATGAATTAAGGCTAGCGATGATGGGCAGATTCGACCCAGAGACAAATATCTTTCTTATCGAATCTGATAAGAGAGAGATCTGTCAGCTGCTCATACACCACAGGCCGATTCCCAATCAATTTCATGCTGAAATCGATCCGGAATCCGCCCTGTGCGCTGCCTCTCCACTGTGTCCCCCTAATGCCCGCCATGCCAAAGTGTATCAATTACCTGTCCACGGCCTCTGCTGGCCCCCCGCTGCTCAGGGCGCATTCTCCTCTTCCGCATACATGCGCGCCCCACGTGGTTCCTAGTAAGGGTGTGTGTGTGTGTGATCACACGCGCGCCCTTACCAGGAAACCCACATGGCTGTATGGAGAGGAGAATGTGCCCGGAGCAGTGGGGACAAGCGGAGGCCGCAGACAGGTAATGTATACACTTTGGCATGGCGGGCTTTAGGGGGGGACATAGCGGTGAGGTGGTGGATGGTTTAGTCGGGAAATTGCACGTCATTCCCGCCACGCATTGGACCAACCAACTTTGGCCTGACATCTTGCAGCATGCTCTAACGACAATGCAACCAATTTCCACCCTGAAATTGGTCGCTTTGTCGGTCGGGCATGGACTTGGCGGCACCAGCTTTCATCCAATTCGATTATAATCGAATTGAATGGTAGATCGACCACAAAGTCGCCTTATGACGCAACGCTATGTGGCATCACATGATGGTGTAGCCAATGTGAGGATGATGGTGGTGTACTCTTGAAGAAAAATGTTGGCACTGGCACCATGGGAGCCTCTCACATGATAATGGTAGAGCCTACCTCCCCTTACCCCCCAAATGCCCCAGCATTCCCCATTCAGCTTAAACCTTATAAATAATAGACACGGACTACTAGGCATTGGATCAATTTAAGGCCATAGCAGCCCCTTCTTTATTTAGCCTATTAACAATTTTTCCAAAAACAAAATAGATAACCACAACATAACCAAAAAACGATATCCACCAAGAGCTGGGGTAAAAGGGGTCCGGAGGCACCGAAACTCGAAATCCAAAGTACCCGTGTGGCATGCAGCCTTGAACCGGCCCCCAGCCGCGTAGCTCGGCTCGGGGACAGCTGCATGCCCCAAAGTCGTCTCTCTCTTGATTCCCTTTAACGCACCGGATTTGTCCCGTGACAGATCTCCTTCCCAAGGCACTGACCTCCGGAGCCCCCCTTTCTACCCCTCCGGCTGCAATGACAAAACAATGACATACCACACAAACAACATAAAGGGAGGGAGGGAGGGAGCTTCTTCTCCTACGCTGCTCTAACCGGAAGTGCCCGCCCCCTAACATCCGCCGCCTGCCCGGGAAAACTTGGGACTCCCTCTTCCTACGCTGCCCGCCCCCTTCCTATACTACTACCTACCAAACCATCCGCCCACCCCCAATTAACCCTGCACTAACCGGGGAGACGGCTACCCCATCATGCCCGGGCCCTCCGCACTTCTCTGGCTCCGGCTACAGGCCCTATCTTGATAATGGTAGAGCCTACCTCCCCTTACCCCCCAAATGCCCCAGCATTCCCCACTCAGCTTAAACCTTATAAATAATAGACACGGACTACTAGGCATTGGATTAATTTAAGGCCATAGCAGCCCCTTCTTTATTTAGCCTATTAACAATTTTTCCAAAAACAAAATAGATAACCACAACATAACCAAAAAACGATATCCACCAAGAGCTGGGGTAAAAGGGGTCCGGAGGCACCGAAACTCGAAATCCAAAGTACCCGTGTGGCATGCAGCCTTGAACCGGCCCCCAGCCGCGTAGCTCGGCTCGGGGACAGCTGCATGCCCCAAAGTCGTCTCTCTCTTGATTCCCTTTAACGCACCGGATTTGTCCCGTGACAGATCTCCTTCCCAAGGCACTGACCTCCGGAGCCCCCCTTTCTACCCCTCCACCACGACAAGGGCGTGACCCCTTATGCCCTTGAGGCCCCCAACCTCAGAGCTCTCTGGATCCCATCTTCGACACCCAGAGCCCATAAGTCCATCCCTATATCATTAAGATGAACCCCGTCTTTTCTCAAGAACAGTCCGATCTCTTCTTCTAACTCAAAGTGTCGTATGGCCAACCCCCCATTCCTAATAAAGAACCTAGCCACCTCCTTATTTAGCTTAATTCTGGCCTTATTGATTTTCTGAACCGACTTTGCCAGCCTCCAGTAACCCCGGGCCACTATGTCTGACCACACCACGATGGTTTCTGGAAAAAGGGAACGGACTCTCAAAAAATCGAACTTCATCTCCCTAATGACCAATCTGGTGGACCTAGCGGCCAGGTCATTGCCCCCAACATGCAAGATGAGGATATCAGGGGCCCTATCCATGCGCGCTAACTTATGCAGCTCCGGCAAAAGGCTGGGCCACACCATCCCAGGGAAACCTATCCACCGGATACGCACCTGATCCCTGGGAAAGCCGAGCTGCCGGCCTTCAGGCCTGACATCGGCCCTTCTCGCTCCTCTGCTGACGTAGGAGTGCCCCACGATCCAGACCACCACCTGCGGACCTGCAACAAAAGAAACAAAAACTGACAACAATTGCCCCGTTCCCCGAAACCACTACCCCCTAGATTAGATGGGGTCTAATATAAGACCTATACCGAGCTGACTCCCAACGTCCGATCTGCTTGATGACCCCTTCACTCAATCCCCACCTTGACGCCTCAGTAGCTGCCCCAATACGGAAAGAGTGGGAGGCAAACTCCAGGAAAGGGAGGCCGAGCTGGCCCAAACATTTTCGAAATACCGCGGTAAACTGAAAACGGGACATAGACGTGCTGTCCATGTGGACCAAAAATACCGGTGCCTGTGAGGGGCGTGCCGACATAAACCTCTGCACGTTTAACAGAGGGCATAATGGACCGCCAATCTGGAACAGCGTAATGGTCCGGCCCCTGCCCCGTTGGTTGGTTTTTGAACGTGGTAAATAAATGACCACCGTATCAGCGAGGACCTTAACATGTTCCGCCAGAATGCCTCCCACTCCCAATTTATTCCTACTTACTAATTCCCCGATTCTAAAAGCACCAAAAAAGGCCAGCACAAATGCGGTCTGAAATAGGCCGCACTCATAGCTTGAGGAACATAAGTCTGGCAGCACCGCCGCCAGCCTGCCCAACAATTCAAATGTGACCGGGCGTCTAGCCTCCCTGCGAATTGTTCCCACCCTGTACCCCTTCAGTGCCTGTTTTACCCGAAAATCTTTAGTGACATCTAATAACCCCCTAACCTTAAACCAAAAAGCCAATGCTGACAATTTCTTGACCACCGCTGACGCCGAAATACCCTCCACAAAATTGGTACCCAGGAAATATAACAACAAACACAGTCGCTCCTCATCTGACGCGCAGCCGCCCACTTGTACCATCAAAACGTCCCACGCGTTCCATACCAGCGTGTACGCTGCCGTAGACGACTCAGACAAGGATCTCCCGATCATACAGGATACCGCTCGAAAGGAATCTTCCACGCCGCTGACGGGCAAGGAACCCCACGTTCTTCCGCCATGGGAACCGCCGCCCGGAATCTGTCCCACTGGAATCGAGAAAGTGCGTCAGCGACCACGTTATCAACCCCTGGCAGATGTACAGCAAACAAATAAATATTAAACCGCAAGCAGTCCAAGACCAACTGCCGCATCAGGCTTAACACCGGTGGAGAGGACGCCGAACAGCTGTTGATCGCCGAGACCACCCCCATGTTGTCACAGTTGATCTTGACTCGCCTATTGGCTAGCTGCCTTCCCCAAATCTGAACCGCCACCACTATGGGGAAGAGCTCCAACAAAACCAGATTGGAAGTAAATCCCGCCTCCACCCAGGACCTATCCCAAGGAACCGCACACCATCGACCTGCGAAAAAGGCCCCGAAACCATGGGCGCCCGACGCATCCGTGAACAGCTCTAACTCCGAGTTACTCACCGTTTCCTGCATCCATAGAGACTTGCAATTGAAATCTGCCAAGAAAATCAACCACACCTGCAGGTCCGCCTTGAGATCCGCCGTTAAACGAATGCGGTGGTGTGGCGCTGATATCCCCGCGGTCGCCATAGCCAAACGCCTGCAGAATATACGCCCCATGGGCATTATTCTGCAGGCAAAATTTAACTTACCTAGCATGGACTGTATCTCCCGCAACGTCATTTTCTTGCTACGAACCGCGGCCAAAATGATATCCTTTAGGTTCTCCACCTTGTCAGTCGGCAAACTACATTCCATAGCAACGGTATCTATGGTAATGCCTAGAAATTTTAGCGACGTGACCGGGCCCTCTGTCTTATCCTCCGCGAGTGGGACCCCGAAGCGTTCGCAGACGTGCCGCATGTTGGCCAACGCATATGCACAATCAGGGGAACCTGCTGCTCCCATAAATAAAAAATCGTCGAGATAATGGATAATTGATGACACGCTCGACACATCCTTTACGACCCACTCCAAAAACGTGCTAAACCGCTCAAAGTACGCGCAAGAAATGGAGCACCCCATGGGTAGGCACCGGTCCACGAAATACTCACCTTTCCAAAAACAACCCAACAAACGAAAACCGGAAGGATGAACGGGTAGCAGCCGAAAAGCCGACTCGATGTCGGTTTTTGCCAACCATGATCCTTGACCCAAACGCCTGACCCAGCCTAAGGCCGTGTCGAATGAAGTGTACACCACTGACGTATCATCGCCTAACAAACCATCGTTAACCGACGAACCCCGAGGAAACGACAAATGATGTATTAGTCGAAACGACCCCGGTTCTTTTTTAGGAACCACGCCCAACGGGGACACAATCAAATCAACTAATGGCCGAGAAGTAAACGGCCCAGCCAAACGACCCACTGCCACTTCCTTCGCAAGCTTCATATCCACGACGCCTGGGAACTCATAAGCAGACTTCAAATTCCTAAAAGGGGGGTCCGACCGCAATAAGCAACTGCTAGGGATCCGGAAACCCTCCTCGAAACCTGCCCTCAAAAATTCGGCCACTTCCCGCTCAGGATACCTGTTTAGGAAGCGCGCCATCTCTACCCCCTTCACCGGCGTCGTCCCTCTTACGTGTAGAATCCCCAGACTTTGCCCTTCAATGCTTGTAGCACCTGGAAGCCGCATGTGAGCCTCCGCAATTGGAGCACTCGTGCTTAAAGCGGCAGGACTGACCAAAACGACAGGATCCGTCGTTAAATTGCCAGCAGATGCCCTTTCCTCGGGTAGCCAGCTGGCCAGCGGGGGCCGACCCGCCGGCAACCGCGGGAAAGGACTGAGTCGCTCTGGCTGGGATCATCAACCGCATCCACAAGGTAATATCCTTGTGATCCCAGCGGATCACAGGCCTTACCGCCTTCTCCTGCCTGAACTGCTCGTCATACCGCAGCCAAGCGTTCCCGCCGTACGACCGATGAGCCTCCCCGATTGAGTCCATGTAACCAAACAGCGCCGAGCAGTGCTCGGGCTGTTTCTCCTCAATCACGCTTGCCATGATTGAAAAGGCCTGGAACCAGTTCTGGAACGTGCGGGGAATCAATCTGTAACGCCTTTCCTCCTCCCTCTTTTTTTCGTCCGGCTTGCCCTTATCTAGATTAAATTTTTCCAGCTGAAGGAGCGAAAATATCTCGATATATTCGCCCTTCCAGATTCTTTCTTTCACTTCTTGCTTCAAATGGGAACCTAGAAGGCCATTGAAGCAAATGTAAAGCTCCGCGTGCGATGCATCAGCTAAGCGCACCTGGCCCGCCCCACTGGATAAGGAAGAATCGCCCCCTGTACCCTCAGTCTGCACCGCCACCTCCGACTGCACACTAACCAAGCCTGGCATAATAGGTTGGGCCGCCTGAACCACCCCTTGCGTGACCTGTCCCACCGACTGGGGCACGGGAGCCCCAAACGGTGCCAACCCCGCGTGCGATACCGGTGACGCCACCACTGGGGGTGCGGGTGCCCAGACCCCCACTGGTGACAGGGGTGACCCGGGTGGTAACAAAACCGACGCCCCCGCCCCGGAAGGTGGAGGCTGCGCCTGCGCTAACTGCGACCCTAATCCTGCCGTCAAACCGCCAGCCCCTCCTTGACGTCCCCCACAAATCCCCAACAATAACGTGGCTAGAGCATTAACTGCGGCTAAATTGGCCTCACCTGGCTGCTCCGGACGCATGTCCCTGCCAGCCGTCATACCGGATCCACTCGCTGTAGCGACATCCTCATCTGCTGCCGAGTCACCTTCAGAAGCAGAGCCGCCCCCGGATGCCAGGCCCCTGCCTCGCTGGTCTTGCCGTGTCTGTTGCCGCTGCGTGCCGCCGTCCGACTTGCGCTTCTTTTTTGCCGATCCCCCCGACTTGCTTCTGCCTGCCGAGCTCCTGTTCTCCCCCTGGGTCCGGTGGGCTGCCGCCGCGGAAGGAGGGGCGGCACCCGTGGGGTGATGGTCCTTGCGCTGGGCCCGCTTAGTCTGGCGCGCCGCGCGGGGACTAAGGGCCGCATCCACTCCGGCTGCTTGCTGGTGGGAGGAGCTGGCCGCGCTGGATGGCCCTTCCCCCGCTGACTCCCGTTGTTGGCTGGGATTCCTCCCGCTGGGCCCCCGGGTTTTGGGAGGGCGCTTTGCTGGGGGGGGGCGGAGGGTCCCTTAAGGGGCTCCCTGAGCGACGCCGCGCTCCATCATGGGGCTCTGGGCTAAGCCTCTCCGGAGGCCTGGACTGTCTCCTCTCTTCTCCCCTCTGCTCACCTGCCTGGTTGCCTGCATCCGTGCTTGGAGCGCTGGGGGCCGCCGCCGCCTCTGGCGCGCTGGCCGCCGCAGCCTCCGCCGATGTGCCCGCTCCCATGGCCGCCAGCTGCACAGTCACCCATGCGGGGCCCCTGGATTCCGCCTCTGCCCGGATCCGGGCTACCAGAAGCTCCAAACTTTCCATACTATCAGCGGGCGTCCGGCAAGCAGCTTCTTCTCCTACGCTGCTCTAACCGGAAGTGCCCGCCCCCTAACATCCGCCGCCTGCCCGGGAAAACTTGGGACTCCCTCTTCCTACGCTGCCCGCCCCCTTCCTATACTACTACCTACCAAACCATCCGCCCACCCCCAATTAACCCTGCACTAACCGGGGAGACGGCTACCCCATCATGCCCGGGCCCTCCGCACTTCTCTGGCTCCGGCTACAGGCCCTATCTCTCTGCAGAGGGAGGGAGAGAAGGGGATACACTTTAGGTGGGCAGTGAGCCGCCTGACACACATGGTCCGGCTGTGTTCATGTGCCTATAGTGTTTGTAGACAATTCATGCCCTTACTTTATATATTTTTATTTCTCTTATTTTATGTACATTTTTATCAATTAATTAAAAACAATATACTCAAAATTTACAAAAATGTATTTCAAACACAGCAAAAAAATGTTTTTATTTAAAACTATAAAACTTTTTGGCACTGCCATTTCCTTCTGCTGTACACAACTTAAGTATACTTCAGGCTAGCTGCCTCCATGGGTGTCAGCTTGCATTCACATTTTAGAATTTAGATTAGTGTTAGCACATAATTTGCATTTGATTTGTATTCAAGGTGTGTATTTAGCCTCAAGGGGCTGGGCATATCTCTGGAGCTTTCACTTCCCTTGCAGCCTATGAGTGCTGCCCATTGCTTGCTGCTGCTATAAAAATAACTTGCTGTTATAAAGTACAATGAACAGTTGTAAACAATTTTTATTTTTAAAATTGTAATTAAACTTAAGATTCATATATATTGGAAGGAACAGTGGAAGTGTGGCACTCCCCTTCTATGGTAAGCGGTAGTCAGATATACAGTAGATGTGGCACAAAGCAATGTATATCTCACTGCAGCTGATACCTCTCTTCACGATCACTGGACGTGTGTTCCGTTAAACATCATAGGAAAAAAGTACATCAATTCTTGTGGTAGAGCGATAAAGCAAGTGCACTGTCTGTCCTGAATCAATGCAGATTTATTGTGACGTGCAAACATTGTGATCCACAGAGAGATGATGACATACACAAGAGTACCTTTATGTTGCAATGCAGGCTGCTGGTGAGGAGGTGGGAGATGAGGGACTAAACCAGGCATGGGCAAACTCGGCCCTCCAGCTGTTACGGAACTACAGGTCCCACAATGTATGAAAAGTATACTGCAAATTGAATTCCAAAAAATAACCAAATTCACTATAGATGTAAATATTTTTTATGTTGTTAAAGAGAACCTGTAACATCAAAAAGTGCCCCTGGGGGGTACTTTCCTCAGGAGGGGGAAGCCTATGAATCCTATTAAGGCTTCACTCGTCCTCCTCGGTCCCACAGTGGCAGTGCTAGAGGTCTTCAAATGGTGGGCATGTAAATATCTACCTTCCCAGCTCCAGCGCAGGCGCAGTAGCGGCACTCAGCTTTTTCTAAGGTGGAAATAGCTGAGCGCTCAAGCCTTATCTCGTCCGCTCTACTGTGCAAGCAACTTATGCCTTTAGGCTACTTGCACACCAAGACGTTGCGTTAGGTGCTACGTTAAGGTCGCATAACGTGCACCTAATGCAACGCATGGTGGTGCGGGAGAGGACGGTAGAGTGAGCCGCGTTAGGCGGCTCTATCCGTATAAGGTCTCCCAGAGTGGCGCTGATTGGCCGGCGGGACCACGTGATGCGGAGCGAGACACTCCGCATCACGTGGTCCCGTCGGCCAATCAGCGGCCGCCAGTGCTGTGAATATTAAGTAGCCAAGGGCTACTGTAGCAGCATCTCCCCGCCTCCTCTCACCCCCCACTGCGCATATGCAAACAGTCTAACGTGGCTATAGCCGCTCTAACGCCGTAGCATGCTGCACTTTCGGCAGAACGTGCAGCGTTACATGTAACGCAACGTGGGCTGTGTGAACAGCCCACTTGTGTTACATTGCTGTGCGTTGGGGGAGCGTTACAGGCGCACTAACGTGCGCCTGTAACGTCTTAGTGTGTAAGCAGCCTTACAGTAGAGCGGACCCAATTGGGATCGGCTATTTCCAACTTAGCCCAAGCCCGAGAGCTGCTACTGCGTCTGCGCTGGTGCCGGGAAGGTAGATATTTACATGCTCGCCATTCTGGGACTTCAAGCGCTGCCACCGTGGGACAGAGGAGGACAGTTGAAGCCTCGACGGTATCCAGAGGCTTCCCCTCCCAAGGAAAGTACCCCCAGGGCACTTTTTGACATTACAGGTTATCTTTAATAACATCCAAAATGTGAAACACACACAAATTTATTATTGAACTATACATGTTCACTATCCATAACGTCAATAAATTATAATGTGCCTTAAAGGTAGTCACACATCATGCAATGATTTGCACATACAATCTGGATAGAAATTGCTCTCTAATTGAATCTCACTAGATAGAGATCTCTTGGATGACCATACACCACAGGTCGATCACCGATAGATTTCAGCATTTAATTGTGTGGGAATAGGTCTTGTAACGCAGCCCCGGCGGCTGTCCCACACATTTTTATTGGTCTTCACACTTCTCTGTGCTGTTATACTTCCATGTGGCCACGCGGTTCTTGGTGTTCTAGCTTGTGGAGCAACTCTGTGAAACTTCACACATGCGCTCCTCTTGCTATAAAGCCAGGATATGAATGGCAACGAACGCCAAAAGCAGATCTAGCATGTCAGATCAGCAGATTACAGCTTGTCCAGTCAATACATGCAATACATTTTTAAAACAAAATTGGTTGTATTTTCGATCAACCGTGCTCTTGACGGCACTTTTTTTAATATAATACAATTATAAAAATCAAATTGGATTTTAGATTTTCCACAAAGTTGCTTGATGTAAAGGTAGCCATACATCTAGTGATTTATGGGCAGATTTGGCCAAAAGACAAATCTCTCTCTTATCGAATCTGATAAGAGAGATCTGTCAGCTACAGATCACAGGCCGATTCCTGATCAATTTCAGCATGAAATCTCTCGGAAATTGGCCTTGTGCGCCGCATACGTCCGCCTCGCCGCCCCCAACGCTGTGCCCTAATGTCAATGTCCCCCCGTGCCCTATGTAAAGTTTATACATTACCTGTCCACGGCCTCCACTTGTCCCTCCGCTGCTCCGGGCGCATTCTCCTCTCCATACACGCACGCCACACGTGGTTTCCTAGTAAGGGCACGCGCGCCCTTACTAGGAAACCACGTGGGGTCTGCGTGCATGGAGAGGAGAATGCCCCCGGAAAAGCGTAGTAACAAGCGGAGGTCGCCGAGAGGTAATATATACACTTTAAATAAGGCACGGGGGGACATTGACATTAGGGGGGTCAGCGTCTGGGGTTTCGGCGCGTTCATAGATCATCTAGAAATTCCATGCCGTTACCACCGCACACCTGATCGAGCAACATCTTGCAGCATGCGCATTCGAGAATTCTACCAATTCTCGGCCTGAAATTGGTCGCATTGTCGGTCGGGCTTGCACTTGGCGGATCGATTTTTATCCAATTAGATTATAATAATCGAATTGGATGGTCGCTCGGCCACCTGATGTATGGCCACCTTAAGGCGGAGCAGAGCTTTTCAGCGCTGCTAGATTTGGGCGCAGCTGGCGCCTCCATAGACTACAATTGGAATCACTCCTGTTGCAGCGCTCAGTGAGTAACGTCGGAGCCGTCAGCAGACGGAGCCGAGGTTGCTTAAAAAACACAATAATTTGGCCTCCAGCAATCGCTGGAAGCCGAATTATTTCATTCCCCCACTATCCATGTCGGCCTGGAGGGGGAATAGTAATTAATACGGCCCGGACTTGTGCAGAAGCAGGACCAGCCATATACCGCTGTATCCTGCGCCCAAGTCTACCGGCGCCGATTTCAAATGTACTCGCCTTAAGGCCAGCTAATTTGATTGAATCAAAATTAAGAACGTACTTGACAAGGACAATAGTATCTGCTAGTTTATATTGTCTGTCTTTTTTCTTATCTTCACACTTAGACAAAGTAGGGAGACACATGGGCCCATATGCAATTCACTTTTTCACCTGAGTTATCTCCTTGGAGATAACTTTTTATCTTCTCTTTAAACTAACTTTTCGGCATTTTACAATTGAAAAAATACCAAAATGTTGGGGAAAAAATACTATCAAATTTATTTTGATTGTTTTCTTGCTTGCTAGTGGCTTAAAAGGCATTTTATGACAAGTTATGAAAATATCACACAGGAGAAAACTCATGAGAAAAAGTTAATTGCATATGGACCATGGGGTCATGCAATTCGCTTTTCTCCTAAGCTTTCCCCTAGGTGATATTTTCACACCTTAGAAATAAAATATATTTTAAGCCACCAGCAAGCAAGAAAATACTCAGAATAATTTTGATATTTTTTTTCAACAGTAGAATGCAGAAAAGTTATTTTAAACAGAAGATGAAAAATTATCTCCTAGGAGAATCCTTAGGTGAAAAAGTGAATTGCATATGGGCCATAGTCTGGTATCTTGACATGAAGCAACTAGCATTCTGGACTTTACTAAAGCTATCCATACATCTAGCGATGTATGGCAGTTTCGACCAAGAGACAAATCTCTCTCTTAGCAACAGACCGGTTGCTAAACTATTTCATGTTGAAATCGATCCGAAATCAGCCTTGTGCACCGCATCTGCCCCGACTCTGTCCCCTAATGTAAAATGTCCCCCCCCCCCCCCCCCCCGGTCCCTAATGTAAATGTTCCTCTCGGTGCCTAGTGTAAAGTATTCATTACCTGTCCTCATCCTGCGCTTTTCCCTCTCCTGCTCCGGGCGCTTTCTGTTCTGCATACACGCTTGCACCACGTGGTTTCCTAGTAAGGCCATGTGTGTGTGAGTGAGGTCACACATGCGCCCTTACTAGGAAACCACGTGGGTATAGCGTGTATGCAGAACGGAAAGCGCCTGGAGCAGCAGAGGGACAAGCGTAGGACAAGGACAAATAATGTATACTTTACCCTGGGCACCGAGTGACATTTTTCATTAGGACAGCGCCGGGCGTATTGTCCCAAAATTGCACCCATTCCCGCTGCGCACCCGATCGACCAAGTCGGCACAACATGGTTCAGCATGCGCAATCGAGAATGCAACCAATTTCTGCCACGAAATTGTTTGCTTTTTTCATCAGGCGTGCATTTGGCAGCACAGTTTTTCATCCAATTCGATTATAATAATTCGAATTGGATGATCAATCGGCTACCAAGTCGCCTGATTTATGGGAACCTTTATATCTTTAGTTTCGATAAAAAATTAATTTTGAATGTACAAATAACTAAAGGTAGCCATACATCAAGCGATATATGTGCAGATTTGAATTAGAGACAAGTCTCTCTCTAATGGAATCTGACGAGGGAGTGATCTGATGGCTTCCCATACACAACAGGCTGATTCCCGATCAATTTCATGCTAAAATCGATCCGGAATTGTCCTTGTGACGCCGCATCTGGCCACCCCGGTGCTGTCCGCCCAATGTTTAATGTCTCCCCGGTGCCCAGTGCAAGTTATACATTACCTGTCTGCGACCTCCGATGGGCCTGGGAACAGTTGCTCCTCACACATGTGCTCCACGTAGTTGCCTTGGCTGTATGTGCGATCTGACGTCACATGTGCAACCTTACTAGGAAACCAAGTGTGGAGTGCGTGTATGTAGCAAAGTGGACCAAACATCTGGTGACTTGTTGGGAAATGTTCTATTTAATTAGATTAATATAATTGGACAAACTTTGGTGCCTCCAAGTGCATGCCCGATTGTCAATTCGACTACTTTGAGGCCGAAATTGATCGCAAATATCGGTTTTGAAATGCTGCAAAATGTTTGGCCAATTTGATTGATCGCAAGCGTTGCAATAATGATTAACAATATTTAGATGAATGACCAACACAACAAAAGTGCACAATATAATAACCGTTTGTGGCTGCTGTGCTACCTCCGCCGTCCATACACACTCCCCCACGTGGTTGGCTAATAAGGTGTCTGCTTGTGTACTAGGCATGAAGATAAGAAAAATGCATGTATGGACGGCGTAGTGAGCACGGAGCAGCGGCAGGCACAGACAGATAATTTTTACTACACTGCACTGGGGTGGATGGGGGTTGGGCACATTGAACATTCTGGGGACAGCGACGGGTGTTTTGTCGTGTTAGTTTCTCATCCCAAATTTGCTCGGTGTCTCCACCACGCACCCAATCAAGCAAATCAGCTCGACATTTTAGAGCATGTGTGAACAATACTGTAAATGCGACCAATTTTGGCCCCAAATTGGGCACATTGATGATCAGTCATGCACTTTGAAGCACCAATTTTCGTCCAATTAAATTAATTTAACCGTTAATTGGCCGCCAAGTTGCCTGATGTATGTTAACCTTCACATTACAGTCAGATGAAAGATTCAGCAGTAGACAGACAGCTGAAGATAATCATTGTGATTGAAGGTGCGTGTACACGTCCAACTTTACGCCTGATTGTCATTGGTCGTTTGAACGACATGAAGTGCAAACAACAAGTTGTTCAGACGTCCTGTACACACTGACCAACAAAGCGGCACAATTACTCAATGGCCTATGAAAAATCAATTGAAAGAAATTGGGGAGACGGTATATCCTAACCACAAAATAAATGAATACAATATAAATTTCAAACATAAGCCTCAGTTGGGAGGATGCCTCTTTAAGTGTTATGTAAAAAGCAACCAGTTTGTTTAAGGCACTTGTCCCACCTGTGACATTAATTGCACTGCAAAAATGCTACCTTACACAAATGTAATTAGAAAAATTAGAAAATTATTTATTAATAAACTTATTTAAAAAATTGTTTTCTTTATATGAAATCAGTACACCAAAAATTCCCCACAAAACAACCCCAAAAACACATCAACAAACAATCCACTTTAAAAATCCAACAACCCCCAGATAATGGCTTAGGAACTCCCCGACAACAACTGCCAAAAAATTAGGCTTGACAGCCTAATTATTTCGCCCCTGGGCGTCCCCAGTGGGTGCTATGTTGAGATAATTGTACTGAAACGCTCTTGATCAAACTGAAACATGTATATACTGTAAATAGTGGGGATAAAACATATCTTATATGTTATTCCAGGTAATGTACTATGTGTGTACCAAATTTCATTTAAAGCCATTCAGCCATTGTTGCGTGATTGAGTAACAAACATTCAAAAATCCAAACTTTCACATTTATAATATTAGTAAGATAAGATTAGACAGAGGCTTGTATATTATATCTACTCATGTTATAGATAGGCAATCAGGAACTCATGACAGGAGGCAATTAAGGTCAGGGGCTGAGAGGAAAAGTTGGCTGCTGGTTGTGCGGGGCCGCATTCTGGAGATGCACAAGCTTTCCAAGGTGGTGGATACAAAATGGAATAATAGAAGTGGATCGAAGACAGAGCCCTGAGGTACCTCAACAGACAGAAATTTGTAGAGGAGATATGTTTAGAATCTGTGGCATAGCTAAGGAGCAAGTTTTACATGGAGCCCCCTAAGCACTCTATACATCACAATTGATATGGCCTACCAAAACCTTCCAAGGACAACCACAGTATCAGAGATGCAAGAAGGGGATGGGGAACAGTGTGTTAAGGATTACTACTATTCAAAGCATCTATAGAAGTGATTACCAGCGCAGTACCAATAGAGAGCTAATACTGTGATAGAGGGTGGACCCTTCGGGGCCCCTCTGGCCCAAGGGCCCCCTGATGCGGTCGTTACCTCTGCACCCCCTATTGCTACGTCACTGTTTAGAATAAGAAAAGAAAAAGCCCTTTAACCCTCCTGGCGGTTAATTTTTTTTGCCAAAATGGCAAAAATCCTTTTTTTTTTTATTTTTTTTTTTGTGTTTCATGTAAAGCTACCAGAGTGGTAGCTACATGAAACACCACTAGAGGGCGCATGTGTCCCTCTAGTGCGATCGTCGCCGGCATCAATAGCAAACAGGGGAACGCGTATATAACGCGCTCCCCTGTTTGGCTTCTCCTGTCGCCATGGCGACGATCGGAATGACGTCATGGACGTCAGCCGACGTCCTGACGTCAGACACCTCCGATCCAGCCCATAGCGCTGCCCGGAACTCATTGGTCCGGGCAGCGCAGGGCTCTGGCGGGGGGGGGGCCCTCTTGCGCCGCTGCGTACGGGCGATCGCCGCAGAGCGGCGGCGATCAAGCTGTACGCGCGGCTAGCAAAGTGCTAGCTGCGCGTACAGCATTTTAAATGGAGCAAATCGCTCCATCAGGGGCTGAGATATCTTCCTGCGCGGCATAGCCCGAGCTCAGCTCGGGCTTACCGCCAGGAAGGTTAAGAGAGAAGAAGATATCTAAGTAAGCGTGAGGACCTTTATACCTAAAGAAGAGTGTCTGGCTGAGCACAAAGTGTGATCATCAGTATCAGACAAATCAAAAGGGATCAGCATGATGGTCTTTGGCTGTAGCTGTTAGGAAATTATTAGCTGCTCTAGTAAGGTACATTTCTGTGGATTGTTTGAAGCAGCAGACCGACTGGACTTGACCAGCCAGGTATTTTGAAGATAAATAATTAGTTAATTCTTCATTGACATTCGGTGCAGAAACTGCAGGGAATCTCAACTACCTGTATGCTTTACTCTGTTGCCTGCAGACACTCAGGGCCGGATTTGTACTCTGTACCGCCATAGGCCACTGTCACCAGCTGCCCCCTTCAGTATAGGTAGCGAGATGACCTCTCTCCCCTTCCCTCTAGTATAGGTAGCCAGATGACTCCTCCCCCCTTTCTTTCCAGTATAGGTAACCAGATGACCCCCCCCCCCTCCTCCTAGTATAGGTAGACAGATGACTCCAACCCCCTTTACCTCTAGTATAGGTAGTCAGATGACTCCTTCCCCTTTTCCCTCCAATATAGGCAGCCAGATGGCACCCTTAATCCCTCCTCCCACTCCCCCCCCCCCCTTCAGTATAGGTAGCCAGCTCGCCTTCACACTGCAGCAGCCATCAGTGTCAGTCAGTTCTACACTCGTCTCCAGTGCAGAAGCTTCCTCTTCTTTTCTGTCTCCAAACCTGCCGCTGTCCATAGCCGGTGACCACAATGCAAACGTGCACAGAGAGCAAGGTGGCTGCTGCACAGACAGCTAGCAGCAGAGTACTGAAGTCAGGCACTCACCTGATCTCCCTGTATTACAGCTTTTGTAAGCTTGCAAATGCTGCACCAATTTAGCCTGCTGCTTTGGTGCCATTCCTCCTGTGGTGCCCTAGGCCATGGCATCCGGCCCTGCAGACATTACTTTCTTCTACCTTTCCTTAGAGACAAATATTGGGCAGAGCTGCCACTTGTCTTCACTACAGTTCTTGTTTTCATGCATAGGAAAGTCCCTGGGCCTTGCTTACTCATTGTATGTATTGCTCTTTAGCCACAAGTTTTCCATAAAGGCCACTTCTGACGAGAGCTCTCTGGAAGGAAGATGTTGTATTGGGGTTCCACAAATTTCTGCTTATCTGGTCACTGTTAATCTGGGGACACTGGAACTATACTGATTGCAAAAGATAGCATAATGGGCTCTATTCACAAAACTTCTTATAAATGACTTATTTATCACCTAAGTGATAAAAATAACCTTTCAGCACTTTTAAGCCGCATCTACACGAGTAGATGCGGCCGCGATGCTCCTTATCAATCGAGCCGCTGATGCGGCTCGATAGATAAGATCCGACAGGACGGATCTCCGCACCGCTGATTCCCTGCTCGCTCCCCGCGAGGGGACAATAGCAGGGAATCGAGCGGAAGGTAAGCGGCACGAGCGGGAAATCTAATGCGGCGCGAGCGGGGATGCGGCGGGCACGCGGAAGAGGCGATCCGGCGGCTAATCGAGCCGCCGGATCGCCGCAATGTCTCATAGTGTAGACGGGGCTTTACAAGAAAAATAATCACTCAAAGTAAGTTGTTCCTGATTAACTTAATTTCAATATTACTTTTCTTACCTTAATTATATTTTATTTTTGCTCTTTGGGAGCTCAAAAAAGTAACATAGATAAGGTGAAAACAGAGAAAAACAGGTGGAAAAGCTTTGTGAATCCTGTCCAATGTGTCTCTCGTCTGCTGTACTAAGTTTCCTAGGCTAGCCACTGCTTTTGGCTTTCAAGCTTGCCTGTTTCTAAAAGACCTCGGCCAGCATAACTGGAAACACCGGTCTTCCTTGCAATTTTTTTTATTTTTTCTCTGTGAGAGACCTTGTTGTTACCATTAGACCATGCTGTGTTTTGTTGTGCTTAGTCTTGTCATTGTGTAAAAATCATCACACTCTCCAGTCTTTAGGGGCCTAATGCTGGGCATACACAAGTCGATCCAGCTGCCGATTAGCCGCCAGATCGACTCCCGCCGCGTCCGCGCGTGTGCCCGGATCGATTCCCGCTTCTTATCTTCCGCTCAATTCGCCGCTATTGTCCGCCCGCGGGTATAGAGCAAGGAATCGATCCCCCACGGTCATCGGACACGTCGGATATTATCATTCGAGCCATCAGCGGCTCGATTGATAAGCCTGCGTCGAACCGTGTATGCCCAGCATCAGTTTGTTATGAGAGCATGGCTTTTCCTCAGCCCAGTTCCATTCCTCCTACAGAGCCAAATCTTTCTAACTTCCCTGGCGTTCGATTTCTGTGCAAAAATGATCCAATTAATTTTCATAAGCTTTTTTTTTTTTTTTTTTTTACTGTAACTTGCCAAAATGTGTCAAGCAAGGGTCTAGTATACAGTGCAGGAGAGTATATGCACATCAATACCGTTTGCAGCATGTTTTCTATTGACGTGCATAACCATCAATACCGCTAGGGAGGTTAATTAGACAATTGTGTTTTAACCTTGTGTTGCTCATTAGCATCCATAAGAGGTATTTCTGTATTTAAAGGGGCACTATCGCGAAAATCATGAAATTTAAAATGCATGTAAATACATTAAAATAAGAAGTACATTTCTTCCAGAGTAAAATGAGCCATAAACTACTTTTCTCCTATGATGCTATCACTTACAGTAGTTAGTAGAAATCTGACAGAACCAACAGGTTTTGGAGTATCCCACCTCCTCATGGGGGTTTCTCAGGGTTTTTCTTTTTTTTCAAAAGCTTTTAGCGAATGACAGTTGCTCTGTCTAACTGTGAAAAAAGTGTGAAGCGAGCAGGGAGGCTGGCCAGCATCTTTGTGTAAATCCTTTTCAGGGAGTGTCTTTATAAACGATAAAGGCCATGCTGAAAATCCCCCATGAAGTGATGGACTAGCCCAAAACCTGTCGGTTCTGTCAGATTTCCACTACCTACTGTAAGTGACAGCAACATAGGAGAAAAGTAATTGATGGCTCATTTTACTCTGGAAGAAATATACTTCTTATTTAAATGTGTTGACATGCATTTAAAATGTTTGCAATAGCGGTCCTTGAAGAAGAACTCTAGGATATGCTAAACAAAAAGATCCCACAATAGCCATCACTGCCATTTCATATTTGAATATTACGGTTTGAAACAGGGCCCTTTTCCACTGGGAAGCGTGATTATAATTGCACTGCTTTGTGATCCCACAACCTGCAAATCCACTCGACGCGTTTGCGCTGTGAAGCTTTGAGGTACAGAGCACGATCACGCAAGATGGCGATTGTGATTCTGGAAAAATATGAATCGCTGTAGTGGGAAATTAGCACTGCGATTTACATGTAAATCGCGGAGAAGTAAATCGCGGTGCTGTTGCGATCGGCAAATCGTCTGTGATCCACTTTTTGAAAAGGATTGCAGCCAGTGGAAAGAGCCCATAATACTGAAAATTTAATTTCTGCTTTGACAAAACGCTGATAAGCCGTTTATCTCAGTCTTCGTTAAGACTCTCTTTTGTTTTTTGTTTTTTAGGTAAACTGATTGTACTTGGACCTGTTATGCAGATAATCTGTTCGTCTTCAGACTTATTCATATAGGTGAGTTGGCTAGCTGTCTACAACTTCTGCAATGAATTAGATTGGGTCCGAGATGAAAAAACTATAACAAGTAACTTGACTATATATCTTATCTAAAGTTTAGATGATTTACACAGAAAATCTAGCTGCAAACCGCTTCAACAGTTTATGATTTGTTTATTCCTGTGATACAATGAGAGCGGCCATGTTCTCTTTGCCACATTACACACAGGCAAGCTGCTGTGCATCTCCAGCCCTCAGCCTGTGAAACCTTCACTCCCCTCTCCTTCTCCCCTCTGCCTCTGAAATCTCTGGCTAGTAACCTCCTCCTCTTCCTGCCCAGACTGAGCTCCCATAAGCCCTTGCTACTAAGGCTCAAAGTGCAGAGGCACTCTGGAGAAGCTGTGGGCAAGGCTTGTTTAGTTTATAGGGAATTAGAGTATTAAAACAAAACAAAAAAAGTATTTGGCTTGAGGAATGCCCTATAAACTACTGTATATTCCGGCGTATAGGACGACTGGGCATATAAGACAACCCCCCAACTTCTCCAGTTATAAAGACTCGCCGTATAAGACTACCCCTCTTCAGTGTGAAGCTGCCGTGTGCGGTGTGAGGCTACCGGATGCGGGGTGTCAGGCAGAGCTTTAAATTACCTGATGCTGCTATGTGCTCAAAGGAAACAGATCGTGCTCTCTGTTTAAAAAAAAACCCTTTGTAACAGCTTCTTGTGAGCAGCCGCTCGCGTGGGTATCAGTGCAGTGTCTGGCATCCCCTGACTGGTGACTGTGTGCACTCCATACATGAAGAGATTGCCGGGCTGTATTGTGGAGCGCACACGTCACCAGTCAGGTGACCGCGGAAACTGCACTGCTACCCGTGCGAGCGGCTGTTCGCAAGAAGCTGTTACAAGGTGTTTTTTTTTTAAACCGAGAGCACGATCTATGTTTCTTTTGAGCGGCACATTGCAGCATCCGGTAATTTAAAGATCTGCCTGACACCCCGCAACCAGCAGCTTCACACTGACAAACTGACTCTCGGCGTATAAGAAGACCCCGACTTTTCAGAAGATTTTTAAGGGTTTAAAAGTCATCTTATACGCCGGTATATACGGTATATGAAAGGAAAACAATTATGCAATGAGTAAAAGTTTATCTCGGATCCACTTTAACAGAAGGTGGAAAAAAATAGGTGAAAAAAATAGATTTGAAAAGAAATGTGTGTAAAACTTAACCATTATTAATAAATACTTAAAACCTGAGCAACATACACAAATCTATAAAGAAGCACTGTGAGCAGGCCCAGTCCGCCCATGATGCCAAGTGAGACGACAGGCGGCAGAAGTCTAGGGGCAGCACCAGGCAGAAACAGGAAGTGAAGAGAGTGCCTGGCCAACTTATACTGGGGCAACTGTACCTGGCTAACCTATACTGGGGGCAACTGTACCTAGCTACCAATACTGGGGGCACCTATACCTGGCTACTTACCTATAATGAGGGTGTTGGGGGGGGCTCATAGTTATAACCTGCAGTGCAAATTGTCAGGTGCTGTGCAATCATTCCAATTTGGGGGGTGGGGGCGGATCCTCACAAGTTTGTCTCAGGCAGCAGAAAGTCAAGAACCGGCCCTGACTGTGAGATACTAGAAGATATATGGGAGCTACGTTAAAGGTGGCAGATCAACCAAGATACAGACCTCTCTCTGATCGAACCTGATTGGAGGGAGATCTGTTGGGTGCACATACACCACAGCCCGATTCCCCATCGATTTCAGCATGAAATCTCTTGGGAATCAGCATTGTGACACCACATTCACTGCCCCCGGTGCTGTCCCCCAGTGTCCTCATTGACACACCACACGCAGTTACCAGCGTAACATGATGTCTCACACACACGCCCACATATATGCCGGAAACCATGTGGGGTGTGTGCATGGGGGCGGAGAACGGAGCCAGTGGTGTGGGGCACATTTTACACTGGAAGGACAGAACTGGGGGTACTGTTGCGTTTGTTGCTTATCCCCGATGTCATACGCCATTACCACCTCGCACCTGATCAAGCTTGCCGGCTGTACATCTTGCAGCATATCCGATCGAAACATGGGACCGATTTGGACCCGAAATTGGTCACATCGTTGATCGGGCTTGCTCTTGGTGGCACCAATTTTCATCCGATTACAGGTAGTCCCCGATTTACGAACGCCCAACTTACGAACGACCCGACGATACGAACGGCATGGATTCAGTGTTTCCATGGGAACAAGCCAAAAAACATTTTTTTTTCAAATTGGACTAGTTTTTGAGAAAATGGATTTTAAAAAGAAAAAATGGCTCTTAAACTTGTAGCAGGTACGGACGGCAGAGGGGACACAAAAGGTGACACTGGAGGCACAGGTGGGGGGGGGGTGGGGGGTCACAGAGGAGGTACAGGGGACAGAGATAGCACATTGTTCTGACTTAAGAACAGATTCAGGTTAAGAACGAACTTACAGTTCCTGATATTTCACCTGTGTGTGGAACATCACTTTTAAGTTCTAATCTTCCTTTATTCTGGTGGGAGGGGGAGTATTTTTGTGTGTGTAAAAAAATAATTTAAATGCTATCTTATCACTGTACAAAAATGAATCATTATGTTTTCTGCTTAGCACATAGGAAAATGCCTAGGTGCGTAGTTAAAGGTTGTCGCCATAGCACAGGCATGAAATCGGAGTTTCCTGATATAGTCCTTCATCAGTTTCCAAAAGACATAGATGCAATAAAGCGATGGCTGATGGCTGGAGGTCTGAATGAAGAAACTTTGGAGAGAGCTGCCTGGGAAATATCGGAGGATAAAAGAGGAGATAGGTTTAGGATGTGTTTTGCACACTTTTCCACAGATGCCTACCGTAATGGCTCTAAACGAAAATTGTGGCCTCATGCTACTCCTTACTCTAATACCTGAGAACAGTACTATGAATGTTGTGAGGACTCAGAAGATCACAGGAGTCATCCAAGACCTCCACAAATGTGCCTAAAAGCTGTTTCTGCTCCTGCCATTTATACAGAAAGTCTTATGTGGATGCATCCTCCCAAACAGATCAAAATGATTTCTCACCTTTAGCTGCGGAAGAATCCTATTCATTGGCGGCAAGTTACAAAGATGTATATACTGATCATAATTATGATTTAAACACTCCATATGTTGTGGAAAATATTAGGAGCTCCACACCTAATCACCTTTCTGCTGCAAGCTGCAGAGACATAGATGAAGACAATGGGACCTCTCCCTCCAATGACCTTTCTGCTGCAAGCTACAAAGATATAGACCGAGATCCTGGACCTGACTTGAATTCTTCCTCCACTTTGGAAGACAGTGGGACCTCTCCCTCCAATCACCATTCTGATCACCTTTCCACTATAACTTACAATGATATATACAGAGATCATGGATATGATGCACATTGTTCAGGCTTTTCAGAAGATACTAGAGGATCTTCTCCTACAACTTACAAATATAGAACTCCTGGTAAACACAGATATTCTTCATTCTTTTTCAAAGATGCTACAAGAGCTATAACGAATCAGCTCTCTATTGCAGGCCAGCTTTGGAATGTTAGGTCGACCTGTAAATACTCTGTTACCAATATACCGTCACTTCAGCCATGTCAAACTGTTGAGAACAAAGAGATGAGTTTTAATGTTGAATCACACCCAGAGAGGACATCTCCATGGTTTTCACCATTAACCGATTTTCAGGACCTGGGCGCTGATATGCATATTGAGGCACCGCCTTCACTTGGCATACTGGAATCTAAAATGGAAATGTTAACTTCTCTCTCTGAAACAACTTCAGCGGATGAACCAATGATAACTCCTCTCTCTGAAACCTCATCAATAGATGAACCAATCTATAACAAGAGAAAAACACCTTCTGATGCTTCATATGCGCCTCACCTAAGTGAAGTAAGTGACTCTGATTATGCAAACTCAGAACTGGATCCTTTAGATAAGCCAGGTGACATTACCACGGGTGAGAAGAATGTGGTTATGGAACGCAAATTCATTGTTTTTGAATCCTGCCTTGATGAGCTTTTACAGAAACTTTGCTGTAAAGTAGATTGCTGTTTTGAAAGATTGACAAAATTTGATAAGAGAATGGTGGGAACACTTTTAATAGTCTTTGCGACTTGTGCAGATGGCCATAACTTTATACTGTGGCGAAGTCAGCCACACATCCAGGGCAAAGCAGCAGGAAACTCATTACTTGCATCTGCCATCGTTTGCAGCGGTTCATCATATTCAAAAGTAAAAGAAATGTTTGAACTGATGAATATAAACATTTTTAGTTCCCAGTGTTTTTCTAACTATCAAATCGGAGCCATTTTTGGAGCAATCGATCACAATTGGCTTCTAGAAAAAGAGCAAGTGTCCTCGATAATTAGCCATAAACCACTGTATTTGATTGGAGATGGCCAATGCGACAGCCCTGGCTATAATGCTAAATATTGCGTGTATACCATGATGGATATGCAGACTTCCCTCATCCTGGACTTTGAGGCTGTGCAAGTGTCTCAGACCACGTCCTCCGTAGCGATGGAAAAGCTTGGGTTTAAAACATGTGTTGACCGAATTAGTGAAGAGAAATATGATGTTCATATGATCGGGACCGACAGTCATCCAGGCATTAAAAAAATAATGAGATCTGATTACAGCGACATCAACCATCAGTTTGACTTGTGGCACTACAGCAAGTCTATCAAGAAAAAAATACTAAATGCTTCAAGACCTGCTGGCTGTGAAATTATTCAAGACTGGATAGGCCCCATTCTTAATCACTTTTATTGGTGCAGCAGGACATGTAAGGGCAACATTGAGGTGTTTCGTGATCGCTGGCATGGCGTTTTAAACCATGTGTGCAACATTCATCAGTGGAGGAATGGAGACGTAGAAAGTGGATGTAAGCATGCCGAGCTGACTGGAGATGATGTTATTCGATCCTGGTTGAGCAAACCAAGTCTGGCTTACATAGCACTTCGAGATGTCATCCTCTGTCCACAGATGGACAAGGATTTGAAACATCTAGTTTTTTATTGCCATACGGGAGCCCTTGAGACATTTCACAGCATTGTGTTGAAGTACAGAAGCAAACAATATAACTATCGAATGAATTCCATGGAGGCTAGAACCAAGTTAGCAATTTTATCTCATAATAGAAACGCGAATCGTCCTCAGGCTGTTTTGAAGACACCTAAACAACCAAGTGCTGCAGCTGGAACTCCCCAAACAAGACTAGAATACTCCAGATTACAAAAGAAATGGTTTGTGCGTAAAGTGTACTAGCCAATGAACAATGAACATGTCAAAACCATAATGATGGACGTTGTAAATGTGGCCAAAGGGGTTCTAAAACCAGAATGGCAGTCCAAAGAAGAAAAATTGCCTAAAAATGTTGCAACTGTGGACAGGCCAGACAAGTCTACCGCTATTGCACATCATCATTCAAGGTTTTGTACTACTACAGATTGTGCCATGATTTCTGAAAACGAATTGTAATCTAGAATGTGGTGAGACAACTTGAAACAAACTTTACTTAAAGAGACTCTGAAGCGAGTCTCAATTCTCTCTTTTAACCTATATTCATATTAAGCCCCATAAGCACAGCTAAACCGCCGCTATCCCGCAGCAAAACGAGGGGTTTATAACCCCCAAATCCCCTCTCCTTCCTCCGGGGAGCGCTTCCTGCTTGAGGCAGAGCTACAGCCATAAGCTCTGCCTCAAGCGCGTCAATCCCCGCTGATCGCCGCCTCTCTCCCGCCCCTCTCATCTGCCTTCACAGAGAGGGGCGGGGGAGAGGCGGAGATCCGCGCGGCGATTGACACGTATGGAGGCAGACCTGCAGCTCATAGCTCTGCCTCCAGGAAGTGCAAAATCCACGACCAAGGAAGTCATGGATTTTGCAGGGGATTTGGGGGGTATTAACCCCTCGTTTTGCCACAGGTTAGCGGCGGTTTAGCTGTGCTTATGGGGCTTAATATGACTATAGGTTAAAAAAGAGAATTGAGACTCGCTTCAGAGTCTCTTTATTGCATTCTTCAAATATGATGACGTTTTCTGCTGCTTGAAGTAGTAGGCTCACTATAGTATCTTTCCACTGTTACTTTTTCCCATACCTAATTTCTGTAGCCTGTTTTTTCCACGCATGGGAACTGCCATCTTTCTGGTGTTGTCAGCACTATGCATAGAACAAGGAGAAGTCACAGCATGCTAGGCCAGAGAATCAGTTTCTTATTAGTCCTTTTTTAATTTCTTTTTATTTGTGATCTCTGAGAGAGATAATAAGCATTCTTTATAAATGTAAGATGGTACATGAGTAAAGAGGCTGGGTAGAGCCAGATTAGGTGATTGAGACCTTCATAGCTAAATACAAACCACGTGCCCCCACCACGTGCGAGTGAGTGACAGCGGCACTCGCGCAGTTGTAGTACAGGACGACCTGCCAGGTCAGCCTCTGCATCGGCGGGGACCCCGGGCCAGCGGCTGGGTACAGGGCAAGGGACATTTCGGCTGCAAGTAAATGTCATTTTTTTTTTACCTCCCTCAATATTTCTTTAACCACTTGAGGACCTTGGTGTTAAACCCCCCTAGTGACCAGGCTATTTTTAACTAAAATGGACACTGTAGCTTTAAGGCCAAGCTGCAGGGCCGCACAACTCAACACACAAGTGATTCCCCCCCCCCCCACCTTTTCTCCCCACCAACAGAGATCTCTGTTAGTGGGGTCTGATCGCTCCCCCCCCCCCCCCCCATTGTTTATTTTTTTTTGTTTATAAATATTTATTTTATTATTTTTTAAATAAATTTTGCTTTTTTTTTTTTGCTTTGACAGCCGATCACTCCCCGGCCTATGGAGGGGACAGCCGTGTCACACGGCTGTGCCCTGTACAGCGCTGCTGCTGATCGCAGTGCTGTAGGGGGTAATTAGATGGCTCCGCCCCCCAAGCAGGAGATGCAGCGCAGCCTGCGCGCAATCTCCTGCTAGACCCGTAGAAGACCGTTCATGCCAATCGGCGTGGAGCAGTCCTTGGGCTGCCGCACTGCTCACGCCAATTGGCATGGAGCAGTCAGCAAGTAGTTAAGGTTCCCATAAATCTATGGGCAGAACCAAAATGTATGGGCAGATGAACCCAGAGACATCTGACATCACATCTGATCAGAGAGAAATCTGTTGGCTGACCATACACCACAGTCTGATTCCCGATTGATTTCAGCATGAAATCTCTCAGGAATCGGTCTCGTGACGCTGCCACTGTCCCCCTCCTTATGTTAAATGTGCCCCCCAGGTGCCCATGCATTAAAATCTCACCTGTTCCAGCTGATGCTAGTGTCCAGCTGCTCCTGCTTCCCCATACGTGTCCCACATGGCTGCCATGTATAAAGTGGGATGTCACACGCGCCAGTGCTGTGCACGGCAACCAGTAGAAGCTGGAAGCTCACAGCAGCTGGAAAAGTTGAGATTTTAATGTTTGTGCATTGGGGCCACATCAACATTTGGGGGGGCATCGGCCAGGGGTTCCATCTTGTTCACCTAGATTAGAGTTTTCTCGAACATCAATTTTTGGGTTCGCGAGCCTTCAATGGGCAGGCTAATTTAAAACCTACAAAGACTGTTTCTGGCCACAAAAGTGATGGAAAAGTTGTTTTAAGGGGTCTAACACCTGGACTGTGGCATGCTGGAGGGGGATCCATGGCAAAAGTCTCACCAAAAATTAGGGAGTTGACGCAAAGTCGGGTTGTAATTCCTAAAGGGCAGGAATCACATTATGCACAGCTCTGGGTGTCAGTGGGCTATGGAGTGTCTCACACAGAGAAATGCAATAGTACTATTAGAATACAGTGAAATAATAATGCACTGGAGTGGTTCTGGGCTTACAACTTAACCTCCTTAGCGGTAACCCCGTGCTGGACACTGGGTAAGCCGCCGGAGGGTGCCGCTCAGGCCCTGCTGGGCTGATTTTCATAATTTTTTTTTTGCTGGACGCAGCTAGCACCTTGCTAGCTGCGGCAGCACTCTGATCGCCGCCGGCCCCCGCCCGATCGCCGCTGTCTGATGCGGCGCGCGCCCCCCCCCAGACCCCGTGCGCTGCCTGGCCAATCAGTGCCAGGCAGCGCCGAGGGGTTGTTCGGGACTCCCAATGACGTCGGCGACGTCATCCCGCCCCGTCGCCATGGCGACGGGGGAGGCCCTCCAGGAAATCCCGTTCTTTGAACGGGATTTCCTGATCGCCTATCGCCGGAGGCGATCGGCGGGGCTGGGGGGATGCCGCTGAGCAGCGGCTATCATGTAGCGAGCCCTGGGCTCGCTACATGATTTAAAAAAAAAAAAAAACTGCTGCGCTGCCCCCTGGCGGAATTTTTCATACCGCCAGGGGGGTTAATGAGGCAAAAACAATAGCAGTATTGTGCACACAGCTCTGGGTGTCAGTTGGCTGTCACACATAAAAAAACACAGAAGACCGATGTGCTAGCCCTCAAAAGGGTTGTTTGAAGTGCTTTCACAGCAGAATGCTGTTTGCCGGCAAACAGTTCGGACCATCTCTAGTCCTGATATTGGATGCTGTTACCCCTGAGCACACGATCAACCATGTCGGCCCGATATTTCCCAGTTTAATTAATACATTTAACCAATTTTGTTCTTGAAATCAGTTAAAGTATATAGCAGACCATATGGGCAGTAATCTCTTAAGAAAATACTTTAGTTAAAGCTTATTCCCTCTTGAAAGGCCTTCCTGAAAAGCAATAGCTGTCAGCTGACTAAGACTTATATTACTGAATTTATCAGAACCACTTCTTCATGGTTTAGTAGAAATATGATATTTGATTTATAATTGAAGCAAATAGGTCCTTATCAATACTGACCTTTGGGTGAACAGCATAGGTCCAGATAGCTGTGAAAGAGATAAGAAGAATGAACAACAGTGATTGAACTTACCTCAGTTACTGAACTAATGGTTACTTACCTCTGCTGCTGAGGCTGATTGGATTCATTTACCCATGGAGGAAACATATTGTAGTAAGAAGTATTGCACAAGATAGCTGTCCGGAAGCAATTGTTTATATTCTTACCTTGAGGATTGTTGTCGTCTGAGAGAGACAGACTCAGAATATTTATTTATTTTTATTTCAGATTTGTTATTATTTATGTATTTATTTTAATTTATTATTTATTTTTATTATTTAAGATCCTTGTTTCCTGTTACCTACTCTATGGGCATAGAACTATCTACTGGTAAGATCTACTTTGCTGCCCACTAAGCACAGAAATATACAGAGCGGAGTCCAAAGTATTAAATTCAACTAGTGCCGGATTTAGTGTACGTATGTTCAATAATAAAAAATAAAATGATACCGAGCAGCCCTAGCTGGAACTTGGTTGCAAGGGACTGAGAACTGATAGGTTTTAGAAGCAATTGACTGCTCGGTATAGCGGTTACTAACTAAAATGTTTATTAGAAGGCATATGTGTCCAAGGATAATATTGGCTAAAACTGGGTGAAACTGTAAATGTGTGTTATGATATTATTTGCCTAAGTAGCTGTGCCTTTAGAAGTTGCCATTAACCCACTATTGGCTTGGAGGAAAAGAAGATTGAGTTCTTTAATGAGTTCTTTGATGTAATGATATATTAACCATTTTTCTTCCTAGTAAATCTGAGCCCAATTGTAAGATCAGCAGAAGGAGAAGAAGGATTACATGATTAAGTGATATTGTTACTGTTACACATATGTGGTTTACCAAAAGTACCCTAGAGCAGGGGTGCCCAATAGGTCGATCGCGATCTACCGGTAGATCGCGACCGCCTGATCGGTAGATCGCGGCCTCTTGGCCGCGTCCCATTGAAGTTAGCAGCCAGCAGCTGTATAACACAGTTTCTGCTGCTGGCCGCTGGAGGAGAGAGCCTGGCCAATCAGCGGAGAGGAGGAGAGAGCCTGGCCAATCGGGGAGGGGAGGAGAGAGCCTGGCCAATCAGGGGAGGGAAGGAGAGAGCCTGGCCAATCAGGAGAGGAGAGGCGCGCAGCCAATCAGGAAAGGAGAGGCGCGGTGCGCAGCCAATCAGGGGAGGAGAGGCGCGCAGCCAATCGGGAGGAGAGGCGCGCAGCCAATCGGGACTCGGAGAGGCGGAAAACTTCCGAGTTCCGACTCCACTCACGCTGCCCACCGGAGCCAGGCCTGAAGATCTGGACGCCACAGCGGGAAGACACCGGCCCTATACCCAGGTAACCTATACTGAAGGGACCTATACCCGGCTAACCTATACTGAAGGGACCTATACCCAGCTAAAGTATACTGAAGGGACCTATACCCAGGTAACCTATACTGAAGGGACCTATACCCGGCTAACCTATACTGAAGGGACCTATACCCAGCTAACCTATACTGAAGGGACCTATACCCAGGTAACCTATACTGAAGGGACCTATACCCGGCTAACCTATACTGAAGGGACCTATACCCGGCTTGGAGACTGCAAAAGACTTAAGACTGGGGCGGAGGTTCACCTTCCAGCAGGACAATGACCCTAAACATAAAGCCAGGGCAACAATGGAATGGTTTAAAACAAAACATATCTATGTGTTAGAATGGCCCAGTCAAAGTCCAGATCTAAATCCAATCGAGAATCTGTGGCAAGATCTGAAAACTGCTGTTCACAAACGCTGTCCATCTAATCTGACTGAGCCGGAGCTGTTTTGCAAAGAAGAATGGGCAAGGATTTCAGTTTCTAGATGTGCAAAGCTGGTAGAGACATACCCTAAAAGACTGGCAGCTGTAATTGCAGCAAAAGGTGGTTCTACAAAGTATTGACTCAGGGCCCAGGGGCCGAATAATTACGCACATTCCACTTTGCAGTTATTTATTTGTAAAAAAAATGTTTGGAATCATGTATGATTTTCAATCCACTTCTTACATGTACACCACTCTGTATTGGTCTTTCACGTGGAATTCCAATAAAATTGATGCATGTTTGTGGCAGTAATGTGACTAAATGTGGAAAACTTCAAGGGGGCCGAATACTTTTGCAACCCACTGTATGTTATAATGAACAACATTTTGTTATGAGATGCTTTTGTTAGAGTTTAAATATCTCTTTTTTTTTGTCAGATATTGTTTTATAGGTTGTTGTTTTTTTTAGAAAAAAATAGGGATTTTTTAACCACTTAATTACATTGATGCTGAAATTTAATTTGGTTTTTAAGAGAAAATTATGCAAAAGATGTTACAAAATTATATTATCTGACATTTTTAAAGAGGAATATGTAAATATCTTGCTGGAGTTAGTTAGTCAGTGAAGTGTAATGTAGTAGGTGGTGACAGCAGGGGTTAGTTAGTGAAGTGTAGTATAGTAGGTGGTGGCAGCAGGGGTTAGTTAGTGAAGTGCAGTGTAGTTGGTGGTGGCGGCAGGGGTTTGTGAAGTGAAGTGTAGTTTGTGGTGGCAGCAGGGGTTAGTTAGTGAAGTGTAGTGTAGTTGGTGGTGGTAGCAGGGGTTAGCTAGTGAAGTGTAGTGTAGTTGGTGGTGGCAGCAGGGGTTAGTGAAGTGCAGTGTAGTTGGTGGTGGCAGCAAGGGTTAGTTAGTGAAGTGTAGTGTAGTAGGTGGTGGCAGCAGGGGTTAGTGAAGTATAGTGTAGTTGGCGGTGGCAGCAGGGGTTAGTGTAGTGTAGTTGGCGGTGGCAGCAGGTGTTAGTGTAGTGTAGTTGGTGGTGGCAGCAGGGGTTAGTGTAGTGTAGTTGGTGGTGGCAGCAGGGGTTAGTGAAGTTCAGTGTAGTTGGTGGGAGCACAGGGCTAAGTGAAGTGTAGTGTAGCTGGGCAGTGTACCTTAGATAGACAGTTTAGAGGTGAAAGGTCCATAAGACGCCCCTGCACCATAAAGGCACCTTGGTTTAGTTTATTTTTTTCCAGACTTTTGCCCTCTAAAACTAGGTGTGTCTTATATGCCGGGGTGTCGTATATTCTAAAAAATACGATAGATATGTCAGTTTTTCTGCTTTTTCACAGACATGCTTTGAAGTATTTCAGAAATTTACCCCAACAATGATTTAGTAATTCATTCTGAATAAAAAGATATCAGATATGAGTGGCTACATTGGTAGTAAAAAGCAGTGTACAGTTGTCAATAATTCGACTTTCAGAGAGCATAAATCACATCATTGTATTTCCCTGTGTGAGCCGCTTAGAATGAAGTCTGAGGTAAAGAGACTGAAATGACCTCATTCAGTAAACTACATCCCCTGAGACATCAATGGGTGCTTTGATAATCTTGGCTGCATAGATTATTAGTGAAAATTGATGGCATGTATAACAACAAAACGAAGATTTTAGAGATTTTATTTATTTATTTATTGTATTTATAAAGCACCACAATATTACGCAGATGACTAATGTTAATGCTGGTATTGTTGCAGTGCAAAGCATTTTCTGTAAAGCTGTGAAGTAAAAATCCCGCCAAAATGAACCAATTTATTAAACTACTGTATACTTCCTAAAGTTTCAGCCAATAAGTGTACTGAATATGTTGGCTGTATTTATTTTATTTTTTTGTGGTATTTGATGAAATGTATGAGAACATAAATAAAAATGGCATTTTGTTCTTCAACTATGTCTGTTTTTCTGCTATTGCTGAAACACCACAAGCAGTATTGTGGTAATGCACCCCTTAAAGTGAACCTGATGTAAAAATAAACTGATGAGGTAAACAATTACAGTATAATTATCCTCCTACTCCTATAAATGACTTTTTTTAAATGTCCCAGGGTTTTCTTTTATATTTAAACAGTTACAAAGTAGGTTGACTGTATTACGGTCTCTAATCAGTGGCAGCCTACTAAGTGTCCCAGAGTTAGAAAAAGGTCAATAGTTTATGTATTTTATCTCTCCCTGTCCTCAGAAGTTGTATGCTGCCAGGAAAACTTGTATGGCTGTACTTTGCTTATCAGTGATGTTTACTATATTACAGACAAGACAGAAGCTGTCACTTCCATGCCTAGAAATTAACTCTTTCAGGTTTTTTTTCTTCAAATATGCTTGCTTTTCTGCTATTGCTGAGACACGGCATGCAGTATTGTGGTCATTCACCCTTTAAATGATTCCGTAATTCCTTCTGAATACAATGATTCCTTCTGAATACAATGACTATTTCTGTGGTAAAAAGCAGGTTCCAGAAAAAGTTGTAACTAATTGAGCCTTCAGAGAGCGTAAATCACATGCTTGTATTTACCAGTGTAGGGCGCTTTCAGTGAAGTCTGAGGTGCAGAGACTGCTGTTTAATTCCCGCCCAAAATGACCCAATTCACAAAACTACACCCCATAATTTATCCATGCATGGGTGGGTTAAAAATTTTGGCTGCATAGATTATTAGCAAAATTTGATGAAATACAGTATATGAGAACAAAAATAATTTATTTTTTTTTTTAACCCCCTCCCGACCGCCTAACGCCGATAGGCGTCGGGAGGGTAGCAACCTCAGGACCACCTAACGCCAAGAGGCATCGAGTCTTGAGGTGGGGTTTTGCAGGAGATCATTAGGGATGCTCGGAAAATTCCGCG
The DNA here is from genome assembly GCF_040937935.1 of Hyperolius riggenbachi. Lineage (NCBI taxonomy): Eukaryota > Metazoa > Chordata > Amphibia > Anura > Hyperoliidae > Hyperolius > Hyperolius riggenbachi. The sequence goes on from NC_090655.1 coordinate 218,996,352, forward strand.
GAATTATAAATTCCGTGATTCCAGCCGGAATTAGGTTAATTAATTAGTAGGTATGTGTCTTACCCTCTAGACCATGACCCACACTGCATGCTAAAGCTGCCGGTAGCATAAACCATACTTCCATTATGATCAATTCGATAGAAAAAGTAGCATGATTAAGGATTTGTACTTTTTGAAAAGCATGCTTATTTATATACCATAGCTGGGATTTGAACCCAGGACCTAGTGTGTAGTAGGTATCTGTCTTACCCTCTAGACCATGAACCAGGGCCGGCCTTAGGTTTCACAGCGCCCTGAGCGAAACCTGAATTTGGTGCCCCCCCCCCACACACGCACTTTGCACCGTGCATTATAGCTGTGGTCTGTCCCCCCCCCAAAAAAAAATGCCCTCAGACTCAGTATAGGCAGGTAACCAGCTATAGGTGCCCTTAGCATAGGATTTTATGTTTAGGTGTCCTAAATATAGGCAGCCAAGCATAGGTGCCCCCAGTATAGGAATTTAGCTATAGGTCCCCCCATAGGTAGCCAGGCATAGGTGTCTCCAGTATAGGTAGCCAGGTGTTGGTGCCCTCAGTACAGGTAGCCAGGCATAGGTGCCCTCAGTATAGGTACCCAGGTGTAGGTGCCCTCAGTATTGGAAGCCAGCTATAGGTGCCCCCAGTATATGAAGTCAGGTGTAAGCCCCCTCTGTATAGGTAGCCAGGCATAGGTAGCCAGGTGTAGGTGCCCTCAGTATAGGAAGCCAGCTATAGGTGCCAGGGCTGTGTAGTCGGTACAAAAATACACCAACTCCGACTCCTCAGTTTAGAATTCCTCCGGCTCCTCGACTCCGACTCCTCTAATTTGCATATTAAAATCTTGTTGATTGAAAGTATGTAATATGAAATTCGTCTCTTAACTGCCAACGCTTATGAATTTTAAAAGACAACTGAAGTGAGAAGGATATGGAGACTGCCATGTTTATTCCCTTTAGTCATAGACTAAAACTAGTCCTTGGTAAGAGTACTTGTAAAAGGTACAGACCGGAACAAAGAACATCTATCAGGCCCTATGTGGGTACATGTAAGAGTGATGTGCAGGTACTCTGCAGGGGAATAAGGAGATTCTTCCTCTATTACACATTCTTCATGCACAATCTGAACCAGGTTTATGGGTGATAGACAACACCTCTGTGTTCAATGTGCACAACATTCTCAGTGGATTCCCTGCAGCTCTGTGGAGAGTGCATATGTAGAGTATAGTACTACTGTGTAACAAAGTAAACCTGAGACAGATGAAATTAAAGTTGTATACATACCTGGGGCTTCCTCCAGCCCCCTTCAGGCTAATCAGTCCCTCGCTGTCCTCCTCCACCACCTGGATCTTCTGATATGAGTCCAGGTACTTGAGCCAGTCTGGCGTAGTGCGCATGCACACACTCCGCCGCCGGGAGCGCACTACACCTGCGCAGCGCTACTGCTGTGGAAGCAGCATGCGGCCGGACTGCGCTGACTGGCTGAATTACCAGGACTCATAGCAGAAGATCCAGGTGGCGGAGGAGGACAGCGAGGAACTGATTAGCCTGAAGGGGGCTGGAAGAAGCCCCAGGTATGTATAAAACTTTACTTTTCATCCTTCTCAGGAACCATTTAATTCGTAGTCACTAAACCAAATTTTAACAACATATCAAATTATTTGATTTCATGAGCAAAGAGAGTGCGTACATTTACATAAATCAGAATCAACGCAGAATTATTTCCATCTCATTGAACATCTCTATTAGTGACACGGCTACACATCAGGCTTTATACTTACAGCATAGATGTTATTTAGTATATATAAGAGATTCCCGTGTACACATCATATATACAGTCACAATCAGTCATCAGGCTAAAATAAAAAAAAAAAAAAAAGCTTTACTCACCTGGGGCTTTCCCCAGCCCCTTGCAGCCGACTGTCCCACCCTGTCACCTCCGCTTCGCGCCACTGTCCCGCTCTCGCTGCACGGTGCAGAGGCCGCTGCGCAGTTCGCCGTGGCCATTATTGACAGCAGTGATTCACACAAGCGCAGTAAAGCGGATCCCACGGATGGCCTTTGCACCGTGCGTCGAGAGCGGTAAGGAGCGGAGGTGACAGCGGAGGACAGTCGGCTGCAAGGGGCTGGAGAAAGCCCCAGGTGAGTAAAGCTTTTTTTGTTTTTATTTTAGCCTGATGACTTCTTTAAATATAGGAGAGCCTCCTTTAGCATATGTGGCTTCTCCCTTTCAATATGTAGCCAGATCCCCCCCCCCCTATAGGAAGCCACCCCAAAGTAGTCAGATGCCCCTCCCCCTCCTTTGGTATAGGTGTCTTCCCCCTTTCCTCTTGTGTTTTCAGATGCCCCCCCTTAAGTATAGGCAGCCCCCCCCCCCAAGTAGTCAGAGGCCCCCACCCCTTATGTATAGGAGCCTAGGTGGCCCATTGTGTATGCATTCAAGGCCAATCACCCTCCCCTCCCCCGTCTGTTGGGCTGAGCAATGTCTCACCTGCTTCTCAGGGTGGCAAGTTTCCCATCACTCGGCTGCCCCACAGGTTCTAGCGCTGCCCATGGCTTCCTCTCCCCTGGCACTTGCACATCGTTCCCCATCGCTCCACTGCCCGGGCTTTATTCATTAATTCAAACTTGCAGGCAACAGCGTGGCCCGCAGTGATGAGTGAGACGAGCTGTGACCAATCACAGTGCTGTATACTTACAGGAAGTGAAGAGTACAGCGTTGTCATTGGTCCCCGCACGCTCATCACTGCGGGCCATGCTGATGATATCTAACTGCAGTGGAAGTTAATGCATGGGTAGCCCTGGCAGCGGTCGGAGCGCCGGGAGAGGAAGAGGTGGGCAGCGTTAACACCAGCCAGTAACACACTGCAGTAGCCCCAGTTTCCTCCAGCGCAGCATGACCGCGGCGGCATCCCCAGGCATGGCTATACCCGGAGCGCTGCGCCCTATGGGCCGTACGCCATTCCCTCTAATTACAGAGAGACGGCGGGGACACCGGGGAGAGACAGAGCGGGCGGCGGAGCGGCGACACTGTACTGTGCGCGGCGTGCCGCCCGTGCGCCCTTGTAAGCTGGCGCCCTGAGCGACCGCTCCGGTCGCACAGGTCAAAGGCCGGCCATGCCATGAACCACACTGCATGGAAGTAGGTATCTGTCTTACCCACTAGTAAGGCTGAGGCTGGAGAGGCTGCAGCCTCAGGGCGCAGTGTAGGAGGGGGTGCACAATTCATTCAGCTGTCATTCCCAATTGTGTTTGAAGCAGAAAGAAATAAGAAAAGGTGATACATGGCAGCGACAGCAAGCCAGATAAGTAGAGATTAAGGTGTTGGGGGTGGGGGGGGGGGGGGGCCCTGGGGCACCTCTTAGTGTAATAGCAATCAGTGTGTGACAGCTGGGGTGGGAGGGATGGGGGGGCGCACTTTGCTGTCTCAGCCTTGGGTGCTGAAGGACCTTGTCCCACCTCTGACCACACTACATGCTAAAGCCTGAGAGAGAGAGAGAGAGAGAGAGAGAGAGAGAGAGATTTTAAAATTTTTCCGACGGAATTCCGTGCAAATCGGAATTCCGCGGAACTGACTCGGAATCGAACGGTAACGGAATTTCTATATGTCGGAATGCGGAATTGTGCCGGAAAAGGAAATCGGCTATTCCGACCATGCCTGGAGATCATACGCGGCGTTGCGCGCACATCTCCACTTAAATGACGGAGCGGAGCTCCGTCATCAGTCTTCCAGTAACGATTGCCGCTAGGAGACTATTTACATTGTACTGTAGAGCGCAGTGATCTACAGCAGCGATGTACTGGGGATAGCTGTGTCACTCGACTGTGCCCTGAGGAGGCTCAAGAGCGATCGGCTCTCATAGGCTGATGCCTATGATGACAGCCGATTGCTGTCATTGGCTGGCGTGGGGAGGGAGGGAGGGGGTAAAAAAAATATTTAAAAAAAAACCAGACAAATTTATAAAATAAATAAAAACACAAACCTCTCAGGAGTGATCAGAGCCCACCAACAGAAATCTCTGTTGGTGGGCAGAAAAGGGGGGATCACTTGTGTGCTGAGTTGTACGGCCCTGCATCAAGCCCTCAAGCTGCAGTGGCATGAATTGTAGAAAATAGCCTGTTCACTAGGGGTTTGTAAGCCTATGGTCCTGAAGTGGTTAATCAAATATGTCTGTTTGTCTGCTGTTTTGCAGATACTTTATACAGAACTGCAGAAATTCACCTCATAAATAATTTGGTTACCCTTTCTAAATAAAATTATCACATATATGTTTGGCTAAGCTGTTGTTGCGGTAAATAGTAGGGCCAAAAAAAAAATTGTTCCCCCTTTAGGTTTCAGGCTAGGCTCATAATGGTCTGTTGCATAAGGCACACATTATAATGTGTTATAATGATTGTGAACAGCAGTGGAGACTGGCCCTAAACCTTAATACAAAACCTGCATGCAGAGAGTTAGACTAACGTAATCAGTTAAAATGTAGAACTGTGAGCAGCTCTATAGAATTGTATGGGCAGTGAGTAGATATGCAGAATTATTCTGTAACTAGTGACCTTAGCCCGCTTAAAAACAGGCTAGGTCTGTCTTTAATTCACCGCCCGCCGCTTGCACGTGACGCGCACGCCCGCCACGCGCACGCCTGCATGCCGCGGGCACACACACTCTGGCCCCATCCTCCCCCGGCTCTCGCAGTGCTAAAAAGCACTGACACACGGACGGACGCAGCGACACTTGCGTTTTATTATATAGGATGCAACAGACCACTGTGAACAGGGCCTCAAAGAACATAAGTGACAGTTTGTTGTTTTTCGTTTTAGTTTTTGCAGTGTACACCACTTTAAAGAGGAACTCCAGCCTAAACAAACATACTGTCATTAAGTTACATTAGTTATGTTAATTAAAATAGATGGGTAATATAATCTGTTACCCACCCTGTTTTAAAAGAACAGGCAAATGTTTGTGATTTCATGGGGCAGCCATCTTTTTGGTTGAAAGGAGGTGACAGGGAGCATGAGACACAGTTCCAACTGTCCTGTGTCCTGATCACCCCTCCCAGTTGCTAGGCAATGTGAATAACAACATAGGAAATCCCATCCTGCTTTGCACAGCATCAGGGAAATAAAAGCCCGGGCAGTTTTCTTTGATGGGGAGGAGCTTAGCTACAAATGCAGCTAAAAATGATGCTTTGGTAAGAAAAACAAAGTTCTGATGCTGTGAAATTGTTAAAGAAACACCAAGCCTTTCCAGTGCTGCTGAGTAGATTTTTAGTCCAGAGGTTCACTTTAAGTAAAGTTGAGATGTACTGAAGTTGTAAAAATCCAGCCAAAATGTCACTACTGTAGTCAGTAAACTACACCGCATACTATATCCATCCATGGGTGTGTTGGAAATGTTGTCTGTGTAGATTATTGGTGGAATTCCTCAAATATGACAATTCTAAAGTTGTTCGGATTGGCTTGAGGTAGCAGAGCAGCAGATAAATTCATGGCAGCCTTTTTAATAGCAGTCACAGACTCTGATTTGTAAGTTGGGCCATCTGGCTCTGTTTTCTGAACGCTGTTCAAGCTGAACTATTCTCTGATCCTGTTTATCAGCCCTGGATCTATCTTCCTCTAAAGCATCAGCTACTGTGTCCTACTTGTATTCAAGATCATTAACTCTGTTCCCCAGCTCCTGCATTTGTGAAGTAAAAAAAGTTCTCCACTGCTGCAGACAATTCAGCTTTAAGTACCTGTTGTATGGATCCCACCAGTTCTGAGGCTTGTGGAGCTGCATCCTCCTTTGATTCCTTGAGCACTGCTGGGATATTGTGGTTGGGTGAGGAGGATGCCAAGGCACCATTCGCCATCTTGGATTTGAGGCCTGCCTGCTGGGTGTCGTAGAGGCTTGCTGGGGTTTCCGTTGATGTTGTCCTTTCTCCCACTGACTTGCCCCGGTTCCTCCCTGTCATCTCCTGCCGCTGGGCACTGTGAGTGAGTTTACATCTGCCCCTCTGTGTGCCTGTAAATGTGGCTAATTACAGAATCGTCACGGAGCTCATGAGGGAGACATCCACTTCCGTGAAAGTGCGCATGTGCCCCCGAGAGGGGAAGTGTTTAGAATAAGAGAATAAAAAGAACTTTAAGATAGATAGGAAGATATCCAAGTAAGAGTGAGGCACTTTATACCTAAATATGAGTGTCTGGTTGGGCAAAATGATCAACAATATCAAATGCAGAAGACGAATCGGGAGGGATGAGCATGATGGTCTTTAGCTGTAGCTCTTAGGAAATCATTGGCTACTCTGGTAAAATACATTTCTGTGAATCGTTTGAAGCAGAAGACAGGCTGGAGTTCACCAGACAGATATTTTGAAGGCGATTAATTAGTCAATCCTTCATTGATGTGTGACTTTGACTGTACAGTAGGGGTTATTGACCTATTGCAGCATGACTTTGGTACTAATAAGATTCCTCTTCAAAGACATTGCATCACGTATAAGTATACTCAGTACTACGGCGGAGACCATTAAGGAGACCATTCATTCTGACAAATCCTAATTCCTGAAACTGCAGGAAATCTCTACTATGCTTCACTGTGTGTTACCTGCTAACAGTGCTAGGAGTAATACTTGTATTACATTCTTCTACCTTCCCTTAAAGGGATACTGTAGTGGGTCGGGGGAAAATGAAATTAACTTACCCGGGGCTTCTAATGGTCCCCCGCAGACATCCTGTGTTGGCACAGCCAATCACCGATGCTCCGGCCCCGCCTCCAGCTCACTTCTGGAATTTCTGACTTTAAAGTCAGAAAACCACTGCGCCTGCACGCCCGTGTCCTCGCTCCCGCTGATGACACCAGGAGTGTACTGCGCAGACACAGACCATACTGGGCCTGCGCTGTGCGCTCTTGATGACATCAGCGGGATCGAGGACACGGCAACGCAGGCGCAGTGGTTTTCAGACTTTAAAGTCTGAAATTCCAGAAGTGAACCGGAGGCGGGGCCGGAGCATCGGTGAGTGGCTGCGCCAACACAGGATGTCTGCGGGGGACCGTTAGAAGCCCCGGGTAAGTTTAACTCATTTTCCCCTGACCCCCCTACAGTATCCCTTTAAAGATAAATATTGGACAGTTGTATTGGGGTTCCACAGGTTTCTGCTCATCTGGTCACTGCTAATCTGGTGACACTGGAACTATACTGATTGCAAAGGGAAGTCAGCATAATGTGTCTCTCGTCTGCTATACTAAGTTTCCTAGGCTAGCCACTGCCTTTGGCTTTCAAGGCTGCCTATTTCTAGAAGAACTTGATCAGCGTAGCTAGAAACAACTGTCTTTCTTGCAATTTTTTTTATTTTTTTCCCTCCAGACCTCACTAGTTTGCTGTAATTTGTCTATTGCTTCTCTCTCTTCTGGTATGTTCCAGTATGCCTAGAAAGACTTGATGTTTACAGAAAGGCTTTGTGAGTGCCATACCAGAAATTACAATTCCTGTGAGAGACCTTGTTGTTACCCCCCCCCCCCCCCCCCCCCCGTCTTATATTTGGGGAAAACATGGGGTAGTGGAAAAGGACCCATAATACTGAATATGGAATTTCTTCTGTTTAAAAAAACCCTGATAAGCAGTTTATCTCAGTCATTGTTCAGACACTCTTGTTTTTTTTGTTTTTAAGGTAAACTGATTGTAAACTTGGACCTGTTATGCAGATAATCTGTTGGTGTCCAGACCTATTCACATAGGTGAGTTGGCTAGCTGTCTACAACTTCTGCAATTAATAACTTTTGAAGAGCAAATTTATTTGAAAGGTACAAATTAGTTAACAGATGTCCCAAATAGGGGGGAAATAGTCATTAAACACTGGTCAAAACTGTCCCCAGCCCACTAGATTTGAAAAGAAATGTGTGTAAAAGTTAACAGATATCAATAAATATTTAAAACCTAGGCAACATACACAAATCTATAAAGAAGTACTGTGAGGTACTAGAAGGTATATTGGAGTCACGTTAAAGGTGCCCATACATCAGATGATTATTAATTTATTTTATTAACCACTTAAGGACCACGGGCTTAAACACCCCTGAAGACCAGGCCATTTTTTCACAAAATGGGCCACTGTAGCTTTAAGGCCTCGCTGCAGGGCCGCACAACTCAGCACATAAGTGATTCCCCCCCCCCCCTCTCTTCTCCCCACCAACAGAGCTTTCTGTTGGCGGGGTCTGATCGCTCCTTCAATGTTTATTTATTTTTTGATCAACATTTTTTGTTTATTTTTATAATACATTTCTTATTTTTTTATCTTCCCCTCACTCCCTCCCCTAGCCAGCCTATGACAGCGATCGGCTGTCATAAGCTTCAGCCAATGAGAGCTGATTGCTCTCCTGTGTCCCAGCGGGACAGCCGTGTCACACTTCTGTCCCCAGTACAGCGCTGCCATAGATCGCAGCGCTGTACCTAGTAAATAGACGTCGGTTTTGCCGTCTAACAGTCTCCTAGTGGCAATCGCTGCTGGGAGACTGATGGCGGAGCGGAGCTCTGTCACTCAAGCGGAGAAGCGCATGCGATCTCCTGTAAAACACGCCCCCAGGACCTTACGCCGATCAGCGTTAGGTGGTCCTGGGGCTGCCACCGCATCCACACCACTTGGCGTGGAGGGGTCCTAAAAAGGTTAATAAATACACTTTATGTCATTTGATAAATACATAATGCGCCCTTGTCTCCTTAGTCATGTGACTCTAGTCCTCATCCAACCAGGAATGGACTCTTCCTCAGGGGCGGGTAAAACCATAGCCAGTCTTCTACAAAAATAAGAAAGAAAGATTTATGTGGGCCTGTTAGTGACAAAACTATATACCATATATACTCGCAAGCAAGCCGAATTTTGGACCCTCAAAAAGTGGGTCAAAAGTGATGTGCCTGAGGGTCGTCCCCCCAGCTCCCCCCGCCCTCTCCCACCCGCTCCCCCCCGTGGCCGCTGCTATTACCTTAGCTCCGCGGCTTCCTATTCCCCTGTCCTGCTCTTAATTAACCTCCCCAGCGTTCAATTTCCCCAGAATTTCTGTGCAAACAGTGATAAAATTTATTTTTAAAACTTTTTTTTTCCTGTAACTTGCCAAAATGTGTCAAGCAAGGGTCTAGTATACAGTGCAGGAGAGTATTGATGTGTATGCATGTTTAAACTGTTCACAGCATGTTTTTTTGAATGGACATTTCTGTCCATACCGCTAGGGAGGTTAAACAGCAGCTCGCTCTACGGTGGCTGCTGCGTGATGATGGAGGAAGTGCAGAGAGAGGTTCCCATAGTAACCAGGAAGCCACTCTGTGCGACTTCCTCCGTCATCACGCAGCAGCCACCGTGGGGCGAGCTGCTGTTTAAGAGCAGGACAGGGGAATAGGAAGCAGCGGAGCTAAGGTAATAGCAGCGGCCGCGGGGAGAGCGGGGGGGGGGGGGGGGGGGGCGCTAAACTCGCTATCCTGGGCACGATACTAGCTATCCTGGGCACTATACTAGCTATACTGGGCACTATCCTGGGCACGATACTAGCTATCCTGGGCACTATACTAGCTATACTGGGCACTATCCTGGGCACGATACTAGCTATCCTGGGCACGATACTCGCTATCCTGGGCACGATACTAGCTATCTTGGGCACGATACTAGCTATCTTGGGCACGATACTAGCTATCCTGGGCACTATACTAGCTATACTGGGCACTATCCTGGGCACGATACTAGCTATCCTGGGCACTATACTAGCTATCCTGGGCACTATACTAGCTATCCTGGTCACTATACTAGCTATCCTGGGCACTATACTAGCTATTCTGGGCACTTTACAAGCTATACTGGGCATGATACTAGCTATCCTGGTCACTATACTAGCTATCCTGGTCACTATACTAGCTATCCTGGGCACTTTACTAACTACACTGAGGCACTACCTTCCCATACTGGGCACTATACTAGCTATACTGGGACAGACTGGGGGGGATCATGCGGCCAGCATTTCCTACCCCCGGCTTATATGAGGGTCAATCATTTTTTCCTGGTTTTTCAGGCAAAAGTTGGGGGGTCGGCTTATATGCGGGTCGGCTTGCTTGCGAGTATATACGGTACTCAGTAGGAAGATGTCAGCACTATATAAATACTAAATCATAATAATAATGTGTGTTTTTATCTGTTTTTACAGAAAATAAATCCTAGACATTTCTGCTTAAAACGCTGGTCATTAGGTTCCCCATGGGAAAGTTTAAAAAGGTGCCATATGTTACTTCTGCCGCCATTCAGAGCTATACGATGCCAAGCCTAAGGGCTCTTTCACTCTAGCTAACGCGTGCACAAACCTGATTTCGTGCATGTGTTATGAATTACAGCATGATGTTGGGAAGTTGCGGTTCGAAGCAGATCAGCAGCACTAGTTCTAATGTACCCGACAGGAAAATGCTTGCATATAGTTTCCCCTGTATAGGTAGTCAGTATAGTTGCCTTCAGTATAGCTTAGCCAGATAGGTGCCCCCAGTAGGTAGCCAGCCTGCTCCCTCCTCCATCCTTGCAGGCGCCAGTCGTTACCTTGTGAATGAGTCGGCGGCCGCCTACTCCACGAGGGTCCCGGTCCTCAGCTCGCTAATAGACCTCGGATCAGCGCGACCCGCAGCACCGCTGTGATGAGGAAGCAGGAGAGTGTTTCCCCTGCTAACGGCACATATACAGGAAGTAAGTGCTTCCTGTATATGTGCTGCAACGGGAGCCGCTATCTTGTTTCCTCATCACATCGGCGCTGTGGGTTGCGCTGATCTGAGGTCTATTAGTGAGGGGAGGACCGGGGACCCTCATAGAGGAAGCGGCCACTGACTCATTCACAAGGTAACGCAAGGCAGCCATGGGGGGGGGGGGGGGGGGATACTGCCGTCCCGCCTCTGCCACCTGAGGCACGCCATTCACCTGGCGTCATGGGCCCTTGTAATTGGTACAGTCACATGCTCCTCACACCATGCAACTAGAGGAGAAGTGTATGGAGCATGGTGCCTGTCCTTATACTCAGGCAAGCACTGGACAGAGCTGAAGGTTGGTGGGAGAAATAAGGTATTTAAGACCTTTTAATACACTATGTTGGTCCTGATGCTTAATGATTTGTCAGCTGTGTGTAGAAAATCACATTTAGGTACATTTAAGTGCAATTTTTCATTTAATGTGGGGGAGAGTTTTTTGGGGGAGGGGGTTTGTATAAAGTTTATTTAAAGCGGAATAAAACCCAGCATTTCTACTTTGCTCTTATAGATTATTTACAGCATATTATATACAACCAGCATTTTTTTTTTACTAGAACTGCATTCAAAGGGTTAACAGGCTTTAGAAGCTTCCCTGCCTGCAGAGCTGGCCGCTTCCGAACTTTACATAATGTTAGCTTGTGTTTAATTGTATCAAGTCAGAAATGTAAACAAAGCCTTCTCTCACACTGCTGGTCCCCTGAACAAAGTCAGAGGATGAATAAAGCAGTTATAAATAAAATGCAAAGTCAGCTCTCAGAGTAAAATAAGTGTACTTTAGGAACGTATAATTTCTAAATGAATAATAATACTTATGCATAAAAGCAAATATGATAACCGTATGGCATATAAAAAGTAGAAAAACATGTTTTTATTGAATATTATGTCAGGGTTTTATACCGCTTTAAATACTCTCATCATCTTTTTAATAAATATTCATTATTATTTCTGTTTAGCATGTAGGAAAATGCCTAAGTGTGTAGTTAAAGGTTGTCCCCATGGCACGGGCATGAAATCGGAGTTTCCTGATATAATCCTTCATCAGTTTCCAAGAGACATAGATGCCATAAAGCGATGGCTGACGGCCGGAGGTCTAGATGAAGAATCTATGGAGAACATGGCCCTGGAAATATCGTTGGATAAACAAGCAAAAAGGTTTAGGATGTGTTCTGCACACTTTTCCACAGATGCCTACCGTAATGGCTCTAAACAAAAACTGTGGCCTCATGCTATTCCTACTCTGATGCCCGAGGACAGTACGATGAGTGTTTTAAGGATTCCAAGAAAATCACGGCAGTCGTCCAAGACCTCCACAGGTTTGCCTAAACGTTGTTCCTGCACCTGCCATTCGTACAGAAAGTCTTATGTGGATGCATCCTCCCAAACAGATAAAAATGATTTCTCACCTTTAGCTGCAGAGGAATCCTATTCATTGGCGGCAAGTTACAAAGACATATATAATGATCATAGATATGATTTAAATGCTCCATATGTTGTGGATGATATTAGAAGCTCCACACCTAATCACCTTTCTGCTGCAAGCTGCAGAGACATAGACAAAGACAGTGGGACCTCTCCCTCCAATGACCTTTCTGATCACCTTTCCATTATAACTTACAATGACATATACAGAGATCATGGGAATGATGTTGCACATTGTTTAGACTTTTTAGAAGTTGCTAAGAGGTCTTCTCCTGCAACTTACAAACACAAATATAGAACTGGTAAACACAGATATCCTTCATCCTTTTTCAAAGATGCTACTAGAGCTATACCGAATCAGCTCTCCATTGCAGGCCAGCTTTGGAATGTTAGGTCGGCCTGTACATCCTCTGTTACCAATACAACGTCACTTCAGCCATGTCAAACTGCTGAGAACGAGGAGATGAGTTTTAATGCTAAATCACACCCAGTGAGGTCATCTCTATGGTTTTCACTATTAACCGATTTCCAGGACCTGGGAGCTGATATGCATATTGAGGCACCGCCTTCACCGGTCATACTGGAATCTAAAATGGAAATGTTAACTTCTCTCTCTGAAACTTCATCAGTGGATGAACCAATGATAACTCCTCTCTCTGAAACCTCATCAATAGATGAACCAATCTATAAAAAGAGAAAAACACCTTCTGATGCTTCCTATGCACCTAACCTAGGTGAACTAAGTGACTCTGACTATTCAGACTCAGAACTGGATCCTTCAGATGTGCCGGATGGAATTACCAAGGGTGAGCAGAATGTGGTTATGGAACGCAAATTCATTGTTTTTGAATCTTGCCTCGATGAGCTTTTACAGAACCTTCACTGTAAAGTAGATTGCTGTTTTGAAAGATTAACAAAATTCAATAAGAGAATGGTGGGAACACTTTTAAAAGTCTCTGCGACCTGTGCAGGTGGCCATAACTTTCTTCTGTGGCAAAGTCAGCCACACATCCAGGGTAGAGCAGCAGGAAACCTACTACTGGCATCTGCCATTGCTTGCAGCGGTTCAACATTTAAAAAAGTAAAAGAAATGTTTGATCTGATGAATATAAACATTTTTAGCGCCCAGTGTTTTTCTAACTATCAAAGCGGAGTCATTTTTGGAGCAATAGATCACAACTGGCTTCTAGAAAAAGAGCGAGTGTCCTCGATAATTGGCCATAAACCACTGTATTTGATTGGCGATGGCCAGTGCAACAGCCCTGGCTATAATGCTAAATATTGCGTGTATACCATGATGGATATGCAGACTTCCCTCATCCTGGACTTTGAGGCTGTACAAGTGTCTCAGACCACGTCCTCCGTAGCGATGGAAAAGCTTGGGTTTAAAACATGTGTTGATCGAATTAGAGAAGAGAAATATGATGTTCATATGATCGGGACCGACAGTCACCCAGGCATTAAAAAAATAATGAGATCTGATTACAACGACATCAACCATCAGTTTGACTTATGGCACTACAGCAAGTCTATCAAGAAAAAATTACTAAATGCCTCAAGACCTGCTGGCTGTGAAATCATTCTGGACTGGATAGGCCCCATTCTTAATCACTTTTATTGGTGCAGCAGGACATGTAAGGGCAACATTGAGGTGTTTCGTGATCGCTGGCATGGCGTTTTAAACCATGTGTGCAACATTCATCAGTGGAGGAATGGAGATGTGGAAATTGGATGTAAACACGGAAAATTGACTGTTGGTGATGGTAGTCGACCCTGGCTTAGCAAACCAAGTCTGGCTTACATAGCACTTCGAGATGTCATCCTCTGTCGACAGATAGACAGGGATTTGAAACATCTAGTTTTTTATTGCCGTACGAGAGCACTTGAGACATTTCACAGCATCGTGTTAAAGTACAGAAGCAAACAATATAACTATCGAATGAATTCTATGGAGGCTAGAACCAAGTTAGCAATCTTATCTTATAATAGAAATACAAATCGTCCTCAGGCTGTTTTGAAGACATCGACAAGGGCTCCAGCTGGAACTCCGCAAACAAGACTAGAATACTCCAGATTACGAAAAAAATGGTACGTGCGTAAAATGTATGAGCCAGTGAACAATGAACATATCAAAACCATAATGATGGACGCTGTCAATGTGGCCAAAGGTGTTCTAAAACCAGAATGGCAGTCCAAAGAAGAGAAATTGCCTAAAAATGTTGCAACTGTTGAAAGACCAGACAAGTCTGCCGCCATTGCACAACATCGTTCAAGGTTTTGTACTACCGCAGATTGTGTCATGATTTCTGAAAACTAGTTGTAATCTAGAATATGGTGAGACTACTTGAAACAAACCTTACTTAATGCATTCTTAAAATATGATGACATTATCTGCTTCTTAAAATAGCATATTTAGTACATTATGTTTCTACTGCTACTTCTTTCCCATACCTGAATTCTACCGCCTGTTTTTTTTACATGCATTGGTGCTGTAATCTTTCTGGTATTGTCAGCACTCTGCATAGGACAAGGAGAAGTCAGAATTTTTTGCCTACTCTGTAGCCAAAACAGTTTCTTATCAGTCCTTTTTAAATGGCTTTTTATTTGTAATATCTGAGAGAAATAATAAGCATTCATTGCAAATGCAAGATGGAACATGAGTAAAGAGGCTGGGTAGAGCCAGATTAGCTAAATACAAACTGAAATTACAAAATGTACATTGACATTCTAGCAAGCCTGAAGTGAAAATAAGCTAAAAAAAAGATAAATAACTGTATCTATAGTCCTATTAATCATAGATTAACTGTATCTATAGTCTTAAAAATCTAGATATAATTGTTTAATGTTTATTGAGCGTCTATACAGACAAATCTTTGAAATATTGAACCATTCATCTGTTCCCTGCACTCAGTAGTGTATTTCCTGCCACACAGTAAGTTTATGCTGCACTCATCAAGCTGTCATTTAGAGCCCTTATTTCTGAAAGCTTAAAGTGTTCCAGAGATGGTGGCCCCATAATAAAATATACATACCTGGTGCTTCCTCCAGCCCCCTCTGGCCTGATCGCTCCCACACCATCCATCAGTCACAGGGCTGGTTTAACCACTTGCCGACCAGGGGTGATTTGCCTGATCTGTGCTGCGTGGGCTCTCCAGCCCGCAGCACAGATCAGTATTAAGCCAGGGCAATCAGACTTCCCCCCCTTTTTTCCCCACTAGGGGGATGTCCTGCTGGGGGGGTCTGATCGCCGCCAGCTTGCTGCGCTTTGCAGGGGGGGGCTCTTCAAAGCCCCCCTCCGCATCGTTTTCTGTGCTCCCTCCCTCGCTCTCCCTACCTCTTCCTTCCTGGGCTGCGCAGGACGGATATCCGTCATACGCATTGAAGGATAGGCTTCAGCCTATCATATGCCGGCGATCCCCGGCCAATCAGAGGCCGGGGATCGCCGATCTGCCTTACGGCACTGCTGCGCAGCAGCGCCGTATGATGTAAACAGCGGGGATTTCTTCCCCGCGTGTTTACATTTTGCCGGCGAGCCGCGATCGGCGGCTCTCCGGCTGTTCACGGAGACACCCTCCGTGAACGGACATGGAAAGGCCGCTCGATCGAGCGGCCGTTTCCATGGTAACCCGCAGACAACCAGTTTACGCCAATCGGCGTTAGCTGGTCGTCAAGAGGTTAAGGGGCCCTGGGGCCCCAGGGCAAACTTAATCTGTGGGGCCCTCCTTCCCCCCACAGTTTCCTCCGGACCACTAATAATAATAATTTGCCTCACCAGGATTGCACTTTTATTTAGCTTTCCTGTATGACAAGAAGACACCCAACACTAGGGGAAGAGGGAAACAAGGGTGAATGAGGGAGGGCTGGTGCACACCAAGAGGGCTTCTGAGCATTTTTCAAATGGACAGTGATTTGAAAAGCGCTTGGCTAATGTTACCCTATGACGGTGTTCTCATAGCAGGCAGCAGCATTGTGATTTTTTCAAAAATACAAACACACAGCATATAGCATGTTTTTGAGCAATTCATTCAAAAATCGCTCTGAAAAAAAATAGCTTCACAAAATCAGACTCACAAATTGCTAGCGATTGCTACTGTGATTTTGGCATGCACTAGCCCAGAGAGAGAAGAAGGAGTGGAGAGAAATTGAGAATAGCCTGAGATGGAGCAGAGAGCTTATGTGTATTGTAGTCCCACATCACACAGAAGCTATTTGCCTGTAATATGACTCCTGTCCCTGCCAGTCTCTCACACAAGTCAGAAAGCAGCCCTCCTGGACTCTAGGGACTGTCAAAAACTTTTCAACTTGTTTAACACCTTATCCACAAATGCGGTCATTATAACAATGGGGAGAGACCAGACAGATATTTTCCCACAGACCCTCCAGGCAAGCTCTGCATCATGCTGTGTATATTTAACAGCTTGCCTGCCCTGGAAATGCACTTTTATCTGCTAGCCTAGTGTTTCACATTGCCTTACAACAACAAACCTGAATACACCAGGCACTGGACCGGCCCTAAATCACTGAATAAAAGGCGGCCTGGGGGTAGATTGCCCCCCTTCCCCAGCACTAGAGAAAGGGGGAAAACAAGGGTGAATGAGGGAGAGATGAGGAGTGGAGAGCTTGAGATAGGGCTGGTGCACACCAGAGCGGTTCTAGAGCATTTTTTAAAAACGCTTGCAGGGGGAAACCACTTGGCTAATGAAAGTGAATGGGTTGGTGCACACCAGAGCGGCTCGTTTTTTCCACAAATGCAAACTCGGGGGCTGCAGCATTATTGAGATTTCAGAGGCGTTTCTGCCTCAATATAAAGTATAGGAAAGTGGAAAACCGCTCTGAAAAACGCTAGATCAGAGCGGTTTTCCAGGCGTTTTTGTTACAGAAGCTGTTCAGTAACAGCTTTACTGGAACAATATATGAAATCTGCTACACAAAAACGTTCAAAAAACCCTAGGCATACTTAGAAAACCTCTCTAAACATGCCTAGAATCGCTCTGAAATCTGCTTCAAAAACCTCTAGCATTTTGCAGATCTGCTAGAGGTTTTTGGTGTGCATTGTCTGGGACATAGAGCATATCTGTATTGCAATCACACAGAGGCTACTTGCCTGTAATGTGTCTCCTGTCCCTGCCAGTCTCTCACACAAGTCAGAAAGCAGCCCTTCTGGAGTCTAGGGACTGTCAAAAACTTTTCAACCGGTGAAATACCTTATGTAGCTGTCCACATCAGTCTTTACAATAGTGAAAAAGCTGAGTTTTTCCCACAGACCCTGCAAGAGGGAAGCCTCTGTACAGTTACCAGCTTGCCAGCTGCTTCAGCGATTTCAGGGAATTTTTTTTAAAGGTACAGGAGGTATTCCAGACATCCAGCTAGCCAGTGATGTCTCCCACCCATTCACCTTTTCTTGCACACAGTCACAGCATGTCTCTATCCCTCTACCCCCTCTCCCAGGAGATCAGGGGACATCTGCAGGCTGGAAGATAAGATGCAATGCACAGTGAGTTAGACTCACCGTGATGTGTCATGTTCCTGGCTGCTTCCAGCCTTGTCAGCACACACACACACAGCATGTCTCCCTCCCTCAACCCTCCTCTCCCAGTGCAGTGAGTAACACAGACTCACTGAGATGTGCTCATGCTCTGGGCTGCTTCTGCTTCACAGTCTGCCCCCCTGCTTGTACACACAGACACTATCACTATACCTCACAGATCAGCAGCCACTGAATGCCTGGGGGTGGGCAGCGGAACTTCCTGAAGTGTGTTGATAGGCGGGGCAGCCTGCATACACTTGGCTTGAACTTTCAAGCCTCTTTAGTAAAAACAAATAAACAGCAGTGGGGAAAACAACTCTGTCAGCAGGGGGCCTTTGAAGTGGTTGGGGCCCTAGGGCAAATGCCTAGTCTGCCTGAATGGTAGCGCCAGCTCTGATCAGTCAGGGCAAGTGGGCGCATGTGCAGTCGGGCCAGGCACGCTCCCGTCTCGCTCCCAGTGACGTAAACGCGGCAGGAGCGCATGCGCAGTCGGCCCCGGACTGGAGGACACTCCGGGGCCGATTGTGGACAAACAGGCAAGCAGAAGTGGACAGGGTGGGATCGATCAGGCCGGAGGGGGCTGGAGGAAGCACCCGGTATGTATATTTTATTGCAGGGCCGCCATCTCTGGTTCCCTTAAAGGTGCACATACATCTAGCGATATATGGGCAGATCATCTTTCTCTCATCGCATCTGATCATAGAGAGATCTGTTGGCTGCCCATACACCACAGGCCGATTCCTGATCAATTTCAGCATAAAATGTCTCTGGAATCGGCTTAATGACGCCTCTTCCACCGCCACTGTCCCCCCAAATGTTAAATGTGCCCCGCCAGGTGCCCATGCATTAAAATCTCATCTGTTCCAGCTGGTGCTAGTGTCCAGCTTCTCCCGCTTCCCCATTTGTGTCCCATGTAGCTGCCGTATATAGAGTATGATGTCACACATGCCAGTGCTATGCACGGCAACCAGGAGCAGTTGGACGTAAGATTTTAATGCTTGTGCATCGGTGAACATTAACATTTGTGGGGACATCGGCCAGGGGTTCCGTCTTGTTCTCCACTAGTCCTGATATCGGAGGCTGTTACCCCTGTGCACTTAATCGACCATGTTGGCCCGAGATATCCCTGCATGTTTGACTCATGCATTCGCTTTTGTTTGAGATTATATATCTTAATCAGTTTTTAGTCAAACAAAGGAGATTTGTTTTTTTCAGAACAAATAGGGTTTTTTTTTAACCACTTAAGTATTAATGATTACATTTTATTTGGTTTTTAAATGAAAATTATGCAAAAAATGTGTTCAAAAAATGTACGGTATACTACCTGACATTTTCAACCAAGAATATGTAAATATTTTACATGGAATCATAAAATCTTTACAAAATGTATTCTTCCTTATGTTTCCTCTGCAGATATGTAAAAAAAAAAAATAGAAAAAAAAATATTTACATGTTAGGTACATTGTAGGGACTGTGAAAAAAAATGTGTAATTTAGCTTTTCAATGAACAAAAATTACACTGCTTGTTTCCTGCAGTGTTCATCACTTGTCTTGAAGCTCTGAGCTACTGAAATAGTAAAATTCCTGTCAAACTGACCCATTCAGTAAACTGCACCCCAAAGTATCCATCAATGGGTGCCTTGATAATATTGGCTGCATAGATTATTGGTGAAATTTGATGGAACGTATAACAACAAAATGAAAAAGTCATTTTTTTTGTTTATTCTGATCAGTTTTTCCACTTTTTCACGGACATGCTTTGGAGTATTGCATTAATTCACCCCGAAAATGCTTTGGTAATTCCTTCTGAATAAAAAGATATTAGATATGTGTGACTATGTTGTTTCTGTAGTAAAATGCAGTGTCTAGTTTTCAATAATTGGACTTTCAGAGAGCACAAATCACATGCTTGTATTTTCCTGCATAGGCCGTTTACAATGAAGTGTGAGGTAATGAGTCAAATAAAGGGTCAAATTCCTGCCAAAAATGACCTCATTCAGTAAACTACACCCCCTGAGGAATCCATCAATGAGTGCTTTGATAATATTGGCTGCATAGTGTAAGGAAACGCGGAAAGGCCGCCGTCTCTCGAAGTGAGGCGGCTGTTTCCGCGCCCAGCATGGCGTCACAACGCGGAAAAAACGCCGCATGCCGCATAGGCAGTGCGGCGGAATCCGCATTGGTAACGGCGGAATCCGCATCAGAGGCGGCCCCCGCACTAGATACATTGCATGACAGTACTGGTGTGGCTGGGACTGATAGTCCACCAAGATTCAGACTTACACGCGCGCGAGCACAGAGGCAAAGTTTAAATAGCAGTTAGAAGGGAGTCGGCTGACCAGCTGGGTCAGCTGACAAATTCCACTGCTCTCATTGGACCAGCAATTAGGGAGGTCCTGGAAAGGTCCTAGAGTATATATACTGCTGGTTGTTCACTTGCTCTTTGTCTGGCGTGCGATCACATATGTGGGAGCACCCAGATCCGTAGTCAGATCCGCAAGTGTGCCGGGACCAGCTGGAGCTGTAATCCTACACTTAGCTAGATTCTGTTGATAGCTAAAGTACTAGTTTGATTGTGATTATCTGTTATGACTTTTGCCTGCCTTGACTATCCTCCTGAACTCTGATCTTGTACCTCGATATTTCTGATACTCTGTTGCCGAACCCCGGCTCGTTCCTTGACTCTGCTTCTGCCTCCTGATTTTGTATACCGATATATCTGATACCCCGTTGCTGAACCCTGCCTGTACTTTGACTCCGCCTTTGCCTCCTGATCTTGTACTTTATCTGTCCGTGTGTGTACGACCTGGCTTGTCCGACCTCGAGAACCGACCTTACTGTTAGAGGCGGTTCCTCGCTCTGTTAGTGATCCTTCCTCCTGAAGGTTACTTTCAGTCTGTCCTTCCTACTGTCAGTCTGACTCCTCCCGTCTTGGAGAGCTCAGGTCTGCGGAAGGAATCTGTGCAGTACTCCTTGCTGCACTGAGGCCTAGTCCTCTAAGTGTTATTGTTGCACCTAACACTACACTCTACTCAGGTGAACAGAGGTTAGCTAGTATATCGGATTATCGGTGATACTGCAGATCACGTATAATCTGGTATACATCTGTATTCCCAGTGATTCTGCAGATCACTGGTAATCAGATCCTCTCTGTGCTTCACCGATCGTTACACATAGATTATTGGTGAAAATTGATGGAATGTATAACAACAAAATGAAGATTTTAGAGAACACTAATGTTAATGCTGGTATTATTGCAGTGCATAGCATTTTCTGTAAAGCTGTGAAGTAAAAATACTTCCAAAATCAACTGATTCCTAAGACTTCTGTCCATAGGTGTACTAAATATTTTGGCTGTATTGATTATTTTTGTGGTATTTGATTATATGTATGAGAACATAAATAAAAATGGCTTTTTTTCCTCAAATATGCCTGTTTTTCTGGTATTGCTTCGACGCATCATCTAGTATTGTGGTAATTTAACCCTTAAATAATTCAGTAATTCCTTCTGAAAAAAAACAATATCAGATATACAGTATGTGGCTAGACTATTTCTGTGGTAAATCACTAGGAAAGAAGCACTATTTGAGTTTTTAGAAAATGCTAATGTTAATGCTGGCAGAGTTGCTCAACTCTCGAATTCGGGTGAAACCCGGAAAATTGCTATCCGGATTTCACTCAGTTACCTGTGCGGGGTGGGCAGGGGGGGTCAAGCTTACCTATCTGACGTCTTCTTCGGTCCGTCCCTCGGCACCTCCCACGATGCGTTCCACGCGGCGGTCACGTGATTACAAACACTTCCTCCTTCCGGGTTGAAGGAAGAAGTGTTTATAGTCACGTGATGCACATGGACCGCATCGTGGGAGGCGCCGAGGGACGGACCAAAGAAGACGTCAGATAGGTAAGCTTGACCCCCCCTGCCCACCCCGCACAGGTAACTGGGTGAAATCCAGATAGCAACTATCCGGGTTTTACCCAAATTCGGAGTTGAGCAACTCTGAATGTTGGTACAGTATAATTTCATTATAGTAAACTCCAAGGGACCAGGAAAAGTTGTTTATTATATCAGAAGTTTGTTATATCATAAAGTGTCATACAAATAGCTGAGCATGCCCTGGCACATTCTCTGCTGCAAATGAGCAGCTTTGTCATCCCATGCGAGGTACAGTACAAGCGCTTGCACGTTTGGTGGACTATAAGGTTAAGTATACCTTAGGGCTGCATAGCCAGGCTAGACAAATCACTGGTACAGTATCTAGGGCTCCTTAAAAATTGCAGCCATCACTGAATAGAGCCAACCACTTGCTTCCCGTGAGTGGCTCCGATAGCTCTGTGGGCGGGACTTGCAGCACGTGTCCTGCAAAACTTTCTGCTCACACTTGAGCCAATCATGAGGCCTCTCTTCAAAATGCAACCAATCAGCCACTCGCATCTGTAATTAGAGTAGCTCTGATACCTCCATGGGCGGGACTTAGCACTCTACTTTCCACTCTCCTTAGTTTTGCAGTGAGTAGGCCCGCTCTGATCTGCAAAACAAGTGAAAGTAGCCTGTACTGTACTTCACACGCTACCAGGAGCGTCATCGCTAACAAGGGAAGAGATAGGAAGGTAGACAGGGAGTGCATACAGTCCCGTGGGAGGACTAAGAAAATATTTTTATCGGTGATTGCAAAGTGGAACTGGTTGCGCTTCATCCTCTTTTGTTTACCTTCACATTATTCCTCATTTTCCTCAGGCTGCTTTTTTGTACAGTACCGTATATCCAGCGCCGGTGCCATTCTACTTGTGTTACAAATCAGGCATCAACTCGCCTGCAACCAGCCTGAAGAGAGCAGCCGCCCATGGGTTTCACTCTGACATATGACACATGCCCCACCCACTGTTTACTTTATCCAGAGTCAGTGTCAAGTAGGGGCCAAAAGCATGTTTACTATAACAGAAGTTTTATTATATCAGAGTTTACTATATGATGCGTTGCTCCCATAGACTTATAATGGAGATTGGCCGGGACCTGGAGAGATAGTTCACTATGCTTAAATGTTTACTATAAACAAGATTCTTGCGCTCCTAGTCACAAGTCAACACATACAGACGCTTCCTTCTCAGATACGTGCACTGCGACGCTCCATTGTAGGGTGCTTGGCAGAAATTCTAAGAAAAAGAGGAGCGCGCCATAGTGCATTAAATCAAGAGAGGAAGTTTATTCAAGTTCAATGTTATACTCACAACGCGTAATGACGTAAATACTCGCTCTCCGCTGACACGCGCTTACCACATATACCTTTGTGAGTATAACATTGAACTTGAATAAACTTCCTCTCTTGATTTAATGCACTATGGCGCGCTCCTCTTTTTCTTAGAATTTCTGCCAAGCACCCTACAATGGAGCGTCGCAGTGCACGTTGGCGCGCTCCTCTTTTTCTTAAATGTTTACTATGTCAGAGTTTATTATAACAAGTTTATACTGTATTGTTGCAATGCATAGCATTTTCAGTAAAACTGTGAAGAAAGAATCCCACCAAAATGATCCAGTTCAGAAAACTACACCACCTAAGGTTTCCATCCATGTACTGAATATTCTGGCTGCATTCATTTTTTTGTGTTATCTGATGGAATATATGAGAACAAAAAAAATGGCTTTTAAAAAAATTAAAAAAACAAAAAAAACTGAAAATCCTCTTGAGGAAATGGTCTAAGGCCTGAGACACTCAGCAGAGTGCTTTTTGATCCATCAGCACTGCATTTGCTTATTTAAAAAAAAAATGCTCCCATTGACTTGCATAAAAATCATGGTAACAATTGCAGCAAAATTGTCTCGTTCTCATTTTTCAGAAGATCGTGATCGCTGCGATTTTGCCACCATCTTTATGCAAGTAAATGGGAGTGTTTTTTTTTTTTTTTTTTAAGCGCAACTGCGTATATGGCATCCTTCATGGAACCTTTTAAGTATATAAGTAATATGCATATGAACAACTAGGAGGCACTCTAGAAATAGGTCGCCTTACTAATACACACGGGCATAACAATAGACCCTGCAAGGGGTGCAGCCGCAGGGGGGGCCCAGAAGCTGCATAATTGTTCTAACGACTGCCTCTGCTCAGCCACTGATAAGGGATCATACAAAGTTTTGCAGACAAAGATTTATAGACAATTCCTATTCAGTATTCAGCAGGCTGTTGTGTACAACACCCAGCCCCCCACCTCTCTATCTCTCCCCAAGTGCTCTGTTCTGTAGTGATGTAGTGGGATGTGGGTGTCAAAAACACCCTCTAGTGCAGTGTTTCCCAACCAGTGTGCCGCGGCACACTAGTGTGCCGCGGCATGTTGCCCGGTGTGCCGTACAGGTCTGGCCTCTCGCCAGACCTGTACCTACTTTAGGGTGCAGGAGGGGGGAAGTAGCGCTAGAAGGAGGGGCAGTAAAGGCAGCGGTGGGGAGGGGGGAAATATCCCCCCCCTCCCTCACCTGGGACCCCTCCTTCTGCCTCTCTCCCCCTCCGTTTAGCGGTGGCAAGTGCGGTTCGGCGGCGGGGAGGCATACGGAGAATTACTCACCACTTCCGCGTTCCAAGCGCCGGCAACGTCAAGTCGTCACACATCTCCGCCTTCAATGCCGCCCACTGTTCTTCCTGATTAGTGGAAGCACAGTGGGCGGTATTGAAGGCGGAGATGTGTGACGACATGACGTTGCCGGCGCTTGGAACGCAGAAGTGGTGAGTAATTCTCCGTATGCCTCCCCGCCGCCGAGCCGCACTTGCCACCGCTAAACGGAGGGGGAGAGAGGCAGAAGGAGGGGTCCCAGGTGAGGGAGGGGGGGGGGATATTTCCCCCCTCCCCACCTCTGCCTCCACTGCCCCTCCTTCTAGCGCTGCTTCCCCCCCTCCTGGGCATCTATACTGGGGGGAACTGTACTAGCTATACTCTGGGCAACTAAACTAGCTATACTGGGGGCAACGAAACTAGCTATACTGGGGGCAACGAAAACACCTACACTGGGGGCAACTAAACTAGCTATACTGGGGGCAACTATGCTAGCTATACTGGGCACTATACTGGGGCACTACCTACCTATACTGGGCACTATGCTAGCTATACTGGGCACTATGCTAGCTATACTGGGCACTATACTAGCTATCTGGGTACTATACTAGCTATACTGGGCACTTTACTGGCTATACTGGGGCACTACCTATCCATACTGGGACTATACTAGCTATACTGGGGCACTATACTAGCTATACTGGGGCACTATACTGGGGTAACTATACTAACCATACTGGGGCAACTAAACTCCCTATACTGGGGCAACTATGCTAGCTATGCAGCCGCCCCCCCCCCCCCCCCCCATAGACACGGCACTGTCCACTAGGTCGCGCAAACACCCGCGCCGCCGATCCCCCCCCCGCCGCCGCCGCCGTTCCCCGGAGAAAAATATGGTCAGAAAGTGTTCCCCGGCCCGGAAAAGGTTGGGAACCACTGCTCTAGTGAAAAGATACAGGAGACAAAAGTGGGAGCCCAATAGTGTAGTATGTCAAAAACAATTGAACGTAATAAAAGTAAGACACTACTCACAAAGGTGGGTTGCAGAGGGGCAACCGACCACAGGAAGCAGGTGGAGACAACAAACTCGACTCCACTCGGGGTGGTCCCTAGGGACCTGGATGCGGTCGCTCTCCTTGGTAAAAGAAAGGGGACAGATATCCGCCGTGGTCGAAGCCACGTGTGGTCTGTACCCACCCCTCAGACGGGTGAGGTAAGGGGGTATGATTGCACAATAAGGGTATAAGAGGCGCCCTGGTGTAATAAAAGCATCTAAAAACAGTTTAAAAACGGGAAATAAATTTGAGGTGGCTTACCTCAGGGACGAAAAAATCTTTGTATTTTACAAAGGTTTTTATTAGTAGCACAGGCAACGCGTTTCGCGGGTCAGAGCCCGCTTCCTCAGGCCAATAACAGTGCCAAACTAAATGACAGATTCAGCAAAGGGAGCCTCCTCAAATTTATTTCCCGTTTTTAAACTGTTTTTAGATGCTTTTATTACACCAGGGCGCCTCTTATACCCTTATTGTGTTCTGTAGTGATGCTTGAGGAGACTGCAAAGCCAGTTCTGCTCCATCAAAGGTGGACAGAGTGAATGTAATAAGAAGCTGGGACTGGTAGCACGCTCTTCCGTCAGTTTTTTGTATGTGTTTCTGCACACCATGGGCTTGATTCACTAAACTGTGATAACTCAAATATCACACCTTATGAAAAGATATCACATCTTATCAAAAATATCACACCTTATCAAAGATATCATACCAAAGTTAACACGCCTTATCAGAGTAGCATAACGAGCGCTACGAACCCGCAGGGGCTCAGGGCAGGACGAGTGCCATTGCTAATTAGCAGGCATAAGTTCGTATCGCTCCGTATGCTACTCTGATAAGGCATGTTAACTTTGATAAGGTGTGATATCTTTGATAAGGTGTGATATCTTTTCATAAGGTGTGATATCTTTGATAAGGTGTGATATCTTTTGATAAGGTGTAATATCTTTTCATAAGGTGTGATATCTTTGATAAGGTGTGATATTTGAGTTATCACAGTTTAGTGAATCAAGCCCCATGTGTGTCTTTATGTGATTAATAGAGAATATGTGTGCAGTGTTCCACTGCTGTCTGTTTTTATCTGCATGGGGAAAACACATTAAGGGCTGGAACCCACTAAAGCGATTTTCTGAGCATTTAGGGAGCAATTCAAACCGCTGGCGATTTCGCTAAACGCTCAGCTACTGTTAATGGATGGGCCAAATTCCATTGGAGCGATTGTGATTACCAAATCGCAAAACGCAGGACATGCAGCATTTTTCGCGTTTAGCGTTATCGGTTAGCATTTCTGCAATGTAATGTATTTAAACGCTGGAGTAATCGCTCATCAAAACCTGCACAGAACGACTTTGCTAGCGTTTCAAAATGACTGCACACTGTAAAAAAAATAAAATTAATTGAAAGGACCAATCGATATTAAAAACGCTAATCGCTACACAATCGCTGGCAAAAAGCTGACACTATTTAAAAATGCTGCCAAAA
Source organism: Hyperolius riggenbachi (assembly GCF_040937935.1). Classification (NCBI taxonomy): domain Eukaryota; kingdom Metazoa; phylum Chordata; class Amphibia; order Anura; family Hyperoliidae; genus Hyperolius; species Hyperolius riggenbachi. The sequence goes on from NC_090655.1 coordinate 219,023,121, forward strand.
ACGCTCATTAAAGAGAACCCGAGGTGGCTTTGTATAACGTTAGTGGGGCACAGAGGCTGGTTGGGCACACTAACACCAGCCTCTGTTGCCCCATGGTGTGTGTCAAAGACCCCCCTGCTCGCCGCTATCCTTCCCGCAGTGCTGGCGACACGCAGCGCGTCGCCAGCACAATGTTTACCCTAGCGCTGTCTGTCAGCGCCGCTCCCCCGCCTCCTCCGCATCGCCGCTACCCGCCCTCGTCCCTTCCCTCCAATCAGCGTGAGGGAAGGGACGAGGGCGGGTAGCGGCGATGCGGAGGAGGCGGCGGAGCGGCGCTGACAGACAGCGCTAGGGTAAACATTGTGCTGGCGACACGCTGCGTGTCGCCAGCATTGCGGGGGTATAGCGGCGAGCAGGGGGGTCTTTGACACACACCATGGGGCAACAGAGGCTGGTGTTAGTGTGCCCAACCAGCCTCTGTGCCCCACTAACGTTATACAAAGCCACCTCGGGTTCTCTTTAAATCGCTTACAAACCGCTCATACAAAACGCTAGTGATTGCGATTAGCGATAGCATTTTGTAGTGGGTTCCAGGCCTCAGGTGTACACTACCTAATTGAATAACATTGGTTCTCAGTTTACCTGTGCAGAAAGCGAGAGGGGGAGGGGGTGAGGGCCTCCAAAGCTTTGCAGGGTGGCCCAGTGATTTCTAGTTACTCCCCTGAATACACAAGACACCTTACAAGTAGTGATGAGCGTAATGGCCTAATTACAATTGCACGAAATTTTGCATAATTTGCAAAATTACGATTATGGTTGTAATTGAAATGTCGTGAATTTCACGAAATTATGCAAAATTTCACGTTTATGGGGAATTTAGTAATTATGATCGTTTTTTGGTAATTATGATCATTTACGTAACACAAACAAATCAGAATTTTGTGTTTAACATGGAAATTCGTCCATTCTCAAAATTGTGTTCCAGTCCAGAACCTCCTGACACATTTAAAGTGACAGCACATGCAGGGACCTTTGCATTATCAGATATTGCAAGGCCAAAACCAAGCGTCTCAACATGACCGCTAAGTGCACCATGGCAAAGAGCACATGTCTTAGAAGTGGCTGCAGTAGAGCCTCCTGATGCATTTAAAGTGACAGCATGTGCATGGGGCCTTTGCATTATCAGACACTGCAAGGCCCAAAACCAAGTGTCTCAACATGACAGCTTAGTGCACCATGGCAGAGAGCACCTGTCTTAGAAGTGGCTGCAGATAGAGCCTCCTGATACATGTAAAGTGACAGCATGTGCAGGGGCCTTTGCATTATCAGTAATTGCAATCAACGAGTGACTTTCCTAAGTTTAGTCATTACCTAAATGTGCATAATTACTATTAAAAGCTGAATTACATCCATTTTCGTAATTAAAATAACTTTGTATCTATAGAAAACCACAAAATTACGAAATTTTGCACTAAACGCAAATTTGCGCCGAAAAGCAAAATGACAAAAACAAACTTTTACTTACGGAATTTCGAATTACATTTTGTATGGCAATTATGAAATTAGGAATTCGTGACGTAGCAGCGAAATTCGCATCCGTAATTAAGTAACTGCAAAACTATGAAAATTTCATCTCAACACTGCTTACAAGCTGAAGCCTCTGAGGCCTGGAACCCACTGAAATCAGCAAACGCGAAACGCTACCGCTAGCGTTTTGTCTGAGCGGTTTGCAAGCGGATTCATGTGCGTTTTCGGTCGCGTTTTGCAACATTGTATTTGATTGCTCAGCGGTTGCGTAGCGTTTTGCGTTTCGCGTTTTTATCCTGATTGGTCCTGTGAATTATTTTTCATTTTGTTACAGTGTGCTGAACCGCGAAACGCTAGCAAAACCGCTCAGTTTAGGTTTTGCTGAACAATTCTGCTAGCGTTTCAATACTTTACATTGAAGCGCTAACGCTCCCAAAATGCTGCAGGTCCTGCGTTTGCGTTTCTGGGAAACGCAAACGCTCCTGTGGAAGTTGCCCCATCCATTAACATTAGCCCAGCGTTTTGGCAAAGTGCTAGCGTATCGCAGCGCTGCCAAAACGCTGCCAAAAGCGCTCCTGTGGGTTCCAGCCCTAACTGAGAGTTGATAAAAATTGCACTTGGGAGAGAGAACAATACGGGTGGAAAATGGGAGGGACGGGGAGTTGTTTGTTGCTCCTAGAGATATGGTTTGGTACTGTTTTTTGACCCTAATTTGGAAACTTATTTCTCCCACATACTTGACGCAAGGATTGCAACTTTGTGCCTGCTGGGTCTAAACACCATATTCCCCATCACGGGAGGCGAGGTTTCAGGAGGACATTTATCACTGAGTGTTTCTTTATTGTTACCATTACGCCCTACTTCTTGCCATTGGTTTCATTTGTATGCAACCAAAATAATATGTAAAATGCAAAATAAAACTTAAAAAAAAAACACGCAATGCATATGCATTTCCATAGACTTTCATTATGGGCCTTTTGGCAGCCAGCCTGCATATTATGCAACATTGCAAGCGTCTGCAGAACGTTTACTGTAAATTGCAGGTGGAACGCTGGTCCTTTCTGCGTCCCATAGACTAACATTGCTGCATAAAACGCAGTGTTTCCCACTCTGCAAGCGTTTCTGCCATATGTGCACCCGGCCTATGTCCAGTCGCCATTGCAGCTCACAAACATTATACAACTGACCACTTTGAGCCTAGCGTTATTCAAAACTGATTTGACAGATTTTTACTACAGTAGTTACTGTAAGTGACAGACATATAGGAGAAAATTTATTTATGCCACATTTTACTCTAGGAAAATGTACATCTTGATCAAATCAAAATTGCCGTAGGTGAGTATAAAACATGAGTTAACACTCAGGCACCCTATAATGGTATGGCTTGCAATGCACTCTTCGCTTTAAGCAGAACTCTGCCTCTCAGTGGCACTACAACTTTCAGTCTGAATTCTGCTTCTCACACATATTCATGGTACTGGACTACAACGTCCAACATGTGCATGTGTATGTGACTTGCAATGGACTACATACAAATATTATTCCTAATGAATGCCCATTCTAATGACACTTCATGGAGTTCTCAAATGTTTGGAATGCATACGTATACTGTAGTAATGTAAAATCGTTATTAGCTTGCTCTTGCCCTGAGGAAAACACTCTAAATCAGCTATTCTCAACCAGGGTTCCGCGAGAACCCTTCAGGGGTTCCGTGTCAATTTGACACTTCCACTGGACAATATAGTCCCGCTTCTATGTTTGCAGCAGCAGCAGCAGAAGGATTCCTTCATGCTGGTGTGAGTGATGCGGCGGATGGATCTGTAAAGAAGCCGCATCACCCGAAGCCAGCTCTATAGTTCCGGCGCACGCGGGAGTTCAAGAAGAATCCCAGCTTCAAGGAGGAGGAAAGGACGTCAGATGGTAAGTATGGGGGGAGGTTTTTCCCTGCACTTACACCAATGAACTAAGCAGCACACAAACGGCAAAGCAGCCACATTAAAGGCGACAAAGCAGCACACAAAGGGGGGACAAAGCAGCCACAGAAACGGGTGACAAAGCAGCACACAAACAGACAAAGCAGCCACAGAAAGGGGGGAGAAAGCAGCCACAGCAATGGGGGACAAATCAGCACACAAACAGACAAAGCAGCAAAAGAAAGGGGGGAGAAAGCAGCCACAGCAATGGGGGACAAAGCAGCACACAGACAAAGCAGCCACAGAAAGAGGGGAGAAAGCAGCCACAGCAATGGGGGACAAATCAGCACACAAACAGACAAAGCAGCCACAGAAAGGGGGGAGAAAGCAGCCACAGCAATGGGGGACAAAGCAGCACACAGACAAAGCAGCCACAGAAAGGGGGGAGAAAGCAGCCACAGCAATGGGGGACAAAGCAGCACACAAACAGACAAAGCAGCCACAGAAAGAGGGGAGAAAGCAGCCACAGCAATGGGGGACAAATCAGCACACAAACAGACAAAGCAGCCTCAGAAAGGGCGGAGAAAGCAGCCACAGCAATGGGGGACAAAGCAGCACACAGACAAAGCAGCCACAGAAAGGGGGGAGAAAGCAGCCACAGCAATGGGGGACAAAGCAGCACACAAACAGACAAAGCAGCCACAGAAAGGGGGGAGAAAGCAGCCACAGCAATGGGGGACAAAGCAGCACACAGACAAAGCAGCCACAGAAAGGGGGGAGAAAGCAGCCACAGCAATGGGGGACAAATCAGCACACAAACAGACAAAGCAGCCTCAGAAAGGGCGGAGAAAGCAGCACACAGACAAAGCAGCCACAGAAAGGGGGGAGAAAGCAGCCACAGCAATGGGGGACAAAGCAGCACACAGACAAAGCAGCCACAGAAAGGGGGGAGAAAGCAGCCACAGCAATGGGGGACAAAGCAGCACACAAACAGACAAAGCAGCCACAGAAAGGGGGGAGAAAGCAGCCACAGCAATGGGGGACAAAGCAGCACACAGACAAAGCAGCCACAGAAAGGGGGGAGAAAGCAGCCACAGCAATGGGGGACAAAGCAGCACACAGACAAAGCAGCCACAGAAAGGGGGGAGAAAGCAGCCACAGCAATGGGGGACAAAGCAGCACACAAACAGACAAAGCAGCCACAGAAAGGGGGGACAAAACAGTGCCACAGCAATGGGGGACAAAGCAGCACACAAACAGACAAAGCAGCCACAGAAAGGGGGGACAAAACAGTGCCACAAACAAGGGAGACATCGCAACCAAAGAAACAGGTGGTACCAAGCAGCTACATAAATGGGGGCCACACTTGTTAATAAGGGCACACGGGAGCTAACAAGTGGGATAAAGGGGGCCAAGCCTGTTAAGGGGGACATAGCGTGCAAGCCGTGCAACACTAATAAAGGGCACAGGTGCCATACTATAGAGAGGACAAGGGTCCAATTTTAATCTAGGGAAATGTGTGTGTGTGTGTATAATATATATATATATATATATATATATATATATATATATATATATATATATATATATATATATGCGTCAGGGG